>NC_136415.1:78827678-79380178 GCF_051521515.1 Lactuca serriola | reverse complement strand
ATGAGAAATTAAGAACTTAAGACGTTACATAGGCTTAAATTACCAAATAAGTTCTTAAATCATTTAACCAAATAGAAATTACTAATAGTCTAATATTGTAACAACCAACCAACCAAAACACCAAAGTACAAAATATGAAAAACTAATTCATCACAATAGTACATTAGCACTTAACATTAAAACAAACTTAAAATAAAACAAAATCATCCAAAATTGTTGTCCCGCTTTCTTTAGTGTTTTCCTATAAAATATTAAACAAACTCAAAATCAAACCAAATCATTGAAACTATATAAAATTAATATTCATAGAAGTGTCGCTTTACCTTTTCCACGTCATAATCAAATTCAACAGAACGACAATATGCCTCGGTCTCTTCAAAACAAGTTGTTGTATATAAGAAAATATAAAATCAATTTAACAAAAATATTATTAATGTGAACGTGTTGCCCTTTTTGAACCAACCACTTCATCTCCATCTTCATCAAAAAAATGTATCATTAATATTTGTCCCGTCATAAAAAAATGTATATAAGACAATTGAAATCACATCACCAAACTAAAGCTCTTACCCGGTCACCTTCTGCAGACATGGTCATAGAGCTTGTTGATGTCCAAATTTCTTGCCTACAACAAAATGATCGATATTCTTATGTTAGAGTCTAAGTCACAAGTTAGTTCTGCTGCAATTTGCAGAAAAACTCTTATATCACTAAAACCATGCATAAAACCACTGATTACACACAAGAAAATAAGTAAGTAATTGCAAAAAATAACAAATTCATTACAAATAATGACTCTCAACAGTAAATCTAACTATCATAACACATACTGGTTATTATATGGAACAATCTAGATGTAACATTGCTACCAAAACTGAACCAACAATGCTATAAAATAAACAGTGCCCCCTTTTAATTAAAGAAAAAACATCATCGATACAAAATAGCAGTACCTCATGCTCTCGAGAGCAACCTTCTGTAATCCTTGATCGCCATCCTGAACCTTCTCAACATACAACTCTAATTGTTGCTTCAACGCCAAATCCTCATCTAAAAACATCGACATATATATATATATATATATATATATATATATATATATATATATATATATATATATATATATATATATATTTGGGGCAGGTCGGGTCAAGGCACGCATAACCCACTCCCTGCCCCGAACCCGAGAAAAATACCTGATAACGACCCGATACCCGACCCGTAATCCGATAAGCTTGACCCGACCCGCCCCGAAATCTTCGGGAATCGGGTTTTCCCGTCGGGTTCAGGTCATCCCTATTCACATCCATTCTGTGCCGATAATGCATTCCCGTAGTCAAGTTCTCAAGCTCATGAATGTCTTCTCCAGAAATTGCATCGTTTAAATCATTTGAGCCGATTGAATTATCCAAACAAATTATATGGCGTCGAAAGCAATTTGCTATGGACTCTTGTTTCACATTTCTCCAAGCCGAGATGGCCAAGTTGATGGCATCTGAAATATTAATCTTTTTGGAGGAAGAGATGTGCAACTCATAACCTTCCAAAATCTTACGATAAAATCTTTTACGGTAATACATTTTAAAGGCTCTAATTATCCTAGCATCACACGGTTGAACTTTTGAAGTCATGTTTGGCGGTAGAAAAAATAACTCGATGTTTTGCAACCCTTGCATATTTTTTGAATGGGCTGGACAATTATCAACTACCAAGGGAATTTTTCAACCGTGCATTTGATCATCTAGCCAACGAACATATTCTTCAAAAAGCAACTCAGTTATCCATGCTCTTTTGTTGGCACGATATTCAAAATCTAGGCTATTCATGTTGACATTCTTAAAACAACGTGGCTTTGCATGCTTACCAATGATCCATAGAGGATTTTTTTTCCGAGCCATCCACATTGCATAAGATAACAATTATAAGTCTTTCCTTGTCCTGTTTCCTACTTTCAAGTTGTTTTGTTGCAAGTGAATGGTCAGCTTGTAACCTATAAAACAAACCAGTTTCATCCATATTAAAACCATCTTTCATTGGAAATTGATTAATTTTTTCCCTTATAGACTCCAATTTATTCTCCATGTCATGTGTGTCGATTGAGCCACTTTCTCCGAATCAGCGATACAATTTGATACCATGCCTTAACTTGAATTTCTCAAGCCAACCATGTGAAAGATTATGCTCAGAAGAATCATGTGGATACAAAAGCTTCAACGTCTCAACCTTCTTCTCTATGATTAACTCTCCTGTTATATTCACAGGCTCTTGATGTTGGAGAAACCATTCATAAAAAACTTTCTCCATGTCCGGATACCTGGCTGCTTTGTGACGCTTGGAAGATCCATCTTTGTCAAAGTTAGCTGATAGGAACTCTGATGATCTCTTAAGAGTGTTTGATAGTGCTCCTTGACTAACTTTCAAATCGAAAGTTTTGTTAACCCACTTCACCAAATCTTGTTGAGTGCATCCTTTGTGATCTATCTAATACTCGCATAACAGTTTTCTTTTTTGATTGGTCATCGTTGTTTTTTTAACACATTTTAGTTTAGAAGCCATAATTGATGTGATTTTAAAATTTATCATTAGACATTTTATAGTGATCAATCCAGATCTATGTACATTGAACTTGACAAGTTCATTGATGTGTGAACGTACATGAGAATTTTGAAGGTCCTTGTTTCCGTTTTATTCAAATAGGTAAAGTGAATAGACATAGAAATTTTGAAGGTTGATGCATTAATTTAAGAGTTGCTCACGAATATAAGCCAACTCTCTCTCTCTCTCTCTCTCTCTATATATATATATATATATATATATATATATATATATATATATAAGTATGATCAAGTAGGAACTCAATAATGATAGCAACCGCAAGGATAATATTTTGCCTTAAGATTGAAAAAATAAATGACCAAAATTTGATTTTATTTATCGTTAAAATTTCACGAGAAGATATGGTATTTTGGTAATCAATTACGAGATTTTCATAATTTCCAAAGAATGCTAATTGTTTGAATGGTACAAGTGATAAAAGCAAAAAGATTAAAAGAAAAAAGAAAAAAGAAAAAGAAAATTTGGCCTATGTGACCTCTCCAGACGATGACAAGTGCCCTCACCCCTGACATAACAAGTGTCCATCCCTTATTGAATGGTCATAACTTTTTTTTCTTTGAAAAAAATAAATTCTAGAAAAAAACTATAGTTCTTAAAATTTTATTCTCAACAAAATGAGCACAATCATAAAAATTTGAAAAAAAATATTTTATATATTTATAAAAAAAACCTAGAAAAGAATTCTCCAAAAATTATAAAAATTTAAGAAATATTTCTGCTCTCTATTATAATGACTTTGTAAAAATAATTATTATAAAATAAGGTGTTTTAGATACCAAACTTGATTTTAAAAGATTAAATTTTTTTAAAAAAACATTGAACATAATATGATCGAAATAAAGATTATTCAAAATATTTATGGTTCAAAAATATTATGTTTCAATATTTTTATGATCCTCAACTTGTTTTGATCTAAGAATATTTTGATTCAAATATTTAATAATCTTTAATTATTATATTTTTTATGATTCAAAATTAAATGATTAAAAAAATATAATGATCAAAATGTTGTATTAAGCAAAAACTTTATTTAATTCAATATATTATGATCCAAATTAATATGATCTAAATTAACATGATCCAAAAAAAATATGATGCATAATATCGTTATAATTCAAAATACTATAATTGAAAATAATTTGATTCAAAATTTTCTAATCCAAAAATAATATGATTCCAAAAAAGGATGAACGAAAAATACTATGATCCTTAATATTCTTTTTGTTTAAACTTTTATAATTGGTAAACATTGAAAACACAAACCGATATTTAGTATACAAAAAATAATAATAATAAAGAAAAATAAAAACAAAAATAAAAATAAAAATAAAGAAAGAAAACCCTAGTATCTTCAAGTATGTAGTAAATATATTTAAAAAAAATGAATAAATAAATTTAGAAAAATGAAAAATTAAAATACGAAAAATAATTAAAAACGTTAAGAACCGGGCATACATCTATTTAGTTTTTTTTTATATAATTTTTTTAAAGAAAAGAAATAATAAATAAATAAAAGTCAAAACAAAACCAAAATAAAAGAAAAACTCATATAGATGACATTTTATGGACGTTCGTCGTACATGATTATTCCCTTGAGGTCATATTACGTTCTATGGACGTGCGTCGCGTGCGAAAGGGTCACGACCAACTAAATCGGTTGGACATTTTGTGCCCCCGACGAAATGATTGGTGGAGAATAGTAATCGCGGTTCCTACCAATTTTTAGGTTCCAATATATATATATATATATATATATATATATATATATATATATATATATATATATATATATATATATATATATATATATGGCTAGGTTATAATGTGGATGATAATTATTGTGCAGATATAGGAAAATGTCAGACCAATAGTTTTAGTTATTTTAGAAAATGATTTACCAGTATTATTTAATTAAACAAAAATAGAATAGTCACATAAATCTCATTGTAAGGGTATTTTAGTCAACTAAACTATATTTAAAAAAAAAAATTGTGAAATTTAAGAGATAATAGACTCTACTAATTTTAAAATTTTGATTGTAAGGATGATAATTCTCTTAATCCGTATATTTTGACAGAATATAGACAAAACTGCAAAATTGGTCCTTATTGTGTTCAAAAAACTTTGGACATGGTTCAAAAAGTTTTCAACTTGCATGGAAGGTCTAAAATCAAAGTTTTACTGGGGTTTTGGTCTCTAATACACTTAAAAGACAGTTTTACCATTTTCATTTCTTTTTGCTATTTTCTTTATTTTTTTATATTTAAATAAATAAAATAAAAAAAAATAAAAACTAAAATCTCTTACAACCCTCATTCTCTCTCTCTCTCTCTCTCTCTCTCTCTCTATATATATATATATATATATATATATATATATATATATATATATATATATATCGGATGTCAGTCAACCACCATCACCACCACCATATGCTTGGTGGAACCCTACATCATACACCATTGATTACCCCATCATCAACATCCAGTCATAGCAAAACACCACCATAATCCCACCATTTAACCTCTGTTCTCATCATTATGTCCAATGCCAATTTTCATCAAAAGATCTTTGATGTCGTAGCAATTCCAAACTGGTTTCTGGTGATCATTTTCCTTACTATACACCCAAGAGCTCATATAATAGGATCATATTCCTATTTATTTTTCCTAATTTATCACATGTACATTCTAGCTTTGTTCATGAATTCCTAATTTCAATAACTTGTGTGTACCAGATTAAAGAGATTTGTTTTGAATTTGTGTTTCAGATTAAAGAGATGGTGACGCGAAAGAGGAGATGGAAATGATGAAACCCCTGAAATCGAACCATGGAAACCCTAAAATCGAACTTCGAAAACCCTAAAATAGGGCCTTGAAATTCCTCCTGTTGTTCGAGGCTAATAATTAACTTACCAGAGAGCTATATCGCCACCACCATCTTTCATTAGAATATATGAACTGTAACTGATGGTCTTACTTTCATCACATGGAAGTACGAATACATAGGAAGACGCAGAGTAGGAGGATACTACAAGCTCTTCATCAAGAAACCGAGACATTGCATAGTTGATGTCATACCCATTTCCGGTTGTCTTCAAGCTTACATATCACAGCCCAACACCACCACCAACAATTGCAATTGTACGCAAAGTATTTTTATAACAGGGAAAAAGGAAAACTGATATATATTATATATATATATATATATATATATATATATATATATATATATAGAGAGAGAGAGAGAGAGGCGAGAAAGTCAATGAGAGTGAAAGTACGATCTAGCTTGAGAATACCGAAGTGGCAGCTATTTTTATGAATACGATCTTGGATATCTATTTGTATGTGTGTGAGAGTCTGTGCGAAAGAGGGGGTTGTGGTAATAGGGTTTATTTTATTTTCTGTTTTTCTATAATTATATAAATACTAAAACAAATAAAAAAATGTAAAAGAAATAAAAAGGGCAAAATAGTCCTTTCAACTTTTTTAGGACCAAAAACCCAGAAAAAATTTGATTTTGGACCTTCCATGCAAGTTGAAACCTTTTTGGACCCTATCCAAAGTTTTTTGAATACCGCAGGAACCAATTTTTGTAGTTTTGTCCAGAATATATTGAAAAATAACAATATTCGTGAACCATAAAAGAATACGTATTTAACATACTATATATTTTGATTGAATGAACTTCTTGAAGAATAATAAATTATTGGAAACAAGTTAAACAATTTCATCACATTCTTGAAAAATAAAAAACTTTATATACTATTCTGAGATAATGTAACATTCACTCATAGCAAACAAACACAATATGTATATTATTATACCTGAATAATCTACTATAATATACTATTATATATACTCTTATTATTCCATTGTAGATTATTCAGAATCTAACGATGAATAATGTAACACCCCAAATTCCAGAGGTGCCATTGAAGGACTTAAAGTGTAAATTAAGGAAAGGGACTCTACTAGTAGGCATGCTTACTCGCCGAGTCGGAGCGGGATTCTGTCGCGGGTTTAAGTGGCCAACTCGGTGAGTCGGCGGCTTAGACTCGACGAGTTGGTGCTGAAGAGAGAAAACCCTAATCCCGGGGGTTGTGCCCTATATAAAGCACATTATAACCCACCCTCGGCCTCTTTACTATCCTTTTGAGATCCAGAAACCCTAGAATCGAGTAGGCCTCCATTAATAGAGAGAATAGAGCTTTAAAGGAGGAAATCTTAGAAAGGGGCTTGAAGATCAAGAGGCTTGCTGCAAGGGAGTGGTGTAGATCCGGGATCTACTTCAGTTGGAGCATATGTTGGAGGTAATAATCTGTTTCTTGGGCTCTTTTGCATCTAGATCTTTTATCATTTGAGATTGGGGCATTTTTGGTATGATTGAGAGCTATTTCGAGGTAGAGGCTTAGAACTGAGGTTGCTACTTCAAATCTAGGCTTGTGATGGTCCAAAATGTCATAAAGCTTCTATCTAAGAGTTGTTGGTGAAGCCCCTTTGTCATAAACCCTAGCCCTAGAGTGTTTTGGGCCTATAGCTCCTTGGCTTCACGTAAAGTTTGCCACTTTCTGTGAGGGTTAGACTGTAGAAGGGTAGATCTATGGATTGGAGCCCCTGCATGGCTCGAAAAGCCTATGTATGGATTGAGAACTGGAGAGACTCGGTGAGTCACATGGGTGTACTCGACGATTTGTATGAACATAGGCATGGACTCGACGAGTTGGAAGAACAACTCGGCGAGTTTGTTGAAGATTGCCTTAGACTTGGCGAGTTTGTTCTTGGACTCGATGAGTTTGATTGCGGAACCCTAACCTCTTCTGGTTAAAGCCTCGAATCAGTGAATCGAGGGGTGACTCTGTGAGTTGAGCAGGATGGGACTCGGAGATCGTTGGACTCGATGAGTCTTAGGGTGACTCGGCGAGTTGAGTCGTGTTTTAAGAGTTTTCAGAGTATAAGGACTCGACGAGTCAACGGGTTGACTCGGCGAGTAGAGTCAGCCAGGAAGTTTGACTTTGGCCTGGACTTTGACATTGACCTTCAAGGGTGTTATGGTAATTGGTTATTTATGTCAATGGTCCATTGATGGCGATAGGTGTTGGAGTTTGGAGCAGTGCTTCGGGTGTGTGCTTCCGTGGTTCGGTTCTTCATTTTAGGTGAGTTATCGTTAATGTAATCAAGGGTCTAAGGCACGAAGGCCGACCCTTTGAATTATCGTTTAGAGCTTGTTATGTTATGTGATGATATGCTTGCTAGTATCCTGGTAGATAGGATAATGATATGAGGATATGCCTTGTTAACTTTGTATCCAAGAAGAATGGATAGTTAAGTGATGGCTAGTTCTGTTTGATCAACGCCCTGGTAGTTAGGTAGTGGTTATTTATAGACCTGTAGTTGGTCTTGCCTTATGTACGTTGGTAGGAGGTTACCTGCGAGTTATGTATGTTGAGCAAGGGAGTGTTATGTGGTTGCCTGTTATGTGTGCATGTTTGCTGGTGTGGGGCATTCCAACCCGATGGTTGTGGGCCAGGAGTATTCCATCCCGGTAGGATGATTGGACTCATAGTAGGTTGGCGTGCTAACCCGATGGTTGAGGGGCCTAGGGTATTCCATCTTGAGGGATGATTGGACCCATAGTAGTAGTAGTTATTGTATGTATAGGAAGTGGGGCATTCCAACCCGATGGTTGTGGGCTAGGAGTATTCCATCCCGGTAGGATGATTGGACTCATAGTATGTTGGCATTCCAACCCGATGGTTGAGGGGCCTGGGGTATTCCATCTTGAGGGATGATTGGACCCATAGTAGTTATAGTTGTACGTATAGGTTTATGGGCATTCCAACCCGATGGTTGTAGGCCGAGATTATTCCATCCCAGTAGGATGATTGGACTCATATCATGTTGGCATTCCAACCCGATGGTTGAGGGGCCTGGGGTATTCCATATTGTGATATGATTGGAACCATAGTAGTTATTGTGGTACGTATAGGTGTATGGGCATTCCAACCCGATGGTTGTGGGCCGAGAGTATTCCATCCCGGTAGGATGATTGGGCTCGTAGTATGTAGGCATTCCAACCTGATGGTTGAGGTCCAGGGGTATTCCAACCGGAAGGTTGATTGGACCCATAGTATGTTATTCTTTGCTGAATGCGTATGTTTATGTGTGCATGGGTACTTCGGGGGAACTCACTAAGCTTTCGGGCTTACAGTTGTGGTTTATTGTTTCAGGTGCTTCAGGAGATCGTGGCAAGGCGAAGGCGTGATCGTATCACTCCTCATGTTTTATGATCTATGTGATATGGTTCTGGGGGATACAAGTTGGTATCAGAGCCTTGGTTTGAGTGAATTGGAGGAACGTTCGTGTGAATCCAGTCTCAAATCAAGGAGAGATTTTCAAAAATAAGTTTTCAAATGGTTTTCAAAATAAGTAAAGGGGGATGCAGACGGTACGATCAGCCGAAGCGAGAAAGTTACCCCAAAATACCATACAAGTTATTTGTGTATGTGATATGTCAGAACAACATGCTAGCACTAGGCTAGGGATCTTTAGGAATTGCATGATGGAATTGTCGGATTATGTGATGCCTGATAGCTTAGGGTTTTCTTGATATGAGATATTCAGTATTCCTCTAAGGGTGAGGATGGAGTGCTTGTTATGTATGTTTGTGCTTAGGGCGTTGTGGTGATACTTGAGACAAATATAGGTAGGTGTGGAAGGTAGTATGGGCCCGTACTACTGGAAGCACAGGACCTATACATGTGTCAAGGAAGTCACAACCCCTAGGTTGTTGGTTAGAGGTTAGTTCTCGGCGGTTATGCGAGGTATCTGTGGTTCTTATGGTTCATTTCTGTATGGAGGATGCGAGACGTTTCGAGGCGGGATCCGATTCGGGATCGGGATCAGGAGAGGGTGGTCAGGGTGGATCAGCACCACCCGAGGTTATTGGTCAGATGAGGACAGATGAGTTGGATGCTAGGATTCGTGATATCCTGCATGATGAGGCTGCTGCTATGTTCCGAGATGAGTTGTCGGAACTGCTTGGGTCGCTCAAGACCGCCATGGTTGAGTATTTTGATGAGCGCTATGTAGCTCTTGCAGAGACAGCGGCTATGGCATCGGCAGGGGGAGGAGCCAGTCGGGGCTTTCAGTATCGGGATTTCGACAATACGAAGCCCCCTACTTTTGATGGAGTTCAGGATCCGATTGTTGCTATGAGGTGGTTGTCAGATGTGGAGGGATTTTTCTTCACATGTTCATGCCATGCTGATCAGAGGGTGAGGTGTGCTCTGAACCTGTTGAGGCTCGGGGCGAAGGATTGGTGGAGGCTGACCACGAGATCATATTCTGATGCGCAGAGAGTTGCGGTTACCTGGGATCAGTTCCGAGACATGTTCAGTGCTTGTTATGTTCCGCGGGTGGAACGGGAGAGATTGGCTTAGGATTTTTTGGAGTTGAAGCGGGATTTTGAGTCGGTGATGGAGATCACCAAGATGTTCACAGAGAGGGCGATGTTTTGCCCTGAGTTTGCTTCGGAGTAGGCTCAGATGACCCGATCTGAGTATGCTCAAGATGAACATCAGGCAGTTCGTATCCACGCAGAGGTGTATTACCTTGTAGGAGTTGCAGGAGGCCGCTAGGCGGCACGAGTTAGAGATTGAGCTGTAGTTGAGAGAACAGAGGCAGGCCCCAATGCAGTCGTAGCCTGCACCGATGTGGATGAGAGCCGCTGATTATAGTCAGGGAAGCCAAAGGAGTCGCACTTGCGGGAAGTGCAGCAAGATGCTTAAGGGAAGTTTCTGATCTTCTTCGGGGTGCCACAAGTGTGGCAAGGAAGGCCACATAGCCAGGGATTGCAGGCAGTCGACTCCAGCGGCAGGAGTCTGACTTTGTTATCATTGTGATCAGGTGGGCCATATGAAGGCCCAGTGTCCTTTGCTGGCTGCCAGGTCAGTGCACGCCCCAACACTAACCACATTGAGACTTACTGACGGAGGTTAGGGTCAAGCAGAGCCTCTGAAGGCTCCAAGGCGTGCTTATCAGCTTGTGACCAAGGAGATCAGGTCAGTGCCAGAGGTGTCATCCGGTATGTTTTCTGCCTTATCTTGTTATGTGGTGTGTATGAGATGTTGTTTCTTGCATGAGATATAAAGTTTTGTATGTGTTAGAGAAGAGTTAGTATTGAGGGTTTTTAGAGGGTTAGTATCCGGTGTGGAATTCATGAGAAAGGAAGGTCATGATTCGGGAATTCGGGAACTTTCAACAGGAACTCAGGTTCCTCGAAATTCGGTGTACCGGTTTGATTTGATTGAGCAACGTGTTAGCTTTGCCGCTAGTGGATGGTGGTTAGTGCCCTAAGTGGGGGATAATTGGAAATTCTCGAATGAGCCACTGGTTGTAGAATGTTGCCTGACGCAGTTTGAATGTTGGTTATTGGAGTGGTGCAATGAGACGGTTCAGTTATAGTAAGGAATTTGCATGTGTCGTAGATCTTTAAACTAGTAGGGAGGATGCTGTTACGTGATAGCGGCTAGTGGGGTTGTCCCCTAATAGTGGAGATGTCGAGGAAATGCGGAAGGCTATATATGGGTTGCTAGCCATACGATTAGTCTCTGAGTACATATGCATGTTATGAGTTAGCGGTGTGTGCCGCTAAGGGGTGATGCATAGCGAGGTTCTGTCATTGTGGCAATGTTGGATGATGCGCAGGCATGTTTTTAGTCTCCTTGGAAGAGGAGGAGGATAGTGGCTCCAGATTGGAGATTTGGACAGAGGAAGGTGAAACAACAGGTTAACAGACTCGGGAGTAGTCTGGACCGGTGCTGAGGACTATATAAGGATATTACAGTCAGAGGACGAGGACCTAGAGATCGTGATCGGGAGGTGTGAGTGGGTTACACTTAGTTGTGTCGAACCAAAGGGTTTGAGGGTGACGCAAGGACAAGGTCCTTGGTTCCGAGTATGGTTGTAGGTTTGAGTTATGTATGTGGAGGTATTCCAATCTGAGGTATTCCATCACGAGGATGACCGAAACCTATGATTGATTGGACCTAGTGTGTTTGGTATTCCAACCTGAGGGTTGATTGGGCCAAACATACATGAGGATGTGAGGGTATACCATCCTAGGGATGACTGGACCCGTTATAGGTGTGCCTAGTATTCTAGCCCGAGGATAATTGGGCCAGGTATGAGTGGTTACGCGATATGTTTGGTTGATGGGTTATGGGAGCTGAAGGATGCAGTATCCTGTCAGCGCGTAAGGTATAGAATCAGAGGGGAAATCAGGGTTCGTTCCAGGTTGCAAGTTATCAGGGTTAACGCCATTCTTTGGCGAAGGAAGATGGATTAGTGTCTTAATATAGCTTAGTGGGTGTTTGTGGTATCTAGCGTTCGCAGGGCGCGAAGGTGTGTTCCTGATTTGAAGGGATGGTATCATCGGGTGATACGTAGTTAATATGTGGTGCTATTGAGTTGAAAGGCCGATGGTCGGCTTGGAGTAGTGGCAAGGATGCCACATGAGAATAAGCCATTTTAAGAGAGATGCAGAAGTAGGGTTTGTAAAAGCAGGAGTTGATTGAGAAATCGAAGTCTGCAGTGCAAGGGGTTTGTTCTGTAGCGTATACTGCAGTAGGCTTTGAGGACGAAGCCGAATTTAAGTGAGGGAGAGTTGTAACACCCCAAATTCCAGAGGTGCTATTGAAGGACTTAAAGTGTAAATTAAGGAAAGGGACTTGACGAGTAGGCATGCTTACTTGCCGAGTCGGAACGGGATTCTTTCGCAGGTTTAAGTGGCCAACTCGCCGAGTCGGCGGTTTGGACTCGACGAGTAGGTGCTGAAGAGAGAAAACCCTAATCCCGGGGGTTGTGCCCTATATAAAGCACATTATAACCCACCCTCAGCCTCTTTGCTACCCTTTTGAGATCCAGAAAACCCTAGAATCAAGTGAGCCTCCATTAATAGAGAGAATAGAGCTTTAAAGGAGGAAATCTTAGAAAGGGGCTTGAAGATCAAGAGGCTTGCTGCAAGGGAGTGGTGTAGATCCGGGATCTACTTCAGTTGGAGCATATATTGGAGGTAATAATCTGTTGCTTGGGCTCTTTTGCATCTAGATCTTTTATCATTTGAGATTGGGGCGTTTTTGGTATGATTGAGAGCTATTTCGAGTTAGAGGCTTAGATCTGAGGTTGCTACTTCAGATCTAGGCTTGTGATGGTCCAAAATGTCATAAAGCTTCTGTCTAAGAGTTGTTGGTGAAGCCCCTTTGTCATAAACCCTAGCCCTAGAGTGTTTTGGGACTATAGCTCCTTGGCTTCACGTAAAGTTTGCCACTTTATGTGAGGGTTAGACTGTAGAAGGGTGGATATATGGATTGGAGCCCCTGCATGGCTCGAAAAGCCTCTGTATGGATTGAGAACTGGAGAGACTCGGCGAGTCACATGGGTGTACTCGACGAGTTGTATGAACATAATCATGGACTCGGCGAGTTTGTTGAAGATTGCCTTGGACTCGACGGGTTTGTTCTTGGACTCTACGAGTCTGGTCGCGGAACCCTAACCTATTCTGGTTAAAGCCTCGAATCAGTGAGTCGAGGGGTGACTCTGTGAGTTGAGCAGGATGGGACTCGGAGATCGTTGGACTCAACAAGTCTTGGGGTGACTCGGCGAGTTGAAACATGTTCTAAGAGTTTTCACGAGTCAACGAGTTGACTCGGCGAGTAGAGTCAATCAGGAAGTTTGACTTTGGCATGGACTTTGACTTTGACCTTCAAGAGTGTTATGGTAATTGGTTATTTATGTCAATGGTCCATTGATGGCAATAGGTGTTGCAGTTTGGAGCAGTGCTTTGGGTGTGTGCTTTCGTGGTTCGGATCTTCATTTTAGGTGAGTTAGCGTCACTATACTCAAGGGTCTAAGGTACCAAGGCCGACCCTTTGAATTATCATTTAGAGCTTGTTATGTTATGTGATGATATGATTGCTAGTATCTTGGTAGATAGGATAATGATATGAGGATATGCCTTGTTAGCTTTGTATCCTAGAGGAATGGATAGTTAAGTGATGGATAGTTCTGTTGGATCAGCGCCTTGGTAGTTGGGTAGTGGTTATTTATAGACCTGTAGTTGGTCTTGCCTTATGTACGCTGGTAGGAGGTTACCTGCGAGTTATGTATGTTGAGCAGTAGCAGAGGGTATTCCATCCCGGTAGGATGATAGGGCCCTAGTATGTTGGTTCTGTAGAGTGTTATGTGGTTGCCTGTTATGTGTGCATGTTTGCTAGTGTGGGGCATTCCAACCCGATGGTTGTGGGCCAAGAGTATTCCATCCCGGTAGGATGATTGGACTCATAGTAGGTTGGCATTCTAACCCGATGGTTGAGGGGCCTGGGGTATTCCATCTTGAGGGATGATTGGACCCATAGTAGTAGTAGTTATTGTATGTATAGGAAGTGGGGCATTCCAACCCGATGTTTTTGGGCCAGGAGTATTCCATCCCGGTAGGATGATTGGACTTATAGTATGTTTGCATTCCAACCCGATGGTTGAGGGGCCTGGGGTATTCCATCCTGAGGGATGATTGGACCCATAGTAGTTATTGTTGTACGTATAGATTTATGGGCATTCCAACCCGATGGTTGTAGGCCGAGAGTATTCCATCCCGGTAGGATGATTGGACTCATATTATGTTGGCATTCCAACCCGATGGTTGAGGGGCCTGGGGTATTCCATCTTGTGAGATGATTGGACCCATAGTAGTTATTGTGGTACGTATAGGTGTATGGGCATTCCAACCTGATGGTTGTGGGCCGAGAGTATTCCATCCCGGTAGGATGATTGGGCTCGTAGTATGTATGCATTCCAACCCGATTGTTGAGGGCCAAGGGTATTCCAACCGGAAGGTTGATTGGACCCATAGTATGTTATTCTTTGCTGTATGCGTATGTTTATGTGTGCATGGGTACTTTGGGGGAACTCACTAAGATTTCGGGCTTATAGTTGTGGTTTATTGTTTCAGGTGCTTCAGGAGATCGTGACAAGGCGAAGGCGTGATCGTACCGCTCCTCATGTTTTATGATCTATGTGATATGGTTCTGGGGGATACTCTGATGTTTAAACTATTTTGAAAACAAGACGTATGAACTTAATGATTTTTGAATGAAATAAAATGTTTTAAATTGGTTGAAATTTTTGGTCGTTACAAATAATGCATTCTTTTTGGAAGATCGGTGACCATTGTTGATCTTTATCCCGTACATCATCATCTAACCTTCAGGGTCCTTGATCATCATGTTCCGTTCATGCATTTTGTGAGAATTCTTTTTATATGAACAATAATAAAACAAACTTTAGTAATTCTGACAGAATGCAAACCATTTCATCAAAACCAAATAACTCCAAAAACCAATTCAGAATTCTCCATGTTTTTCAATAATTTAAACATCAAATTCTCTTTTAAGCATTTTCATAAATAGTTATCATGCAACATATACAGATCATATAAATAACATTTTGATCAAATTCATTTAAATTCTGTAAAAAGAATTTGTCAAATATAATTTGGGAATCATTTAAAAAATAATAACAAATAATTTACATGGTCACCAAATATCTTGCTGGATAAGCACTTTTTTTCTTATTAAAAATAGATAAATCTTGATATGTGATAAGAATATTAGTAAGGGAGGAGGGAGTCTCCCTCCTAACCCACTGAATCTACTGCCACATCATTTTTTCTGTTTTATTTTTTTTCATCTTTTCCGACCCACAACACACGGAAACCCTATCTTTTTGAACCCACTCAACTCACTCAATTAAAAAAAATACAAAACAATCAAATGTAAAATCTTAATTAGCAATAAAATTATCGGCGGTACCACTCCCGCTTCAACGGGTGGGTTGATTGGTTTCACTAACCCACTTCATCATCTCTCTACTTTCTCTTTCTTATTTTCTCTTATACTATGTGTTTTAAAACTTGTACCTTAGTTGTTTTGTATTTTTTTTCTAAATTGCATGGGTTGAGTGGGTTCAAAAAGATTGGATTTCCGTGTGTTGTGGGTTGGGAAAGATGAAAAAAAGAGGAGACAAAAATTAATGTGGCAGTGGGTTCGGTGGATTGGAAGGGAACGACTCCCTCCACCCTAACGAAAAAAGTATTACTTTTGTTTGTTGTTTAGCAATAAATTTTTAATAACGCACATGTTGAATATTTATACACATAAAGATTGTGAAATTAAGGTAGATAAACAACAATAATAAAAAATAAGAAATAAAAATAAAAAGCACCTAGCTAGACTCAAAAGCTCTAGTTCCAAATTAGCAAAAAGTCGATGTTAACGGGCTATTCACTTTAACAATTTTACATATTCATTCAGCGGGACTTGTTTAAACAATGTAAGAAGAAGAATAAAAGTGAATGGCACATACACACCGACTTATTTTACAAAAATCCGTAATATTATTAAGTAAAAAAAAATCAATTGGAATATAATTTCTATTCTAGAATATTAAAGAATACTCACAAAAGCTTTAAAGTTGTAGGAATCAAATGAACCAAAAAAACACTCGGTGGTCTTGGGAGGCTCTCATCGTCGTACGGTAGTGGCGAAGAAGGCGATTTTTAGTTGTGGCCGAATGGAAATGACTGGTCTATATATCGACATCTATCTATCTATTTATCTATCTCTCTCTCTCTCTCTCTCTCTCTCTATATATATATATATATATATATATATATATATATATATATATATATATATATATATATATATATATATACTTGCAGAAATCGCTCGACGGTACCTCGGCGGTGGACTGGGGTCAAGTGATTAATCGCCTAGGCGGGGATTAATCGGGGACCATTAACTATGAAAAAATTATTAAAAAAATAATAAATATAACATTAATCTTAAGAATATAAGGGTACTTTTAACAAAAAAAAAAATATTGCATTTGGCAACTTAATTCTTATAAAAAATATATGAGAAACTTTACATAGATCCACCTTACATAGATCCACCTTATATTACAAGCCTAAACTCCAACATTCAAAATTTAGGATTAAAACATTCAAAAATTTAGAATTACAACATCCAAAATTCAGAGAAACCTTACACAGATCTACCTCATATTACTATCTAGTGATTGGAATAAGATGTTACAAATACAAGCTCAACTAATCACAACAAACCTATTACAACACCAAAAAAAACCACTTGATAGTATTATACACAAACTGAGAACAAAAAAATGGACCATTATACCCTCCAAATTTGAATAGCATCCAAATGGTACATCACTACAGTCTACAACCAATAAGTTTTGAACATGAATCATATTACTCAATTAAAGAAATCACTTTGTAGAACATGAAGCAACAAGAACACCCCATGGAACATGAGAATTGAATAAATTCGGATGATGTTATTTTGCTTTTGTTCACTCCTTCCCCTTTCATGTTATGTTGATCGGACAAGAAGAGATGACTGGCCCATGAATACCAACACCTTGCTTTGATAATCAAGACTACAAGATTCACTCAGGCAATTGATTGAACACTTGGTGGGCATATGGTTTTATACACAAACTAACATCACTAGCACTTCTGCCCTACCTGTTACAACCAGAAATAACAAGGATCTTGGAAGTAACTTACATACATACATACATACATACATACATAATCACGAGTTATTGCAGCAACAATATTCTAACATTGTTTCGATTCAACAAGATTCAATCTGGTAACATACATATATACATATCCCTAAACTCAACTGAAAATTATAGCACATGATTAAGAAATTGAAAACCAAATAATCTTACATAATCAGGATAACGAACACTTGGTGTCGACGGGAAAACGAGGTTGGTGTCCACTGTGTGTCTGCGATTCTGCAATCAGTGAAGTGATTCTCCAATCGATCAGCGATCAGTGACTTGCGAGCCTGCGAGAAAGATAGGGATGAGTTTGAATTGAAGGTGAATCTGAGTCGATTCAATCAGAATGTTGGGGGATTGCAGTGGGGTTGTTCCCAGATCGAGAGAGAAATAAGGTTTGATCCTACATCGTTGGTGCGATAAGAGATAAAAGCAAAAGTTATTCTATAAGAAAAATGAGTTAGATCCTTTGAGATGCAAATCCAACTAAGCTTTGGGCTAGCCGGCTCCTTTGAGTTGGTGGGTCTTTAAGTTAGTCGAACCAATTTGTTCTGATTTAGAGGACGAGTTGGTTCGATTTAGTCCGATTAGGACCAAATTGGACCGGTTTTGATATTGACCCAGGATGATTTTTTTACCCTCTAGCCCTAATTTGTAGGCGGTTGGAGGCCGTCAAGCGCCTAGGCGCCGATTAATCGGCCGCATAGGCCGATATTTACAACACTATATATATATATATATATATATATATATATATATATATATATATATATATATATATATATATATATATATATATATATATATATATATAGGGTGAGGTTCAATAAAGAAGCAGAATTAATCAAATAACCAATCTTTTTTTCAACTTTTAGAACTTATTTTTTATCAAAAAAAAAAAAAACTAAAAATACATAAATTCATAACATTTTAGCATCTTTCCAATGATATCAAATTCGATAATTTTTTTTTTATTTTTTTCGTCAAATTCACAGTGTGAATCTTTGAAAATTCACAATGTGAATCTAAATTCACACGGGGAATCCGAAAAATATATTTAACATTCACAATGTTAATTTATGAATTTAGATATTTTTAGTTATTTTTTTCGATAAATAATAAGCTCTAGAACTTGAAAAAAAAATTTGGTTCCTTGGAGAACCAATAATTATGGTTCTCTATTGAACTTTTCCATATATATATATATATATATATATATATATATATATATATATATATATATATATATATATATATATATATATATATATATATATATATATATATATAAACAATTTTTATTTTGAGAACAAATCAGAACAAAAATGTCTCCAAGGTGGCAATTTTGTGAACAACTGAAATGAAGATGTAGAGATGATGGATTAAAAACAAACACGGATGTATTGTAGTAAAATACTCACCTAACCCCATCCGCTCTAGTTGTGTCGTTTTTGTCGTCTCATTTTCACGTCGGACCACTGTCGAGACCAACGGACTGTGACAACCCGGAATTTCTATCTTGTACAATAGACCAATGTAATCAAAGTTAGACTCGTTTTGCTATCTTTTAACACTGTTTAGGGTCTATTTGAGTGTTCTAAACCTAGTTCAATCAAGGTAGGAGCCTAGAAATGGGATAACACGATGCATATCAAGCACATTTGGGCCAAACACTACAACACATGGAGTGTGCGGCCTCACACTTGAGTGTACGGCCACACACAAGTGTGTGCGGCCGCACACCCATTCCAGCCACACACTTCCACCTATAAATATGACCCTAAGTCATTTTTGAACACTTTTCCCACTCCTTCAAAGCTGGATCACGTTTCTCTCTCAAGTACCATTCAAATCTTCATCTTGATCTTCATAAAAGTAAGTAATCCTTCCTTTGATTAGTTGATACTTGAACTTAACTAGCCTTCTTCCCTACTTTGATCCATGAAAAACACATTTTTGGTGTTAGATCTTCAAAAACACCAAGAACACATACTAAACTTTTTGGAGTTTAACCATACTTCTAAGCCTCTAAATCGTGCATACACTTATCATAGCTTGTTATATGCCAATAACACTTGAAGATATGTAGGAAAAACGTAATTTCTCATAATCTCCAGGAGTGTAAGGCCGCACACACCATGTGTACGGCCGCGCACACCATGTGTACGGCTGCACACACCATGTACAACCATACACACCTCTTTTAGGTCCTAAAATGGCAATAAACTCCATATAAGGCTAGAACATGAAGTATAAACCTTCCTAGATGAGTCCTAAGGCCTTAAAATAAGTTTTAACACACTTCATGGGGAGTGTGCGGCCGCACACACACCATGGCCGCACACCCTGGCCGCACACACACACAAATGGTGTATTTTGACCATACACTCCCTTGTATAGCCATATACCCCTTATATACAATCATATATGGTTGTAACACTTCAATATAAGTGTTTACTAGTCCCTAAGGTGGTCCCAATTCAATAATTAGTTGTTACCAACACTAATTGTATACATACATATGTCATTATATGGATGATATGATTCGTTTGTGCTCAAGTCCGCAATTGACACTCAACTTCCTAAACTGATCTTACAGTCGCATCACTCACTACAGGTGAGTTCATACCCCTTAATTAACCTTTTAAATGTTTTTAAATGCTTTTAGGGGGGGGGGGGAGGGAATACAAGTTGAATCACTTTAGTTATAATTTCAATCACATGTGATTTATAACTATCAAACATGTGGATTTACTATACTTCTAACTGTTTGGTCAACAAAACTACTTTAAAATGATTATTAAACTCTTTTACATGTTAAACTTATTATAAAACTTGTTCTTAATTACCAAACCATTACTTTCAATTCTTTAAACTTATATATTGTCAAAACCATGTCCAGTACATATATAGTTATATAAGTAAGGTTTAAAGGACTTAAGACTGATAACTCGAATTAATTCCTGTTCCTTGTTTGGTTGTGGAGTTAGAGTACTTTGATGTTTTTCTGAGTGTCGTTTGATCCTTAGTTATATATTATGTATATATGTATGGATATAAAGCTTTTACTTCAGTTCCAACACCTTTGGGTAGCAAAGGTGTATAAGCTTGCTAAGTCATTCAAACAACAGTTCTAGTAAACTATAATAGGTATAGTTTAGGGATATACTACTTGCTAACTTCTAGTACAATGAAACATACAAAGAGTCAGTTCATACATGAGTCGATACATACTATACACTATGTACAGAGAACATACTATACACTATACAGAGGGATCATACACTAGTACATACTATTCATACATACTATATAATATACAACAGAACGTTCTATGATGAGAATTAGAGAGGACATACACTACACTAGTACATACAATACATACACACAATAACATAAATCTGAGGCACTTCTTCGGGGCATCGCATTTGTCATGGCTCGTCTGGTAACCGGAGTCTTCTGAAGGAAGAGCATGGATTCGTGTATAGATCTATACTGGACTGACCATCCTACACCTTGCTGCTAGCTACAGTGGGACCTGCAGGTCTTCGGGTGATGAATGTCATACCATTTCGACGTCTTCGTGCATCGTGTTTTACTAGGTCGATCAAGTATGGTTACAAATTATATCACATTATACCTTAGTTAACAATTGGTTTAAGGTAGTTAGTATAGCAGTAGTTACTATAACATAAAACTATAGTACTTCATTACTTTCCCCATTACATTTACTTTGTGATCTTCACATAAACAATAATGTACAAACTATATTTTATTAATGATAGTCACATCTGGGAGGAATACTCACTCTTACAATGAACAAACACACAACACACTTGATGCCTTGGTAGAAGGCTACTGTTAGTAGAAAATATAGGATTTTCTAAGAGATATAAAACAATTACTACAAACATTTACATACAAACAATGACACTAAAATGCTTATGTACTCACCAGCTTTAAAGCTGATAAACTCTTTCAAAATAACTTGTATTCTCAGGTCGTCAGTAGACAGGTACCGAGGCCAGCTTTTGAGAAGATGGAGCACTTTCAAGACTCATCTTTTATTTTGATTCATTATTTTTGGTGTCTTATAAACTATACAGAACACACTTGTATTAAAATATATTGTTAATGCAGATGATGTTGTTTGCTTGTTTACTATATTTCTGTGTTGTGATACTTTACATGACGTCCTCCGCCCCAGAACGTTTCCGCCGTTCCGGTTTTGGGGTGTGACACGGACCTCCAGTGAACCACCTGGTTTCTAATTTCATCCCAACGACAATGAGCTTATCGTTCACTATTTTTTCCATAATTCCCAATCAACAACATAATTCGTTTGTTTCCATCGGAGCGCACGAGAATCCCTAAATCATCATGAGTTTGCTATCACTTCATCTAGATCAGAGTACAAAGATCGATTAAACCATGTATGTTTATTACTTAATGAAATGGTTTAATTTTGTTCGAATTAAGAATAAAACTATAACGAACTAGTTTGATTTATTTAGATTGCGAAATTAATGTCAGTGTTAAGTGATTCTTGTTGTTATTGTTGCTTCATTACTCTTTCATTTCGGGTAATTAACTTCTATCTTGTTTCAAGTAATCTCATAGACATTGTGACAACTTATAGATTTTTTATAAACACCAAGTGTTCGATGAAATGGTAATGAAAAAACCTCCACAAATAAATCAAGAATAAGGTGGTGTATTCATTGTTGTAGTCTATATGTTCTTGTCAATGGCTTTTACTTAAATAACATCATTTTGATGTATGTGTTTAATTTACCTCTGTTTTTTTACTTTTTTTACTAGACTTTATTTCCCCAAACATATTCAACAGCTTGAATGTTTGGTTGTTGATATTATAAATTGAATTTTGTATTCTTGCATAGTTTCCCCAAACATATTTTGATATCTCTATTTAATTTTCCACTGTGTAGGACTTGTTTTTCCTTCCAAGAAGTAACTTAAAGAGCTTAATCGGTTAAGTTGGCAACTTAACCCTAATAAGTGTAAAAGTGTCACTTTATGTGAAAATCCTTAACTTTGAACCCTCATTAAGCCAAGCATTAAGGACCTTAGGTTAAATTGAATTTCACATCTCAATAGCCTAATAAGTAAACAACAATCATATAAAAAGTGATAAACTTAAGGCTTAACCATTATGTCCTTAGTAGAGCACCAAAAGTGATTTAAAAGCTATTATGATCAATTTTCCCAAATATGTCCTCCAATTTCTAAAATTCGTGAAAGTCAATAAGAACACCTAAAAATCATGAGACATAGTTTTATGGAAATCTTAGCGTGTCTAGTTTCTTCAAACTTTGAATCACATTTCGAAGTTCCAACTCCTTGATGGGTAAAATTGGTAATCTTTTCATATTGGTCCATGTTGTCACAGATTCCATGCATTGTCTTCAAAAAATCATAATAAATTCATCAGAACTCCAAATGACAAAATTCTAAATCCTATAGTTAGATATGGATGTATAGTCTCCCAAATATAAAGGGACCGATGTAATTCTTAGTATATTGGTACAATTTATTCCAAGAGTGTTGAGTGGTCCAGAAAGTGACAACTTAAAGTTACTCACTTGTAAATTTAATACAAAATCAACCAAAAATCATAAGAAAGAGATCTTTATATTTATGAAAATATAAAAGGGGGCTCTTTACCAATATTATTTTATCGAAATTTAAAAATGGGTTGGAAGGTAAGAAAACAGATCCCAAACAAAACACTACAATCAAAGAGAAAATAAGAATATATTTACATAAGTTTTATAAGAGTAATACAACAAAGCACAAGCTAAATAATATTATAATTGTTGTGTAGGTTCTCGAAAAGTAAAGGCTCCATCTTGCTCATACTAGCTTATTTTTAAGTTCAAGGAGTCGAGTTACACTAACTCTCCTATTTTGTAGGCATTACTTGTTTTATGTTAGTATTCATGTATACCCTAATCCGATAGAGTGAACAAGGAAATATAGAAAGTAGTTTGTTCTCTAGTGAGACAAGTAGATAAGATTCATTTCCGTATTCTCGATTTCTTAATTTTTCTTGTGTATTAAATCAAATGTGATTATATGATCTAATCACATATGACTTATATGCATAAGATTGATTTTTGTGTGTTTCGATTCAGTAGTTGTTCTTTGTCTATATTAATCGTATGTGATTAAATACATAAAAGAACATATGATTATATACATGATAACAACTATTGAATTAAGAACACGAATTTGAATATTATTCACATAAATCATATGTGATTGAATACATATAATCACATGTGATTAAATACATGAGAACAAATATTGAATCGAAAACACGAAAACAAATATTGTCCACATAAATCATATGTTATTAGATACATATAATCACATGTGATTATATGTATCTAATCACATATGATTTATGTGGCTAAGATTAATTTTCGCATTCTCCATTCAATAATTGTTTTTTCCACTTTAATCATATGTGATTAAATACATTTAATCAGATATGATTATATATTTCTAATCACATATGATTTAATTTGAAAAAAAACGGATATTGTCTATATAAATCATATGTGATTAGATACATATAATCAAATGTGATTATATACACTATAAGAAATATTGAATCAAGAACACGTATACAAATCTTTATCCAGATTAACCAGATGTGATTATATGAATCTAATCACATGATTTATATGGACACAGTTCATTTTCTCTTTGTTGATTCAATAGTTGTTCTCATGTATTTTATCACATGTGATTATATGTATAATCGCATGTGATTAAGTATAGGATCACAACTATTGAATCAAGAAGGCAAAAATGAATCTTGTCCACCTCAAATCATATGTGATTATATACATATAATCACATGTAATTAAATAAACAAAAGTAATTATTCAATCGAAACCGCAAAAAAATATTGCCTACATAAATCATATCTGATTAAAAACATATAATCACATGTGATCATATGTATCCAATCACATATGGTTTATGTGGATAAGATTCATTATCGCATTCTCGATTCAGTAATTGTTCTTTGTCAACTTTAATCATATGTGACTATGTACATCTAATCATATGTGATTATATGTATCTAATCACATATGATTTATATGGACAAAAAAAAGATGATGTCTATATAAATCATATGTGATTAAATACATATGGTCACATATGATTATATACACAAGAACAAGAACACAAGGATAAATATTGTCCACATATATCATATGTGATTAAATTCATATAATCACATGTGATTATTTGTATCTAATAACATAAAATTTATATGGAAAATATTCACTTTTGCATTCTCAATTCAGTTGTTGCTTGTGTGTATTTAATTACATTAGATTATAGGTATCTAATCAGATATGATTGATATGTACAATATTCATTTTCACATTCTCGTTCAATAGTTGTTCTTGTACATTAAGTAACATATGATTAAAGTTGACAAAAAACAATTATTGAATCGAGAACACGATAATGACATTTGTGATTAAATATATCTAATCATATTTGATTGAATATATCTAATCACATGTGATTATATACATGTAATCACGTAAGATTTATATGGACAAAAAGAAATAGTTTCCAAATAATCATATGTGATTAGATACACATAATAACATGTGCTTATATACACATAATCACGGGTGGTGGTGATGGTGTGTAGTGATGTCTAGTGGTGGTGGTGGTGAAGAGTGGTGGGGGTGACATGTGGGGTGGTAGGTGGTAGTAAGGATGGTGATTATAGTGGGTGACAGGTGGCGGTGGCGGGTGGTGGTGATGGGTGGTGAAGATGGGTAATGGTGATATGTGGTGGTGGTTGGTGGTTGGTGGTGAGGGTGGTGTATAGTAGTTTCGGTGGGTGATGGGTGGCGTTGTGGTGGTGAGTGGTTGTGATTGTTGGTGGAGGTGGGTGGTAGTTGGTGGTGGTCAATGATTTTAGTGAGTGATGATGATGGGTGGTGGTGGTCGGTGGTGATGAGTGGTGGTAGTGGCTGGTGGGTGGTGGAAGCTGGTAATGGTGATGGGTGGTGGTTGTGGTTGGTAGTCATGGGTGGTGGGTGGTGGGTGTTGGTCATAATGGTGGGTGGTGGGTCGGTGGTAGTGATGAGTAGTGGAGGTGGGTAAGTGGTGGTTGTATTAGGTGGTGGTGGGTTGTGGTGGTGATGGGTAGTGGTGGACAGTGGTGATGGGTGGTGGTAGTGGGTCGTGGGGGTGATGGGTGGTGGGTGGTGATGATGAGTGGTGGATGCGGGTGGTTGTGATGGATGGTGGTGGCGATGGGTGGTGGGTGGTGGTTGGTGGTAGTGGAAGGTGGTGGTCATAGTGGTGGGTGGGTGGTGACTGTGGTGGTGGTGGTGGCAGGTGGTGGTGATGGTGGTGGCGGGTGATGGTGGTGGATGGTGGTCGTGGTTATCGGTGGCGGGTGGTGGTGATGATGTTGGGTGGTGGTTTTCGTGGGTGGTGGGTGGGGGTGGTGGTGATGGGTGGTGGAGGTAGGCAGCGGTGACGAGTGGGGGTGGTGGTGGATGGTATTGTTTTGCGGTGAGTGCTGTTGGTTAGTGGGTTTTTTAATTTTTTTTACTTATTTTTTTATTTATATTAATAGTATTTGATAATTTTAATTAAAAAAAATTGTGTGGTCCAAATTCTCACAATAAGAAATGTTCTCGATTAAACGCTCATATATATATATATATATATGTATATATATATATATATATATATATATATATATATATATATATATATATATTATATAAACATTATAGCTCTTAGTTCTTTGATAATACTTTTTAAGACATATCATTTTAGTTTTACAGCCAAATATACAAAATTTAATAAAAATAGAATTATTCCTTGTCAAATTCAATTTCCTTTTTTTTTTTTTTCTAAATTATAGATTTCTCTAAAACAAATATACGGTTTATAAAACATATTCACAATTTAATAAATAATTTAATTAACTAATTCATCGTTCAATTTTTTCATGTATACATTTATTCATATATTAACAAAATAATTATACAAAATATACAACTGAATATGTACCATTTTTAGTTTAATACATAAAAATCATAACATAATACAATCCATTATACACTAATTCACATAATCAAAGAAGTCAAATCCAAACTCTACAACCACCACCACCAACTACTATTACATGCCACCACAACCACATGTTGCACTGTCACAACCAACATAAAACAACTCTTTGTTGTTCTAAGATAACTTTTATGACCAAAAACATGCATGTAAACTTTTGGTCAAAAATAACAATTATAAACATTCTAAAGTTGTCACAATAACATATGACGAAAAATGCCATTCATCAACATCCAATTACCAAAAGGTCAAAGCTTCAATTGATGTATTAAGGTAAGTTTATCAATTATCCCTTTGTTACAAAGATCCTGTTGAACATGAGCCTTGGATCGCAATCAATCTCATTTGTAATTCAACTTTGGGTAACACGCGTTAGATGTCTAACTCTCAACACATAAGAAGAACAAATTATATCTTGACTACATAAGCCTCTTGCATAGTTCACACCATACCCAAATATGACTTTTATAACTGCCTATTCAAGGAACAACATTTGGTCATATCAAAGCACAACACTCCCTACACTTAAGTCCCACTATGTATCTCAGGTGTTAAGGAAACAAAGATAGTACCTTTTAATCAAGATCACTCATAACTGCGATCTATGAGATGATCTTGATGTAGGTCGGTTCAGTACCAGTTCTCTAACATGTACCTATGAAACTTGGTTACAACCACTTTCCTACTTTCATTTGGTGAGAGTCAACCAATCCATTTCATATTAGACTTACTTCATAATTGCTCCCACACTCATGACCGACTATGAACTTTTAGAATAATAAGATTATTCATGGATTAAACATGTTAATATAGAACACAACAAGTATTAATGTAATGATAATGTCCCAGTATATCAAAACATTATTTAATAGTTGTTGTTATAATGTTCCAATATCCAAATACTAAATTCAAATCAAAATCTCATTACTAGAATAATAAAAGTCTTATGGCTGAAGTGTGACCACTCATATTTAGATTAAAAGGAAAGACTTTGTTAATGGGTTTAACTAAATTTAATTTGTGTGAATTCTGCGAATACAATCATCTCCATATTTGACATTACTCTAAGTATACTTAAATATTTTGGAGAATATAATTGGTGCTCTTATGTGACATAGATTTTCTTTGCTTGATTAAGTACACTCTATTACTCATAAAAGATTTCTAGGTTATCCCTGAATGGAAGGATTCAACCTAGTTTTTCAATGATCTAGTTCATCTAATTATATTTGATTTCAACTTCTGAAAAGTAGTGTATTCTTATTTAGTAGATTGTGATATTTTGTTTTGCTTGGATTTCATTCCAAGTAAACTTACTCTTCATTCCATAATGAAGCCATAATCCAATTATAATTCATAATTATCTATATTTATTTAGAAATCAAAGTCCTATGTAGCTCTTTACATTAAAATTTTATTCTAAACTACTTATCTCTTATACATTCTCTTAGCTCTTCTTAAGTACTCTTAGAATGTTCTCATAGTCATCTAGTGACTTAACCATGTATTTAATTTTGTATATCATGATATGACATAAATGACGGATTCATTTGCCAAGCAAATAGAATATAAATCATTTCATCTAGCTCAACCTATGTGCTAGGACCTTTGAGACAAACTAACAAATGATGTCATGTGACAATGTCAAGAATATTCTAAAGGAATCTTGTATCTTGACCTCTTTCAAGATATTGTCATTTCATGCAAAAAGAATTTTAAAACCTTTAACATTCATCTTTATCTATCTCTTATAGATTTTACATTCCAAGAATGTATCTTGTCATTCCTAAGTCTTTCATTTTAGAAATACTTTCCGAGTCAATGTAAAAACCACCTTGCATAGTCGGAATATCATTTCAAATGATTAAGTATGTCTCTTTCATACAAGATTAGGAATATCACTATCCTCCCACTAGTTCTTAGTAAACACACACATGTTCTTTTTCATTTTGATATAAAAGCATACCTTGTATATTTATACTAAAATGACTATTCCAAACTTGAGATGTTTGCTTTATATCTACAAGTGGATCTTAAGCCTTACACATTTGCTTAGGATAACATGAATTAAGAAAACCTCCAAGCTAAGCTAGATATATATCTACTAGTAGATATCTATTAAGAAAAGCAGTGTTTCTTGAAATCTCTGTGCTATATCATATATTAAGAATATGAAGTTATAGTAAATAATATCCTTGTTGATCTAATCATAGCTACTTGTGAAAAGGTTTGATCATAGTCAATGTCATGCGTGTGATAAGGACCATATTCAATGACATGATTATGAGAAAATCCTTATATAACAAGTATTACTAAATGGGTATATATATTTATGTACATATTATTTCTAGAAGAATCTCTTACTCCTTCTTGCCTTGCAATAGAGAGTAATATTAATCAAGCCCATACTTGATCAATGAGAGATTTCACATTTCTCAATTCATAGATGATTTCTACCATTATTGTGAACAATTTGTGTTTATGAATAGCTACTATTCACGTTCAACAATTCCTTGTTGAAACTACGGCCAACAATTGTTACATACGGCTATAGTTTTTGAGTTGCTTCAAGTTCCACGTGCCTTCCACTTGCTTTGTCATTAGAATCTTGTTTTCTACTAACTCAGCTTTCACAGGAATAAATTAACTTATTCTTGATGGGTTTGTATATAAATAATCTAAATTCCCTTTTAGAATATTCTACAATTATGTAATTAGTTGGTGTTTGGATTCTAGATACAATTAATAGTGATTGAAGTATAATCACAAAAAGGTTAAAAGGCGGACATTTCTATCGATTAGAAAGTAAACTATATCAAGTAAAGTTTAATTCACCCTTTATCATCACGAAGGCTTTAGATGCTACTACTAGCTTGTATCTTGTGCTTAATCATAGACATTCATTAGAAAGGAAGTCATACACCAAAGTGTATAGTTCCTTAATAATTATTTTCTCTACACTTTAGTGAAATAAACTACATTATTTGCCTTCAAATATCCCTTTCTTAAAGTTGGAATATGTGGATTTCATTTATACAATAAAGATAACAATGTCATGGATAAGCTTGATTTAAAACAAGTTTAAGTTAAAAGTGATTTCATATAGAAGTTAATTTTATTTATAAAATGTTGATATTTACTTTGTAATTCTATTAAGAGATCTAGTCTCGGAAATAGAAGTCAGCCATGAGTTCTATCATGTAGATACCTAAAGTACTAGTCTCTTCTAGACTTTCTTTCTAGATAAGAGGATTAGTTCCTCTAACAATGTCTAATTTCTTCTCAAAAGAAACAAGATCCATCTATGTGGGCCTTATTGGATTTCTTAGGCTTAAAGGTGTTTATTGCATAAAACATGAGCCTTTTAGATCACACAAGGTAACTATTTTAGTCTTGCACTATTTCAAAAAAATATCGCTATATTTATTGGAATATTGCTTAACCTATTATATTATCAAATATATATATATATATATATATATATATATATATATATATATATATATATATATATATAAATTATCCAAAACTTCCAAGAAGTCATGAATAATTGTTCTTAGTACGATGTTAGAAGCATCTTGAGCATCACTTTGATGCATTTACTTGGTATCATATTCAGGTATATTGCTCAAAGCAATTTGTTTAGGAATAGGTCCTTTAAGTGTATACAATTTCACATCTCTCATGAGATTTTCTCTTAAGACATGAACCCATTCATTGAAGTTGTATCTATTGAATGTTATTGCTTCATTAAGTATTCTAAAGAGAAATGATAATTCATGGTTATGATAGTGGATTATATATCTAAAATTTTTTAGCAAAATTCGTTTAAAAACATGTTATATCATGGTTACTGCATGCACTTAATAAACCATGGTATACTTTAAAAAACTTATTTGATGTTAAAATCACACTTTTTTAACAATGTTCTATATATGAAACCCGATTTTATATAATTGACGCGATCAAAGTTTTAAATTCATAACTAGTACTAAGTTATATCGTTTGAGCGTTTTAGAACATTTGAAAACCTTTTAATAAAACTTCCTTTTATAAGGTTTAGAGTTTGATCAGTTTACAAATCTCTATTTTAAACTTTTATAATTTTAATCCCGAAATTTTACCGGTTACTAGTTTTAACGATAAAGTTTGTTTTACTGTAAAACTATTTTTAGCATCTTATGCTAAAAGGTAAATTTCATTAAAACCAAACTCCTTGTGATGTTTATTTATGTTCAAATATTATTTTGCATTTGAAAAACTAATTTATCAACCATAACATAATAATAATAACATAAACATAAAACAACACAAGCATGCATAACAATTATAGCATATGTGCATAAACCAAGCCACTAAATAGTAATAATTTTGTGATCCATTACAAAATTATCAACTCCATTTCTAAAGGGACATAAATGACCTTTTATCTTTTAAAGTCTTCATGTGCTCCCACTTGCTTCAACTACTTGTAGTAAGTTTTAAAAATAATTTTATAAAGTTTGAGAAACTTTAATAAAATCAACTTTATAAACTTTTGATCATCAAAATTTCCACTATCTGCATTCTTGTTACTTTTTTTATAAAAATAAACTATTTCTAAAACTAATCTATTACTTACAAAAATTAACAAATGAAAACTATTTATTTAATTATTACATACCATATAAATACATAAATAGTTACAACCATTTTAAATAAATCAACACATGCAATAACACAAAGGTCCATGGCAAGTTTATGCATATTATACATATTTATATACTCAAAATTATATAAAACAACTCTTTGTTTTTATAAGACAACTTTTATGACCGAAAGGATGCATGTAAACTTTTGGTCAAAAATAACAATTATAAACATTTTAAAGTTGTCATAGAAAATATGTATGTATTTTTCTTGCAAAGAGAAAACCTTCCATGTTTTCCAAAAATAAAGATTTCATCAACATAAGAAATTGTAACACCAACCAAAATAGGTCAAATACAATCACATGTGATTATGCCAATCATGTAATGTGATTTTGTTAAACTAGTAATGTGATAAACTTACTATGTAATTCATGTTAAAGTATGAAGTTTCATACATAATTTATGATAGAACTCAAAGTATACGTCCATACGATTCCAAAGTTATAGAGAACGTCTAAATCTAACTTCACGTGAAGAAGTTATGATTAACCCTAACACTATAAATCTATATAAATAAGAGGAATTTAAAATAGACTTAGAATTAGCTATTAGAGTCTAAAAGAAAGTTGTATTACTCGGAAATACCTACACGTGTATATAAAGAACGTCAAAAACGGAGTTCGTATGCAAGAGTTATGACCTTCCGAATTTACAGTTGTCTGAGTGCACGACACGTGTTAGAAACCCTAATCTGACTGGACTCACGACGTGAGCATAAAAACTCACGACGTGAGGTTCAAAACGCCACATTTCGAAGCTAGAAGTCTACGGAACGATAACCCAAAAGCTCACGACGTGAGCAAGGTTTTCTCACGGCGTGAGGTCGGTATAGGACACTAATCGAGCCTAGAAAACACCTAGGAAGACTATGGGATGACTCTTGCCATGGATCACGATGTGAGTCTTGATTCTCACGAAGTGAGAGGGTGAAAATCATCCTATAAATAGCAAGTCCAGCCTCTTCTATTCTTTACACCATTTCTCTTCTTTCTCTCTCGTTTCCGAAGGCCATTTCCCTTCTCGTGCCTGACAACGACGAGCCGCTGCACGTTTTCAGTTAGATTCTATCGAAGCACGATACTAAGGTGAGTTTCACGGCCCCACTTTCTAATATTTTCAGGGGAAAACGCATGCTAAATATTGTATATACGTTACTATTATGTGTATATGATAGTATATTAGTATCAACATAGATAGTTATAATAATCGGGATATAGTTGTTCTAAATATAATATTTTGAATATATACAACTATTATCAACTTGTTAGCATGTTCTTGTATTAATGTAGATCTTAAGTTATACTTAGGATTCTATATATATTTCATGTGCGATATAGTTCTAGAGTTGTACTCGGAAGTTCTATATGTTAATTGATAGGTACGTTGTTATTGTTGGTTTTATGTCAAGATAAAACTAGGAACGCTATATGTTGTTATTGTTGGTTTTATGTTAAGATAAAACCTGGTTTTTACTCAAAGTTATAACTATTATATTGCCTAAGTATTATAAATATTAGGAGTAATGTTGTCACACCCCAAAACCGGAACGGCGGAAACGTTCTGGGGTGGATGACGTCATGTCAAGTATCACAACACATGCATTATAGTAATCAAAGTACAACAAAACATTGCATTAATAGAATAATTTTACATAGTTTACATTAAAACCTAATAAAGTGTACAGAAAAATATAATAAGAACAACATGGTACTAGGCTATCTTCATCAACAGCTCCGGGGATGTACCTGTCTAATTGCTGACCTAAGATTACAAGTTATTTGAAAAGCGAGTATCAGCATTTTTACAAATGCTGGTGAGTTCATAAGCATTTAGTGACATTTCATTCAAATAACTTAATAAAGAAATAGTTTAAGAGGTTTCAGTGTATTAGAGTCCTTTCCAGAAAATCCTATATTTTCTTTAAATAAAGCAGCATTCTACCAAGACTGGCAGTGATGTGTGGTAAAAAGTAGTTTTCCCTAAGTTGCTATCATTATCAAAATACTGAATTTGATTATTAAGGAAAGCAAACGACATCAGGGGATATCATATGCCTCAGCTGTGAAGACTGCTGACTAAGGCAAGGAATCATAGACCATAGGAGGACGTCGAACTAACGACACGCCTGGTTCAGTCTAACGAGTAGAGACTCAGACCCCAGAGGTACCAAATGAAAGATACAGCTGGTAAGGTCTAAAACAGTGAAAGACAGACCCCAGACAGTATCAAATGAAAGATACGTCTTGTAAGGTCAAAACAAAGATAACAGACCCCAGACAGTATCAAATGAAAGATACGTCTTGTAAGGTCAAAACAGTGAAAGACAGACCCCAGACAGTATGAAATGAAAGATACGTCTTGTAAGGTCAAAACAGTGATAACATACCCCATACAGTATCAAATGAAAGATACATCTTGTAAGGTCAAAACAGTGAAAGACAGACCCTAGACAGTATCAAATGAAAGATACGTCTTGTAAGGTCAAAACAGTGTGACTCTAAAAATGTGTTACCAGCATACAATGTAAATTGCTGGTGAAATACCGTTACCTTAAAGCCATGAATTATAAGGTAACCCGGGATACTCGTAACCATACTATCCGACACTAGAGTACCAGACGCCCTACAAGCATCTATATAATGTGACATTTGTCACCCCTTGTCTTGGTGCGCCGTGGACTGTAGCTAGCAGTCAGGGTGCGGGGGTGTCAATCCCGTATAGATCTATACACACAATGTCCGCTCTCTCTACAGGAGACTCTGGTTACCAACTAGACGACGGAGAAGGCCGTGTCCTGAAGATGCATCCCAAATAGTGGGTATAGACATCCAAATAGTGGGTGGTGTGTAAGTGCTGAGCCAGAGGTAGAGACTTCCCAATAGTGGGTTTCTAATGCAAGTGTAGACTAGAGGTAGAGACTCTTAACTGAACTGACTAAAGAATTCCTATATGTCCATGCTCATATACATAATATATAACTAATGAATCAAACGACCTTCGGATGGCCATCCGATCCCACTAGACCACATCTCAATGAAGAAAAGGAAATAGGGCGGACGAGCCTTCCTAAGTCCCTCAATCATTACTTATATGTAACTATATACGCATAGACATACATCTAACTATGGCTGGGTGTGTATTAAGTGGAGACATATCATTATGGTGTGAATTCATACAGTGTAGATAGATTGAGTCGCGAAGTATAAGCGTACCCGGTATAAGTGATATAGAGACGATAATAGGTATAAGCGATATAGAGACGATAATAGGTATAAGCGATATAGAGACGATAACTGGTATAAGCGATATAGAGACAATAATGTGCATAAATGCATCACGAAGTGTAAGCATCATCGAGTAGGGGTTTAAAATATATGAAAGTGAAGCTACGGTATCTAACAAGTAAAAGTATAAGTCGTAAAAGAATATTTTGATGAAAAACCTTCAAACTTGGGAAAGATCGCAGTTGGTATTCTTTTGTAAATTATGTTTAAAAACCCTTGGAAATCCTTCATAAACCAGTTTAGAATGAGTTTGGACAAATCAGTATAAATAAAAGTTTTGAAACAAGTGAAAATCATTTTAGTGTCCTACTCGATAAAACAGTGTAAAGTGTGGTAAAATCTTGTGCATGCGGGTTATCAATCACATATGATTGATATGATAACTGGCATGTTTAACTTGTAATCCCCCCTATAAAAACATTTAAAAGCATTTAAAAAGGTTTATTCAGGGGTATGAACTCACCTGGTGTAAGTAGGTCCGACGAAGGTGTCGTTTGGGCGTTCGGTGTCACGCAAGGACTTGAACACACACAATGACCTATTTAACATATAATAACATATGTTCACATACAATTAGTATATTTAATACTAATTAAACAAATATACGCGCTCATAGGAGCGGAAAACACTTTGGCTAAGTGTTTGGGTGTCCCGGGTAGCGTTTAAGGGTGTGTATGGCTAAGGAATGGAGTTTACCTTCCAAGAATAAACCCTTATAACATAGTTTATGGCCCAGGGACTACTCACCATGAGTTTACGGCCGTAAACTCATGGTGATGGGTTCTAGGGTGTTTGATGCTTCTAGCTTGTTCATTGAATTATTCTAAGCATTTTTCCTAAAGGGCATGAGTGGATTTGAGGCTTCTAAGGGCACTAACTTGGAGTTTACGGCCTAGGAACACTCCTAAGGGAGTTTACGGCCGTAAACTCTCACCCTTAGTGTTTTGTGAAGTTTCAAGCCTCCAATACCTTTCTAGCAATTTCTAATGAAGTGTGATGCTATTTTGGGGAATTAAATCTAACATTTGCATGTGCTTTGGGGAGTTTACGGCCTAGACACTAGCTTGGGCCGTAAACTCCTTTTTACCCCTCCAATTCATGTGTTTAAGCCCTTAAATCCTTCCTAGAATTTTATGGTAAATGTCTAAGGTCATTTGGGGGACAAAAACCAACATTTTGGCTTGGTTTGGGGAGTTTACGGCCTTGGTATAGACCTGGGCCATAAACTCCTTTTTCTCCTTTAATTTGATGTGTTTAAGTGATCAAAACCCCCATTATTAAGTCCCTAAATTAAGTATGAAGCCTAAGGGTGGTTTGGGAGTGTTTTGGAGGCATTTTAACATAGTTTTGAGGGGTTTACGGCCTAAGCATGTGCTTGGGCCGTAAACTCACTTTTATGCCCTAAATCATTGAGTTTTAATGTTTAAACACTCCTAGGCTAATACCTTAATTTATTTCCAAGCCTATAGGGACAAGTTTGGGGTCTTTTGGCCTTGTTTTAGGTGTTTACGGCCTAAGAAAGAGCTTAGGTCGTAAACTCCTTTTCCATTGCTTCTAAGTCCGAATTTTGGTCCATAAACATGAATCAATATGTTTAGAATAGGCTAGGGTAAGCGGACTTACAATTTGGAAGCGTTTGGTTGCGGATTCGGGGCAAAAACGGGTCTTGAGAGAGAGAGTATAGAGAGAGGGTGTAAAAAGTCTCCAATGGACTCCACTCACCCTGATATAGGTTTCACAGTCGGGGCTCAGTGGAATTTTACCCGATACTGCCGTTAAACGGGGCTTTTGGTCGCACCCGATTTAGTGGTCGTAATAATAAAACTTGACATTTTCCAAATAAATGGAAATGTGTGTCCTGTGTTTTTATTTCCTTTTATCACGACTTAACGGTATGTTAAAGGTAACCATATGGAATGTTTATTAAATTGACGCCCTCTAATTAACGGAACTTTTATACAGTGGAATATTCCGTTAACGGTAACGGGGAGATGTAACGGGACAACTTGGGTTGTCACAAATGTTTAAAGCATAGTCTAATAACTTAGGGTTTTAGACACGAATATGTTTTTACTACTAGAACTACCGGAACTCGACAAGTCTACACGAGTTATTGTATTCATCAACTAAGATTGGAAATCCTAGGGAAAATCCTCTGACCTGTAACCGTTAATCCCATGCGAGCGAGGAAGTCGTGTATGAATAAGATACGGGTTGACAACCCCACTCATGGTTGTTAGCTACAACCAAACTTAAGCGAGTGACAAACTGTCCTTTTATTTGTTTATTGTTCCGACGTTGATGAAGCGTGTGGAACTTATCTTAAGATGCGAAACTTGTAGCATCAACAAGAGGTTTGAAACTAGTCATACAGCCGCGGTTACGGACTCATAGTAGCACAACTTTAGAAGCATTATACTTTGTCGATATACAAGTATGAATGTTAAGTATAAGTTCCCAAAGACTTATACTCTAAGTACAAGGAACTTGTAGGTATACTACTTGCTCATTAAGTAACCAATTATACCTAGCACACTTACTCGTATAGAATTGAAATAGATTTATACGTAGCGGTATTACTCGTATAGAATTGAAATAGATTTATGCGCAGCGGTTTTACTCGTATAGAATTGAAATAAGATTTATACCTAGCAACCTTAGTTTGTCTGGGATTACAATCATTTATTCATAATATGTGAAACTTATAGGTATATCACTTATTTAATAAGTAAACCATTATATCTAATATATATACTAAATGTTGGAGAGTCAAAATGATACTTTTAAAACTATACTTTTGAACTTGAGAAAAAGTGTTATTTTATATGGAGTCAAAACCTGTGAACTCACCAACTTTATGTTGACGTATTTTAAAATGCATGTTTTTCAGGAAGTTGATAACTATGATACGAGAAATGACGTTACACTGCCCGATGTTTCCGCCGTCGGTCGGGGTGTGACATAAATAATCTAACTAATCTTGCAAAAATGGCTCTGATACCAATTGTTGGGTTTTTTATTCACAAATCCAGTTTCACAACCGGTAAAAATGACAACGGAAGCTTTAAAAATGTTGAATAAAACTAAAAGTATTTTACCCACCAAGTATCCTTTTGCAAGAGTTAGAAAGATTAAAACAACCACAGAAGGGAAATCATAACAACTTTTGAAAACTTTGATCCTCATGAGAGGTTGGAAGCTGATGAAGTATGACATGAAACTCTAAAACAAGAGTTCTGTAGAAGTATCCACCAAGCAAGAGTAGAACAATCAAAACATGCTAGTATTCACTTGTAATTTGTTGTTCATAAGCCTTTGAAATATATACCAAATATATGTTCAAAGGTGAAGCAACAAAGGGACAATCTTAAACATCAAAATGCAAGAGAATGGAGGCTTGCAAAACATGAAATCTGGCAGCCCCATTGAAGCTCCTCATGCCCATGGTTTCATAGCCAAAAGGAACAAGAAGAAGATGCAAGAACTTGTCACAAAAGGCTTCCAAGCGCTTCCTTATATAACCGCCCATAAAGTGTAAGGGAGACAATAAAGTAAAAGGAGGGACAACATTGTCCCAAGCATGGCAAAAGAAGACCATGCTTGGTCTCCTTACAATTTTCGAAAAAACATGCACAAAAGAAGACAAAAAATTTCTCATGACTAGTTTATATTCATGACTAGTTTATATACACATGAATGTTATCTTTATAAAAATCAATCATTTTTATAAAGAATTCCAAACATATATATATATATATATATATATATATATATATATATACATAACTAGTCATATATAAATATCTTATTTTAATAAAACTATATTTTATATAAATTGTAACTAGCTTATTAAGATATAAATATGAATATATAAATATTTATTTTATATAAAACTACCTTTCATATAAATTGAACTAGTTTATTAAGATATAAATAATCATACTTTATGATATATTTCGTAAGTTGTTATTTTCTCCAATAAATATTATATCCACAAATAATAAATTCTCAAATAGTAAAATATTATTTCCATGAAATAATAATTTTCCAATTAAATACAAGTGTTGATATATTTATTAATAATCAAATTACACTAATAAATAATCAATTGACGGTAACTTGCTATATTGTGTGGCCCTATAGGATCATATATGTTGGGTTTTATGTACTCTAATACTCCTATGGTGCACACACAACCCTAATAGCTTTGGATCTAAGTTTTCTCTAGTTGTAGATGCAACAAAAATTTCTAAAGCTATAAGCCTACAACTAGCATACAATATTGGTAATTGAAACATAAAAGTAATTTAGAAGAATACCTCTTAATTGTAGCTTGTATGAATTGGTCTTTCAAGAGCCTAGCACCTTAAGTGTGATGCCTCAAATGTCTTATAACAAACCAAGAACAAGAGGAGAAACTTGAGAGAGAGGTTTGGAGACACAAAAATCATCTAGAGCTTCTTTAGAATCACTAGTGCATGATTTTTGGCTTAGGGGTTACATTTATATAGTGTAGAATCCAAGAGTTAAACCCTAATCCACTTCCTTGGGCCTTAATCTAATAATCCATATGATAAGCCCTTTGGACTAACTCTTCATGGAGTGTCACATGAACTTAGTCCATTACTAATCAATATGGATCATTAGGCCAAACTATATATATCACTGATTTACACAACCAGACCCCGTTAATTTAATTAGCCTCTTTTGATCACTAAATTAATTCCAAATTAATTCTTAATCAATACTAATCAAATAATATGATCTCTCAATTAATATATTATACTTATAATATATTAATAAATCACAATAACCTCTTTCTCAAATATCCATCCTATCAAATTGTTCTAGAGTGTTACAACCCAAATGGCCCTTGCTTGCATTGGGTCAAGTACATACCAATTATAGTTATGGGCTTACACACCTAATCCAATAGTCTCCCACTTGGATAAGTCTAATAACTATAATTGCAAGTTCGACTCCAAAACTCTATTAGCAATCGTAGCTCTCAAAAAAAGACTGTTGGCGAACTCTAATCTAGTTAGTAATGCGTCCATAAGATAAGGGATTATATATTCCTCCATTTTAGATATTGTATGAACTGAGTCATGGATTATAATCATTCTCTCTGTTCATGTGTTGTTTCCCGACTTCCGATTTATGACGACTGACTAATTGAATAAATCAAATCAGTCCAGGCTTGGCGAAGAGCTTAGGGTTGTCATCACTAAATCATCGAGGGGCCCACATATATCGCTTTTATCCCACACTGGGTAAAAGGAATGGATAAACTTCGACTCATGTGCTTGCTATATTTAGTCATCAAATCACAGACAATGATACGTTTTATAACACCGAGTTACTGGTGTGTTTACATATCATCAATGTGCAACCGACTTGTAAACTGCAACTCATATCTCTCTGTTTCAAGAATATAAGATATTATCATCTCATGATCACTCGTGATAAAATCCATAAAATGATTCAAATGAGCATGGGTTTAGTCCAATACTCAAATCTTATTACAGGAGTACTCATGAATACTGCAACAAACTTGTGCTATGTCTAAACACCTTTAGACAATCTACAGACCCATTCATGAAAGTCTAGCTTCAATACCTACTTCTAAAGTATGATTGAATGTGGAGTGTTTGAATAATTTTATTATTCGGGAAGTCAAAACATGCAAAGTGAAACACAAGAATAATCGAATCCAATATGGCCTCAAATCTCTTGAATATAAATAAAACAACTTTTATTTAATCACCATATTGATTACACATTATTCTTTGTATAATGTTTCAATTTATCAACTTAATATTTGTATAATGTTTCAATTTATCAACTTAATATTTGAATGAAAACAATAGTTATCCCATGCTCCAAGCATGCACACTATGTTTAACTATGGTCCTTTCTTTGTGAAATAGATCAATTGAATACATCTTCAGTGAAACTCATTTCACAACTCCAAATCTTTATCACAAGTGTAAGAATGACAAATTCTTGCCATTATTAGAATGTATCGGATTCTAAACTATTATGCAATGATTCCATTCGTAATGTCGAGGTACTGAAGTCACAGAGACTTTGCCAACGATATTACAAGGTATTCCTTTGGAGATTGTTGCAAGAACAATTCCATGGGAGTGAAGTCTCAATTTCAAAGTACATTACTTTGAACATCCTTCTTGCATAAAAGTTTCTAACCTACACATAGATTTTTTATAATATCCAAATCCCATTATGGAAACATTTCCATATTTTCCATATGACAACTCATTATTAATAGAATCATGTCTATTCATAATAATGTCAATATGGTCCATTCATTACTATACTTCCAACTGCCCATAAACGACCAATCCTTGGCGAACCTTAGATTGTCCTTGACAGTTGTTTAACTACTTTAGTCATATCCGTTTTTAATCCTTTTTCCCTCTTAATTCCCTAGGATTTTGGAAAAACAAAACACGAAAATATTATAGCATATGCAATCGATCCTATCCCCGAAGTATATGGGATACGATTCATAATGTCTTACATAAAGACATGACTCTTTTGCTATAATATTTCCATATATAGAATTTCCTTATGCTGAACCAGTCCAACATAACATTCATATATGTCCTTGACTAAATTCGATTAAAATCTCACTCTAAGCTTTTAGATTTGCAATGAAGTACGAGTTCCTCTCCCTTAATTATTGCAAAACAACTTTTAAAACTCTGCAACTTTGTGAATTGAAACTTGTGTTTTCTATAATTAACATTGCTAACTCGCAACACTTAACATAATAATTGTGCTCCAACTAGCATAATAATTACATTCTTATTATCTTAACACTTATGCTCCTACTAGCTTTGACATGTACCCAGAAATAAGATGGACTTCTAGAAATCAATACTTGTTGATTTTCTCACCTAAGTTCAGATTTATGATACGAGATGCTTCGATAAACCTTTATCTAAGCTCATACACCTTTTATTAGAAAGCTCATATGTGTGTCTAAACTATTCAGAACTTACAACAATAAGTTCCAAATGTTCGAACTATTTGCCATTTATCACAATTCGAACTATGGAGAGAGATGTCGTAATCATAATCAAGTTTGAGAATGCAATTAACACAACTGCTATCTCCTCAAAATCTTTTTAGTGAAAGTGTTTCCTCACAATCATTTTCATGAATTGGAGAGAAAGCTTATGACACTTAGATTTTATGGTGTATGTGTTCCTATCCATGTGAATTTGTTATTTCTAACCATTATCATAGGAGAAGGTCTATGACAAATTCAAACGCATATGGACTGAACTTGTTCAATGTTAATTTTTTGCCACTTGGCAGCACAAGGGCCTACCATGTCTTCCAAGTTGTTGAGTAGCTCACACTTACAGTTTAATGCCTTATGCATTCAATTGAGAACTCATAGAACTCACATGTATAGTCAACTTTAACTGGAATGGGCACAGAAACAAGAATATGTCAACACGATAGGTTATAAACCTTAAGTCGTGTGCTAGCGATAAACAATAGGTTTTATTCTTGAAACTTTTCAAGATCTTTAAGACTCCCACTGGCCTCTTGACATATAAGATTCTCTTGTCAAGAACCATTCCTTGACAAATAAATATTCATGAGTTAGTGTGGATTCTTATCAAGAATAGCACTTGACACAATTTGTCTTAGTTGGTATTTGTTTTGTAAGTCCCAAATTTTGCTTGATGTATCAATCAGATCCACTTGATGGTGCAGAATCCCAATCAATTGGATGATGCAAGATCAAATATGGAAGAAGGAGAAGAAGAAGAAGATGAATCTATGATGTATTGATGAATATTCAATGATGCTCCATACATATGAGATTCACACACACACACACACACACACTCTTCTTCTCTCTTGTTTCTCTCTCTAGAACACCTTGATTTACACACACTTAGCATCTTTTCACTTGTGCCCTCCCCTAAATCTCCTTTCTTACACTATATATATATGGACCTAAGGCCAAACCCAAAATACAAGGCCTTGACCGAAAATCCATTAGTTGACCGAAAACACATGTGTTTTCGGTCCAAGCTATAAATAAGCCAATAATATTTTCGGCCCAAGTATAAAAACAATAAATGCTCAGAAAAGCAAAGTATAAACCATATTTTTGAGCCAACAATCTCCCCCTTGGTTTATAAGTTTTTTTTTTCTTTTGACCCAACAAACTCCCCCTAAAAATGTAGCTGACTTTTCTTGTCAATCTTCATTTGGAGCTTGGCTTCAGCTTTATTCTTCAATTTCTTCACAAGTTCAAGATGAACAACTGAATCTTCTAGCTGAATGGCTTCATCTTGAACGGATGGTCATTTATTCAGAATTTGGCTTTGAACGAACATTGGGTGAGGAAGCTTCATGTAGAGATTCTTGAAAAATGGCGCTTTCAGCTTGAGAATCTTCAGAGAGAACGGATCTTTTGGATCATTCCAGCAGGTTCATAGATAGCAAAAAATTGATTGAGGAATGTTCAATGCAATCTGTCACATAATCTTCAAGTCAGCTTCACCTTGCTTTTGGGGTTGAAAGATTGAATGTTGAAAGAATAATCTTCATTTCTTGTTCCTTCGAATGAGAATTGTTCAATGATCACGGATGAAGCTTTGGCTCAGAAAATCTCGATATAGTCTTCATGAGTCTCATCTGCATCTGAATTCACTTTTCATGACAAAGAAAATTTGAGATAAAAACAAAAACTAAAAACAAACTCAGCACACAATATTTTTGTATGTTCCATATTTTCTGAAAAAAAAAATAAAGCAGAAACAAAAATATTTTTGGATTTTTGATTTTTCTAAAAAAGAAATAAAAAGGAAATAACACTATTTTTGGATTTTTTAATTTTCTGATTTTTTTTGTTTTTTTTTTTAATTTTAATTCCCCTCCTAAATTTGTGCATAAAGGAAAACTATGAACAAATTTAATAAAAACAAAAATATTTGGGATCAAAGTTGTCAAGCAATTCAATCTCGATTATCAGTACACGCCTGCATGTTTAGATGTGGTAAATCACCGGTATTAAGGTCCACTTAAACACAAAGGATATTGAAAAATCTGACACATTATAAGTGACAATTCATTGAGATCTATATTCATAAATGGACCATTTAGCTGACGACGACCAAGGATTTTGTTGTCCACTTAAATTAAGCAACGAGATCTACAGACAACCTATTAAATGGTTCAATTTTAGATGTACTAGAATGTGTTTCCCACTTCCTGACATACCCCGATAATCAAGAACTTCCAAAGAAATCCTTACTTTAGGTGAGTATTCAATCATTAAGAGAGAAGTCAGATATAGAAATGTATTTGTTGTATCCCAGGTCAGATGTTTTCCAATCACGCAGAGGGAACAACATATGAATAACACATATAGAGGGTTATAGATAGTAGAGTGCATATGTTGTGTCCCAGGTCGGATCTTCCGATCATGCAGTGGGGACAACATATGGCTAACAGATAAAAAGAATTGCATAGATAAGAAGATGGATAGAAATAAAGTTGCATATATTGCATTCCAGGTCGGATGTGTTCCAATCATACAGAGGATGCAACATATGACTGATAGATAGAAAGCAAGAAAATAATTTCTTACATACCTACTTTATCAGAACCCCCAGTTGCCCTATCAGTACCGAAATTAGGGACATAAGTCCATACATCAAGGAAATGTTGAGCCACAGTTCTAGATAATTAACTTTTAGTGTGTCTCGTAGGTTCCCATGTTTATCTCACTGCTCAATCTACCCAAGAGTCATATGGTTAGTCCAAATGAAACTATTTAAGTCCATATTGTCTAGTCCTTTCATGGTCAACCAATGTCTAGTCCTTTTGAATCCTTTGTACCTACCAGCACATTGAACACACAGTCTAAACAATTCGGCTTTAGTGCATTACACGAATTATAAATTTCCCTTTAGCACTAGACTTCATATCACTTCCCAATTAACAAAACCTACGAAAGACTATAAGAAAATAAAATATTGTCTTCAAAATGAATCAGTTTAAGATAAACTCAGGAGTATCGAGAAGAAAACTCAAACCATAAGTCACCGATTGAATTTGCATCCAGAAGGTCTAAGAACATCACACATATTTCAATCTCAGAACAAACTTGAAAATTCTTCACATCGTTAAGCATAAACCCCATTTGTGATCCTTTCCTTTCTTCCTTTCCCGAAAATGACACATACTCTTAAACTAAGTTCTGAGTGTTGTACAGTTGAGAGATGTCCCCTATGATGTGCCTGGAACAACCATTACCAACAAACTGAAGTCTGATGATATGCCTCCATAGCTGCTCCAGCATAGAGCGGGATCAATTGGTCTTTGGGACCCAATCCATTTTTGAAATTTGGTTAACCTTTGTCAGCTACACACGGTACTCTCTCCCAAGACATATCTTGGTAATCACAAACAGAATATGAAGAAATATTAGAATCATTAGAAGATTTGGGATAGTGAACCTATGGTACCCATCTGTAGTCGGGTTTAACCCATTTCTTGTTCGATCGGATGGGTGGCTCAGTACTTGCTTTTGAACTTGAAGTCGGCCGTCGAGATGGCTTTGACTCAACCAGTCTTGGCTTCACTAGAGCATCTCTTCAGCTTGGCTTCCTAGCCGACATTCATTTCTTGTTGTTGGGAGTTGATTTCTTGGTCTTCTTTACATTCCAGTCACCATTTCGTGATTTTGACCTTGAAGGGATTCTTTTGGCGGATCTCCCTCTCAGCGCATTTTGCCATCCATGTGCGTAGTAGGGAATGTATGCACGATTTAGACAATTTATGACAATGTGTCCAGGTGTTCCACAGTGAAAACATGTCTTTTTCTTCACGTAGGAATTTTTTCTGCTTGCCCCTGGTGGCGTGCCCTTGCCTCGTTTCTGGTTGTTCCGACATGTACACATACAACAAGCCGGCTGTTTCACTTGTTCTGGTGGCATGTATTTACCAACATCAGGTTGGTTAGAAGCAACATTTTCCTAGTTTAAGGAGTTGTTTGTTTGACAATTAGTAGAATTAATAGAACTAGAATCAGTTCTTTTCTCCTTGTTCTCATCCTCTACTACTTTACCTGCACAAGAAGTAGAATCATCAGAAACATTCACCTAAATATCCTCAGTTGGCCCTGATTGTTCAGTCATAACTGAAGCTGGTTCAGGGATTTGGCCACACTGAGTAGGTATCTCTTCCTCGTTGGTCTCAAAGGGTGGGTTATAGTTGTCATTAAAAGGGGGTGGTACACTGTGATATCCTAGACCCTTATTTTGATTTTCCTTAAAAGGTAAGTGTTTTTCAATCATTGATGAAACTAAATCACTTGACACATCAAATTTCTTAAACATGAATTCAACATCATTATATTTAGCTTTTAACGCAACAAGTTCGGTAGTTAATTCGGCAAGCTATCTCTTAACATAGCTATAGTTTTCACATGTATTACTATATTCTTCTTGAAGATTTCTAAAATCCTTAGTTTTGGCCTCTAATTGTGTTTTTAAGGGTTTTTGGGCCTTCCTACGAGTATATCTGTCACACCCCGAAACCGAAGGCGTAAACATTCCGGGGTGGAGGTGACGTTATGTAAAGTATCACAACCAATGTACATAGTAAGCATAGTAAACACAACCATTACATTACATAGAAGTATTTACATTTGTTTAAAAGTAAAGTTATACATGATTATAGATATATACATCCAAAATGAACAAAAGTAAAGACGATACTTTTATACGCTCCATCTTCTCCAAAAGGTTGCGGGGTACCTGTCTAATGTGGACCTGAGAATACAAGCAGCTTGAAAATCAGCATAAAGCTGGTGAGTTCATAAGTGGTTTGTTTCTGAAAATGAACAAGTTTGCTTTAGTTTTCTGAAAAAGTGTTATCCAAGAAAATCCCATATTTTCTTATAAGTAAAGTTTAGTTATCCATTTGTTATACAATCTGGTTATGAACAGTTCAGTTATCCCAGGAAAAACCCTTATTTTCCTTAAAAGTTTGCAGTTGGTTATCGGTTCGGAATGCAGTGTACAAGTATCAACCATACTTAAAGTGTTTGTGTAGAGTTTCCTGAAGGCCTGGTTATCCTTGAAAATTACATTAGTTTTAACATGTATATAAAACTAATAAGTAAATAGAAAAAGTTTTCATAATCTAAGTTGCGAGTTCCATAACCACACAATAGACTGGATAAGGCTCGGAACGAGGCCAATATCATTTTATGACTTTTGTCACCCTTGGACCTTTCGGTCCGACTGTAGCTAGCAGCCAGGTGCGGGGTTGTCAATCCCGTATAGATCTATACACTCAAGTCACGCTCTCCCTCCAGGAGATTCTGGTTACAGGGGTAGTCCTACACTCTCGTATCTAAGGGGAGTGTTACCAAGGACGTGTCTCCAATCTTAAGATTACTGAATTTTAAAAGTAGTCCTTCACTCTCGAATCTAGGGGGAGTGTTACCAAGGACATTTAAAAAGGTAATAACATGGAAAACTCTGTTTACTAGTCCTTCACTCTCGTATCTATGGGGAGTGTTATCAAGGACATATCTAAAGAGTTGAAGTCCTTCACTCTCGTATCTAGGGGAGTGTTACCAAGGACGTGTCTCCAATCTTAAGATTAATGAATTTTAAAACTAGTCCTTCACTCTCGAATCTAGGGAGGAGTGTTACCAAGGACATTTAAAAAGGTAATAATACGGAAAACTCTGTTTGTTAGTCCTTCACTCTCGTATCTATGGGGAGTGTTATCAAGGACATATCAAAAGAGTTGAAGTCCTTCACTCTCGTATCTAGGGGGAGTGTTACCAAGGACGTGTCTCCAATCTTAAGATTAATGAATTTTAAAAGTAGTCCTTCACTATCGAATCTAGGGGGGAGTGTTACCAAGGACATTTAAAAAGGTAATAATACGGAAAACTCTGTTTACTAGTCCTTCACTCTCGTATCTATGGGGAGTGTTATCAAGGACAGATCTAAAGAGTTGAAGTCCTTTACTCTTGTATCTAGGGGGAGTGTTACCAAGGATGTTTCGAAAGTTCTAAGCTAATGCTTTTAATAGTAATGATGTGAAAAACTCATTTGTGAATATAAAATACAACATTTTATAACTGGTTTCACAAACAGTTCGAAAACTAACTCTGCAAGTTAAAAAGATGGTTAATACGGTTTCCAGTGTTAAAAGCATACGAAATATGAAACATTTCAAATGAAATAGTAAGTTTGAGTACAAGATTTCCTTGTACTTTTGCTTGTATTCCTCCCTGAAAACATTGAAAACATGGAAAAAGGTGTAGGGGTATGAACTCACCGGACGAGAAATGTGTCGGTTGGATGCTAAGTGTCAGTTCGGGGCTTGAGTACACGCGAAGTTCCTATGTAATATAAAGAGATACATAATTGTATCTAATTAGACTTTGAACCACTAATTAGATAAGGAAATACACTCCGAGGCATGAAAACACTTCATTTCAAGTGTTAAGAGTGATCCGGTTAGCATCTAAGGGGATGTATGGCCTAAATATGGAGTTTACTCTTCAAGAGTAAGACCTTAGGGGTGTTTATGGTCCAAAGACCATGTCCCCTTGAGTTTACGGCTGTAAACTCATGGGTGGTGTGCTTTTGGATGTTTAAAGGTCTTACAATGCACAAAGGAAGGTTCTAGGGTTGATTCCATGGCTTAGGAAGTGATTGGGACTTGAATTGATCTAGGAAAAGGAGTTTACTGTTCTTGAATGGCACTTGGGGAGTTTACTACCGTAAACACATGAGTTTACAGCAGTAAACTCATGTTTTTCCATGAATCATGTGCTTTGGTGGTTGTAGGTTAAGCATACAAGGTTCTAGACCCAAATCTAAGTCATATAAGGTGTTAAGGGCACTTAAACACCCCATTGAAGGTGTTTACGGTTTTGGGAGACCTTCCCAAACCGTAAACTCAAGTGTGACACATTTGAATATATTTTGGTGCATCTCATGAAGGAGTATAAGGTTCTAGGGACTCATGGAAGCTTTTGGAGGTGTTTAAGGGGCATTAAAACACTCTAAAAGGTGTTTATGGTCCTTGAAAATGTGTTTACGGTCCAAGAATGTTCTTGGGCCGTAAAATCATGTTTACTACCCAAATCATGTGATTTTGGTGTTCAAATCTCGTGCATGCAAGTCCTTAAGCCATATCTAAGCACTAGAAGGGACTTGGAAGGGTTTTGGGGCTTCAAAACCCCTTTAAGGGAGTTTACGGTTTTGGGAGATGTTCCCAAACCGTAAACACATGTTTTTGATGGTTTTTGGGTGATTTAAACATAGATTTGCAAGCTAAACAAGTTAAACAACAAGGTAGGGTAGATTACTTACGATTTTGGAAGCTTGAAGAGGTGTTTTTGAATCAAATTCGAGTTTTAGAGAGAGAGTAGAGAGAGAAAGTTGTGAGGTGGGTAAAAAGTCTTCAAAAGATGCCCACTCAACCTTTATATAAGGGTTGGGTTTGAGACCCGGTGGAAATCTACCCGATACTGACGTTAAACGGGGTTTAAACTTTTACCCGATTAATTTGTCGTAATTACGACTTAGTCGTAAATAATTTTTTTTTTTCAAATAAATAACGAGGGTATTTTTACGCGTTTCTAATGGGTTTGTACACTCATGAGGTCATAATAAAGGTCTCAATTTAATTAACTTAACCCAAAAGTTAATGGAAAAATTGGAAATACAAACGATTTTATTAACGGGAACGGGTTACAGTGACGAAATAAAGTACGGGTTGTCACATTATCTCCCCGTTAGAGAAAATTTCGTCCCGAAACTTAAAATTAAGACACAAATCATGGAATTTGAAAGAGATGCGGATATTTCTGTTTCATCGAGTTTTCACGCTCCCAAGTGAATTCAGGTCCCCGCTTGGCATTTCAGCGAACCTTCACTATCGGGATGCGACTTTGTTTCGTACGTTTGATCTCTCGATCCATGATTTCGATCGGTTCTTCCACAAAGTTCAGGTTTTCGTTGATCTCAATTTCGTCAAGAGGGATCACGAGGGTTTCATCGGATAGACACTTTTTAAGATTTGGGACGTGGAAGACAGGATGGATGTTGCGAAGTTCTTGAGGTAGTCGGAGTTTATAGGCTACGGGACCGATCCTAGCGAGGATCTCAAATGGTCCTATGTACCTCGGGTTAAGTTTTCCGCGCTTTCCAAAGCGTATGATGCCTTTCCTGGGCGAGACCTTCAATAGGACACGATCTCCAACCTGGAATTCCAGAGGTTTCCGTCGCTTATCAGCGTAACTCTTCTGTCTGTCTCGAGAAGCTTTCAGTCGTTCTCGGATCTGGATGATTTTCTCGGTGGTTTCACGAATGATTTCAGGACCAGTGAGAGCACTGTCAGGGACTCGACCCTTAGCTAGCTGCGTGTCCCCTACCTCAGCCCAACACAGATGGGATCTGCATTTACGACTGTAGAGAGCTTCGAACGGGGCAGCCTTGATACTGGTATGGTAGCTGTTGTTATACGAGAACTCGATCAAGGGTAGATGGGTGTCCCATGACTTTCCGAAATCAATGACACATGCTCTCAGCATGTCTTCCAGGGTCTGGATTGTTCTTTCACTCTGTCCGTTAGTCTGAGGATGATAAGCTGTACTCATATCCAGCTTAGTTCCAAGAGCTTTCTGAAGGGATTGCCAAAACCTTGAGGTAAACCTGCTATCTCGATCGGAGATAATGGACACAGGCACACCGTGCAGCCGGACTATCTCTTGGATGTAAGTTCGCGTGAGTCTTTCCATCTTGAATGATTCTTTGATCGGAATGAAGTGAGCGGATTTTGTCAAACGATCGATAATTACCCAAATGGTATCGTACCCACTCGGAGATTTGGGTAACTTGGTGATGAAATCCATGGTAATCATCTTCCATTTCCATTCAGGTATCTCGTGTTGCTGGAGCAGACCCGAGGGCTTCTGATATTCAACCTTCACCTTGGCGCAAGTCAGACACTTGCCCACAAAGGTCGCGATCTCGGCCTTCATGTTTGGCCACCAGTATTGCTTCTTGAGATCCAGGTACATCTTGTCTGAACCCGGGTGTACAGAGTATTTGGTCTTATGAGCTTCGTTCATGACAACATCTCTGAAACCTCCGAACTTTGGGGTCCAGATTCGATCCATGAAACAATAGACTCTGTTACCTCTGATCTCAAGCTTCTTATCCATTCCCCTCAAGGCTTCGTTTGACACGTTCTCTGGTTTTAGGGCTTCCAATTGGGCTTCTCGGATCTGTGTGGATAAGTGGGAATGGATGGTCATCGTCAGAATCTTCACCTTGCGGCTTAAACTCTCCTTTCGGCTAAGGGCATCTGCTACCACATTGGCCTTGCCGGGATGGTAGCAGATTTCGCACTCGTAGTCACTGAGCAGTTCTACCCATCGCCGTTGCCTCATGTTTAAGTCTTTCTAATTGAAGATGTGCTGCAGGCTTTTATGATCAGTGAAGATCGTGCACTCGGTTCCGTAGAGATAATGTCTCCAAATCTTCAGTGCGAAGACCACTGCTCCTAACTCCAAGTGATGAGTCGTGTAGTTAAATTCGTGTGCCTTCAATTGTCTCGAGGCATAAGCGATAACTTTTCCTCTCTGCATAAGCACACAGCCTAAGCCCTGATTAGACGCATCACAATAAACAATGAAATCCTCTGTTCCTTCGGGCAGGGACAGAATAGGTGCACTGCACAAGGCTTGCTTCAACGTTTGAAATGTTGTTTCTTGCTTCTCACTCCAACAAAAGGGTACACCTTTCTGTGTCAGAGTAGTTAGGGGTTTGGCGATTCTAGAAAAATTTTGTATGAACCTGCGATAGTAGCCAGCAAGACCCAAGAATTGACGAATTTCTGTGGGCGTCTTCGGTGCTGACCAATTCTCTATCGTATTGATTTTAGACGGGTCCACATGATACCCTCTTCGCTTACCACGTTACCAAGGAAAGCTACTTTCCAAATCCAGAATTCACACTTGGAGAATTTCGTGTACAACTTCTCCATTCTAAGTGTTTCTAACACTAATCTCAAGTGTTGTTTGCGATCTTCCTCTCTTATGGAGTAGACAAGTATGTCATCAATGAACACGATGACGAACTTGTCCAGAAAAGGATGACACACCCGGTTCATCAGGTCCATGAACACAGCCAATGCATTGGTTAGAGCAAAGGGCATCACTACGAACTCGTACATCATTCTCGTGAACTCTAAGGTGATGGTACCCTGATCTAAGGTCTATCTTCGAGAAATAACTAGCTCCCTGAAGTTGATCGAAAAGGTCATTTATTCGAGGAAGAGGATAACGGTTTTTGACGGTTAACTTATTCAGCTGACGGTAGTCGATGCACATCCGGAAGGATCCATCTTTCTTCTTTACAAACAATATCGGGGCTCCCCAGGGTGAGGAACTCGGTCTGATGAACCCTTTGCTGAGTAGCTCATTAAGCTGACTGGATAACTCCTGCATTTCTGCTGGAGCTAAGCGATACAGAGACTTGGCTACAGGATTGGCTCCAGGGATTAAATCGATACGAAACTCGACTTGGCGTTCGGGAGGAATTCCTGGAAGCTCTTTGGGAAAGACATCAGGAAAATTGCAGACTACGGGGATGCTCTCGAGGTCGTTGACATCCTGTTTCTCATTGATTACATGAGCTAGGAATGCGTGACACTCTTTTCGCAGAAGTTTTTGAGCTTTGATGCAGGAGATGATGCGAAAATTGGAACTAAGTTTATCGCCATAGATCATAAGAATTTGGCCAGAGGGGAGATTGAGATGGATGGATTTTTCGTAACAAATGATATCAGCATGATTGGGACTCAACCAATCCATGCCAATGATAACATCAAAGCTCTTTATGGAAAGTGGCATTAGGTCAATGGGAAAAGAATGATCGTTCAAGGTAAGGGTACAACCTATGAATATGTCGCTAGCGTTCTCTTTCTCACCATTAGCCATCTCGACGGTAAAGGTTTCGGTTAATGGTTGGGGATTATGTTTAAGAAGGCGTTTGAATGAATGACTAACAAAACTTCGCTCCACACCAGAATCGAAAAGGATACTAGCATACGAGTTGTCGAGAAGGAACGTATCCGAGACGACGGTGGAGTCGGCGACTGCCTCCTCTCGCCCCATAGCTAGGACTCTTCCTGTGTTGCCAACTGTTGCAGCCTTGGGGCAGTTCCTCTTGAAATTCCCAACTTCACCACATCCGTAGCAGGCCTGACCGACACCCGCTCCGGAAGATTGATTCATCGATTGGGTTGGTGTTTTGTAGTTTCTCGCAGTGTGGCCCTTTTTGCCACAGTTGTTGCAAAGCACTTCCCGACATGGGCCGGAAGTGAGGTGATGATAGTTGCAGTTGTTACACATGGGGAGGGTACCAGCATACCTCCTGGTAGGTGTTTGGGTTGTGGATTCGACAGTAGAAACAGCAACAGGGGTAGTAACAGCGCGGACTGCAACAGTTTGCTGCTTCTTCGAGGACTCCTGCGTAGAATTACTCTTGTTCTTTTTTCCAAAATTTCCTTTTCTCACCACTCCTCTTTGTCGTCTCGGGAGTGGTGGCGGCTTCTTCAAGGTCATCACTATAGTCAATTAGAGTCTGCGCCAGACATTTGGCGTTGTCGTATGTGTCTGGCTTCACAGCTAAAACGTTACCCTTGTTTGGCTGAGTCAACCCCCATATGAATCTCTCAATCTTCTTGCTTTCTGGGGTGACCATACCCGGGCAAAGAAGCGCCAAGTCATCAAATCTGGAAGTGTAAGCGGCAATATCAGAACCCTTCATCTTTAGGTTCCAGAGTTCATGCTCTAGTTTCTGCATTTCTCCCCGGGGGCAGTACTCTGCAAGTAAAAGTTCCTTCATGACCTCCCAACCCATAGCATTAGCCATAAGTAAGGTTAAGGATTTGATTCGGCCATTCCACCAAGTCAGGGCTTTGTCGGTGAAGGTGCAGGCGGCGAACTTCACTTTATCAGATTCCGAACAGGCACAGATTTCAAAGATAGATTCGATTTTCTCGAACCATCGGGTTAGGGTAATGACACCTCCAGTGCCATTGAAGGGTGTGGGTTTCGCGTTCATAAAGTCCTTGTAGGAACACTCCCTCCGGTGTCCCTGACTACTTTCTTGGTTTTGATGCTGAGTTCCACCTCTTGGCCCGCCTGAACCACCGGGGTTCATTTGTGATATGGTAGCAGCCACAGCAGCAGCAACAGCTGCTTGGAACATGGCGGGATCAAATGGAGGGGGAGGCGGTGGTGGAGGAGGATTGTTGTTCTTTGAGCTAGGTCTTTTCCTTGGAGGCATCTTGATCTAAAATAGCCAGGAAGGAGAGGATCATAAGTCCTCTGAATTGAATCAAGAGATATGGAACAAAAGATATATCATTATGACAGATGTAGAGTCCTATTAAGCGATAAAACAGGAAAGACCTATCAAGGCAGGTAAACTATCGCTAAGGAAGGAATGAGTAGCAACACTCAGAATGAATTTCTACAACGTATTCGGCTTTGGCTAAAATACTCCCATAGTATTTTATGTTTCGCTGCGACGATGACTCATTGTTTGGATATTAGGTAAGTTTTAGGCATGTTGCACACCACAGTCAACCCCAAGCACATGTTGGCCGTGTCTCGAATGAATATAGTTGATCATGCTATAATGACCCTAGACACGACTACTTAACTGCCCAGGTTTAACCGCAGCGTACAACACCCATTTAGTTATGTTTTGTTCTACTCGAGGTTACGGTCTCTGACGTCTAGGTATTCTTGTATACTTTTGAAAAATACTTATATTTTAAAATATACTTTTAGTTCAGAGCACTTCGGCCCCTTAGTCTTTATACTGTTATACCATGTAAGGTTCGGTATACTTAGTTCACTATAAACAAGGGCTCTGATACCAATTTGTCACACCTCGAAAACGAAGGAGGAAACATTCCAGGGTGGAGGTGACGTCATGTAAAGTATCACAACCAATGTACATAGTAAGCGTAGTAAACAAACCATTACATTACATAGAAGTATTTACATTTGTTTGAAAGTAAAGTAATACATCATTATAGATATATATACATCCAAAATGAGCAAAAGTAAAGACGAGACTTTTATACGCTCCATCTTCTCCAAAAGGTCGCGGGGTACCTGTCTAATGTGGACCTGAGAATACAAGCAGCTTGAAAATCAGCATAAAGCTGGTGAGCTCATAAGTGGTTTGTTTCTGAAAATGAACAAGTTTCCTTTAGTTTTCTGAAAAAGTGTTATCCAAGAAAATCCCATATTTTCTTATAAGTAAAGTTTAGTTATCTATTTGTTATACAATCTGGTTATGAACAGTTCAGTTATCCCAGGAAAAACCCTTATTTTTCTTAAAAGTTTGCAGTTGGTTATCGGTTCGGAATGCAGTGTACAAGTATCAACCATACTTAAAGTGTTTGTGTAAAGTTTCCTGAAGGCATGGTTATCCTTGAAAAGTACATTAGTTTTAACATGTATATAAAACTAATAAGTAAATAGAAAAAGTTTTCATAATCTAAGTTACGAGTTCCATAACCATACAATACACTAGATAAGGCTCGGAACGGGGCCAATATCATTTTATGACTTTTGTCACCCTTGGACCTTTCGGTCCGACTGTAGCTAGCAGCCAGGTGCGGGGTTGTCAATCCCGTATAGATCTATACACTCAAGTCACGCTCTCCCTCCAGGAGATTCTGGTTACAGGGGTAGTCCTACACTCTCGTATCTAGGGGGAGTGTTACCAAGGACGTGTCTCCAATCTTAAGATTAATGAATTTTAAAAGTAGTCCTTCACTCTCAAATCTAGGGGGGAGTGTTACCAAGGACATTTAAAAAGGTAATAATACGGAAAACTCTGTTTACTAGTCCTTCACTCTCGTATCTATGCGGAGAGTTATCAAAGACAGATCTAAAGAGTTGAAGTCGTTCACTCTCGTATCTAGGGGGAGTGTTACCAAGGACGTGTCTCCAATCTGAAGATTAATGAATTTTAAAAGTCGTCCTTCACTCTCGAATCTAGGGGGAGTGTTACCAAGGACATTTAAAAAGGTAATAATACGGAAAACTCTGCTTACTAGTCCTTCACTCTCGTATCTATGGGGAGTGTTATCAAGGACAAATCTAAAGAGTTGAAGTCCTTCACTCTCGTATCTAAGGGGAGTGTTACCAAGGACGTGTCTCCAATCTTAAGATTAATGAATTTTAAAAGTAGTCCTTCACTATCGAATCTAGGGGGAGTGTTACCAAGGACATTTAAAAAGGTAATAATATGGAAAACTCTGTTTACTAGTCCTTCACTCTCGTATCTATGGGGAGTGTTATCAAGGACAGATGTAAAGAGTTGAAGTCCTTCACTCTCGTATCTAGAGGGAGTGTTACCAAGGACGTTTCGAAAGTTCTAAGCTAATGCTTTTAATAGTAATGATGTGAAAAACTCATTTGTGAATATAAAATACAACATTTTATAACTGGTTTCACAAACAATTCAAAAACTAACTCTGCAAGTTAAAAAGTTGGTTAATACATTTTCCAGTGTTAAAACCATACGAAATATGAAACATTTTAAATGAAATAATAAGTTTGAGTACAAGATTTCCTTGTACTTTTGCTTGTATTCCCCCCTGAAAACATTGAAAACATGGAAAAAGGTGTAGGGGTATGAACTCACCGGACGAGAAATGTGTCGGTTGGATGCTAAGTGTCAGTTCAGGGCTTGAGTACACGCGAAGTTCCTATGTAATATAAAGAGATACATAATTGTATCTAATTAGACTTTGAACCACTAATTAGATAAGGAAATACACTCCGAGGCACGAAAACACTTCATTTCAAGTATTAAGAGTGATCCGGTTAGCATCTAAGGGGGTGTATGGTCTAAATATGGATTTTACTCTTCAAGAGTAAGCCCTTAGGGGTGTTTACGGTCCAAAGACCATGTCCCCTTGAGTTTACGGCTGTAAACTCATGGGTGGTGTGCTTTTGGATGTTTAAAGGTCTTACAATGCACAAAGGAAGGTTCTAGGGTTGATTCCATTGCTTAGGAAGTGATTGGGACTTTAATTGATCTAGGAAAAGGAGTTTACGGTTCTTGAATGGCACTTGGGGAGTTTACTACCGTAAACACATAAGTTTATGGCAGTAAACTCATGTTTTTCCATGAATCATGTGCTTTGGTGGTTGTAGGTTAAGCATACAAGGTTCTACACCCAAATCTAAGTCATATAAGGTGTTAAGGGCACTTAAACACCCCATTGAAGGTGTTTACGGTTTTGGTAGACCTTCCCAAACCGTAAACTCAAGTGTGACACATTTGAATATTTTTTGGTGCATCACATGAAGGAGTATAAGGTTCTAGGCACTTATGGAAGCTTTTGGAGGTGTTTAAGGGGCATTAAAACACTCTAAAAGGTGTTTATGGTCCTTGAAGATGTGTTTACGCTCCAAGAATGTTCTTGGGCCGTAAAATCATGTTTACTACCCAAATCATGTGATTTTGGTGTTCAAATCTCGTGCATGCAAGTCCTTAAGCCATATCTAAGCACTAGAAGGGACTTGGAAGGGTTTTGGGGCTTCAAAACCCCTTTAAGGGAGTTTACGGTTTTGGGAGATGTTACCAAACCGTAAACACATGTTTTTGATGGTTTTTGGGTGATTTAAACATAGATTTGCAAGCTAAACAAGTTAAACAACAAGGTAGGGTAGATTACTTACGATTTTGGAAGCTTGAAGAGGTGTTTTTGAATCAAATTCGAGTTTTAGAGAGAGAGTAGAGAGAGAAAGTTGTGAGGTGGGTAAAAAGTCTTCAAAAGATGCCCACTCAACCGTTATATAAGGGTTGGGTTTGAGTCCCGGTGGAAATCTACCCGATACCGACGTTAAACGGGGTTTAAAATTTTACCCGATTAATTTGCCGTAATTACGACTTAGTCGTAAATAATTTTTTTTTTCAAAATAAATAACGAGGGTATTTTACATGTTTCTAATGGGTTTGGACACTCATGAGGTCATAATAAAGGTCTCAATTTAATTAACTTAACCCAAAAGTTAACGGAAAAATTGGAAATACAAACGATTTTATTAACGGGAACGGGTTACAGTGACGGAATAAAGTACGGGTTGTCACAATATCCTTCATCTTTAAGGTCCTCATTTTCCCTTTTTAGCAAATCATTTTGTTCACGAAGAAATTTAATTTTAGGTTCACACGATTGAGAACATGAAACTTCATTGACCGGAATGTTTGAAGAACTCATTGTTTTTTTTTTTTTAAATTGCCCTTTTATTTAAAACCTCAAAAGTCAAACTTAGAAGTCAAATCGAAAGCTAAAAGTATAAATTTGAAGATTAATTGAGAAAGTCTAAGGTCAAACGAGAAAGTCAAAATCAAAATTTTAAGGTCAAAAGTCAAAAATGATAGTCAAAAATTAAAAGACAAAGTTTTAGTTGAAAATGAAATTCGAAAGTTTGAAAATTTAATTTTTCGGCAAAATTTGTTAAAATTCTGAAAATACGAACCGAAATAACGAAGCTATTTGATTTAAAGAAGGAGGATGTTTAACGTGTGGCTTGCTAGTCCAACCGGTAAGGCGCTGGAAAGAGGAGGCAAGAGACCTGGGTTCGATCCTCCTCCACCCCAGGATTTGACTACGCGCACGAGTGCGATCGCTGAATCCAAGATTGAGCTGGACCGTAAACCTGTTGGCCAAGAACTCCTGCTGACCGAGAATACGAGCCGAACAGATGGACCGAACATGCGAGGCTGCTGACCGAACACGTGCGAGGTTCGTGGCCGAAAACGTTCGGAGCTGGTTATAAAAGCTTCTTCGGTTCAGCCGTAAACCCTTCTTCGGACCGCAAACACTTTGGAGTTGTGCGAAAATGGCGCCGGAACTTGCGATTTTTCGACTTGTTAGCACCAAAACTCGATCAAAAATCCATTTTTTATGAAAAACAAAAGGAACAAACCCCTAATATTTTGTCAAAAACTATCCAAAAATGCAAAATCCTTGAAGAAATAGTGCAAAACGCTCCAGATCTTGCCAAAATGATTGATACAAACCAAGCTTTGATACCAACTGTAAGTCCCAAATTGTGCTTGATGTATCAATCAGATCCACTTGATGGTGCGGAATCCCAATCAATTGGATGATGCAAGATCAAATATGGAAGAAGGAGAAGAAAAGAAGAATATGAATCTATGATGTATTGATGAATATTCGATGATGCTCCATACATATGAGATTCACACACATACACACTCTCTCTTCTTTTCTCTTGTTTCTCTCTCTAGAACACCTTGATTTACACACACTAAGCACCTTTTCACATGGACCTAAGGCCAAGCCCAAAATACAAGGCCTTGACCAAAAACCCATTAGTTGACCGAAAACACATGCATTTTCGGTCCAAGCTATATATAAACCAATAATATTTTTGGCCTTAGTATAAAAACAATAAATGCTCAGAAAAGCAAAGTATAAACCATATTTTTGACCTAACATGTTTTATCTAAGACATCTCAACTACCAATCTCAAATGTGCATGTGTAAGATTTTTTTTTTCTACTCCACATTTTATGATGTGTTACAAACCTTCTTAGAACATGTCACTCAAGACACAATCTTGGAGTATGACTCTAAGACTTTATTTTGGAACGAAGTATGATTTATCTTCATGATTTAACCATTTCAACAATTCATGATTCCTCTTCTTAGCCATGCAAATCCATTAAGATGTCCATAGAGGATTAATTTGTGATATGGTTTTCATAATCATTAAGATAATCATAAAACACGATACTAGAGTACTCTCCTTTCATTTAAGATTGTAGAAACTTTTATCTTTCTGCCTAATTGATTCTTCTTATTCATCCTGCTATACATTGAAACTTTTCCAATGATTCAAAATTATACTTAATCTTGTAAGAAAAATAATATTTACTAAACTCTTAGTAAATAATGATGAATAGTCTTGGTGGACCTGATCAGTGCACAACATTGTGTACTTGATCCCCTATTCCTTCACTTGACTCATATATATATATGTGAACAAGGAATTAGTCTTAATTTCCCAAAGATGGAAATTTTCATTCATCATACAATACATGTTGCATGATTCCAATTTTCTGTCCAATTGAAACTTGGTTGATGAGAATCTTTCCTTATTTGGTAAATCTTGACACTACCACAAATGAAAGAATCGAATCCATTTTCAACATTGCTAAAAATAGAAACATACGAACATCAATTTTCACAAATGCCATTGCAAGGAAATGTAAAATAAGATAAAATAAAAAAATTTCTTTATTTATAAAAATTGCGGAAAACTTGTCCTTACAATGCAAATACATATCAAAACTATGTTACTAAATATTTCTAAGCAATCTATCATAACTCCTAAGTAGCAGCTCAAAAATCTGATCATCGAACCATGCGATCGAAATCCATCTCTTTGTGATCAAACTCTGCTTACTCTTCCTTTAATCTTCTTATTTTTTTCTTCGATCCTACAAAACATCAAAATGTGATCTTATCTCATCATGTATTGAGAATCTACAAATAGGAACTTAATAGATTTAGATAGCGGACTTACCTGAAGTAGAGTCAAACATTTTGACTTTACCATCCTTGTGGTTTTTCAGGTAGATAAGGCAGCTTCGTAAACAATGCCCTTTTCTTGGAAATAAAAATTTGGAATGATACACGGGACAATCTCAGACTTAGCCTTTCTCTTTACTATTTGGTCAAATGATTTGACCTTGGCCAATCCCTTTCCATTGGGAAGAGAAGACGTTCCTGGACTTCCAATGTCGCCATTGTCAATATCCATGGAAGTTTGGGAAGTAGATCTTCCAATCAAATTTGCATTATCAGGGTGCCAAATCATTTTTGATTCATCAGCAATTAGCAAATAGGTAAGATTGATAAGGGTCACGTCTCGGTCTGTCATATAGTAATCTTTAATGAACTCACTATATGACTTAGGAACTGATTAAAGAACCAATTCAACAACCAACTTCCTCGAGACTTCGACTCCTAACATTCCAAATCTGTCAATGTGTGTAACAACCCGAAATTCGTATCACTGCTTGTACCCCTTTTCGCGACTCAATTCGATCATCCAATCGTCGTTTCCAATTTCGTTTCCAATTCAGACATTTAAATTAAGTCATTAATGTGTATTTTATTTAATGACTTAATGAATGTCCTAATACCTTTAAAAATCATTCTAACGCCCAGTATTAGCGATCAGAACATTTCTAGTATCAGCCATATCGGGTTACAACAATTTGGCCGGGTGCGACCAAAAGCCCTGTCTAGCGCCGGTATCGGGTAGAATTCCACCGTGTTCAAATCCCGAACACTATTTAAAGTGTTCCAAGCATCCATTTGAAGCTTTTTCATCATTTCACAACTCTCTCTAACCTCTCTCCTCAATCAAAGATTCAAGGTCCAAAACAGTGAATTAAGGCTCCAAATCTATAAGGTAACATCCCCAACTTGTTGTTTAACCTCTTAGGCCTTCAAATTCGTGTTTAATTTATCATTTTGGACCTAGAACATGTGTTTACGGACAAGGAGCATGCTTGGGCCGTAAACACATAAAAACATGGGTTTTTGAGCAATTTAACCCTTCCAAACCATCACTGGAACTTAGATATGACCTTAAGGCTTGCAAAAGCGAACTCAGAACACCCTAGGCATGGATTTTGAGGGACAAATAAGAGTTTACGGCCAAGGAGTATGCTTGGGCCGTAAACTGATATAAATGGGGTTTATATGCCCTTAAACCCTTCCAAAACTCCATTAAAGCTTAGATATGAATTGTAGAATATTGGATTTGGCCTTGGAACACCTTGAACATTAAATTAGAGGAGTAAAAATGAGTTTACTGCCCAAGATCTTGCTTGGGCCGTAAACACCTCAAACATGGGAGTAAACTCATTTCAAACATGTTAGAAAGCCATATAACTTCACCAAAAGCCTTGGAATAAATCGTAGAACCAACCAAAGATAGTTTGGGGACCTTAAACATAACAAAACTCTTCATTTGAGAGTTTACAGCCATAGCATGTGCTCCAGGGCCGTAAACTCCTATTTGTGTGTTATTTAGTGCCCTAAATTCATATCAAGGCTTGTAAAAATTATAGGAATCACATGTGATTAATTTTGGGACATTAAATCACTCATTCAAGGGGGGTATAGGAGTTTACGGCCGTAAGCTCCATGATAGGGCCGTAAACTCCCTTAAATAATGTTATTTGGTGGATTAAATTACTCCCATGCCTTAGGTAAACTTGTTCCAACCATTCCCAAGTGTTATTGACCCATTAAGCACCATAAAACACCCAAACATGAGTTCATGGCCGTGAACTCATGTGGGTATGGTTTAAGAGGCTGAAAACTCATTAGGAAGCTTACTATTGAAGAGTAAACTCAAATCCCAAGTCCCACGCATCAATACACGTCCGTAGATGTCACACGGGTCACTCCAAACACTCGTTTTGAGGTGTTTTCGTTCGTTGGAGTGTAACTTCATATCTAATTAGAGTTTGTGAATCTAATTAGATATATTTGTATGCCATTTCATATTACATAGGAACCTCGCTCCTATTCAAGCCTCGATTCGACGTTTAGCATCCTAGTCGTCACATTCCGCGTTCGGTGAGTTATACCCCTACCCTTTTTCAATGGTTATTTTTAATGTTTTCAGGGGGGAATACAAGCAAGAGTACAAGAATATCTTGTACTTAAACTCATGATTTCAGTCAATTGGTTTCATAATTGTACATTTTTATGAATTGAAAACCTCTTAACAAACTGTTTTAACTTGCAAAGTTGTTTGTTTAAAACCGATTTTCAATTCTTATTATACACTGTTAAGTTGTATACTTCACATTTGATTGTTCAAAAATATATTGATAGAAAGCATGAAACATTGTAATGTCTGTAATAAAACACTTAGGTTCGAGTGTAAAAGACAGACACCATCAGAAAACATAAAACATCTGTATGCCCTTAACAATACACCTAGGCTCGAGTGTGAAAGACAAACACCATTATGACACATAAATCATATGTAATGTCCTTGATAATACACCGAGGCTCGAGTGTAAAGGAAAGTCACCATTAGATAACACAGAACATTTGTAACGTCCTTAATAATACACCTAGGCTCGAGTGTAAAGGACAGGCACATTAGAATTTAGTTAGTTGTAGATACTACTTCCCTAGGCGAGAAGTAAAGAGTAATCTTAAAGATCGGAGAGACGTCGTCTGTAACACTTCCTTGGAACGAGAGAGTGGAGGACTAACCTTGTAACCAGAATCTCGAGGAAGGAGAACGTGACTTGAGTGTATAGATCTATATGGGACTGACAATCCCGCACCTGGCTGCTAGCTACAGCCGAACTGAAAGGTTCAAGGGTGACGAAAGTCATAAAAAGGATACTGGCCCTGCCCGAGTCATATCTAGTCTGAGTATGGTTAAGGTCTCTCAATCAAGATTATTAACACTTTACACGTATTTATTAGTTTTATGTACGTAGTAAAACTAATGTACGTTTAAGGATGACCGGTACACACACATACACACATTCAGGAGAAACATGGGGTTTTCCTGGGGATAACATTGAACATAATCAGAATCGGTAATGGTACACACACATACACACAATCAGGAGAACATGGGGTTTTCCTGGGGATAACATTGAACATAATCGGAACCGGTAACAGTTCGTACACACATAATCAGTAACAGTTCGCACACACACACATATAGGAAAATATAGGATTTTCCTGAGTAACCGTAGTACGTAACCAGAAAAGTGTAACAAGTTAAATAACTAAACTTTACAATTCACAAGAACAATCATGTTTCATTGTACATCGTTTACGTTACTTTTCGGATTTGGTAACCAACTTTTAAGAAAATATGGGATTTTCTTGGATAACCACTTTTTCAGGAAACTAAAGGAACTCGTACATTTTCAGAAATACAAACATCTTATGAACTCACCAGCTTTATGCTGATTTTCAAACCGCTTGTATTCTCAGGTCAGTGTTAGACAGGTACCCGAAGATCCTTTTGTACGAAGACGGAGTTCTCAGAAGACTCGTTTCGTGTTGTTCATATAAACTATGTATCACTTGTATAACTTTTGCTTTTGAAACAAATGTAAAACTTTTCTATATGTAATATAATGGTTGTTCTACTTTACTTACTATGTACATTGGATTTGATACTCAACGTGGAGTCAACCCCAGAAATGTTTCCGCCTTCGGTTTTCGGGGTGTGACAGATTGGTATCAGAGCCCTTGTTTATAGTGAATAAAGTATACCAAACCTTACATGGTATAAAACTATAAACATTAAGCGGCCTAAGTGCTCTGAACTAAAAGTATCCTTCAAAATATAAGTATTTTCAAAAGTATATAAGTATACCGAACCGTCGAGATCCGTAACTACAAGTAGAACAAAACATAAGTAAATGGGTGTCGTACGCTGCGGTTAAACCTGGGCAGTTATGTAGTCGTGTCTAGGATCAATATAGCCTGACCAACTATATTCATTCGAGACACGACCAACATGTGCTTGGGAGTGACTGTGGTATGCGGCATGTCTAAAACTTACCCTAATACCACAAACATCGAGCCAGTGTCGTAACGAATCATGAAATACTATGGGAGTATTTCTCGAGCCAATCCTTGGTAGAAATCCTCGTTCATGCATTGTTCTTTGATCATTCCCTTAGCGATAATTTTCCCGCTTAGATAACTCTTTCCTGCTTTATCGCTTATTCAGCATATATCCGTCATATCTCTTTATTCAATTCAGAGGACTTATCATCCTCTCTTTCTTGATCTTATTAGATAAAGATGCCTCCAAGAAAGAGACCCAGTTCCAAGACGAACAACCCTCCGCCACCACCTCCTCCCCAAATTGATCCTGTAGTATTCCTGGCAGCTGTTACAGCCGCAGTGACAGCTGCCATGTCTCAACGGAACTCTGGCGGTTCCGGTGGTTCGGGAGGTGGTACCCAAACCGAAAACCAAGAAAGTAGTTAGGGACACCGAAAAGAGGGTTCCTATAAGGATTTCATGAACGCAAAACCCACGTCCTTTGATGGCACTGGAGGTGTCATTTCCCTCACCCGATGGTTCGAGAAGATCGAATCCATTTTTGAAATTTGCGCATGTTCAGATTCAGACAAGGTGAAGTTTGCTGCCTGCACCTTTATCGACAAAGCACTGACTTGGTGGAATGGCCGAGTCAAATTCCTAACTTTACCTGTAGCCAACGCCATAGGTTGGGAATCCATGAAGGAACTCCTGCTGGCTGAGTACTGCCCTCGGGGCGAAATGCAGAAGTTGGAACACGAACTTTGGAACTTGAAGATGAAAGGTTCCGATATCATCACTTACACTTCCAGGTTCGACGACTTGGCATTACTCTTCCCGGGAATGGTTACCCCGGAGAGTAAGAAGATAGAGAGATTCATCTGGGGGCTGACCCAGCCAACGAAAGGAAACGTCATAGCTGCGAGGCCGGATACATAGGACAGCGCCAAACGCTTAGCACAAATCTTAATCAATCATAGTGAAGACCTTGAGGAGGCAGCTACCACTCCTGAGCCGACGGTGAGGAGTGGTGAGAAGAGAAAAATTGGGAAGAAAGAGAAAAGTCAGACATCGCATGAGTCTTCGAAGAGACAGCAAACGGTGGCAGTGCATGCTGCCACTTCCCCTGCAACTGTATCTGTTGTTGGATCCTCAACTCGAAAACCTGCCAGTAGGTATGCTGGAACCCTTCCTAGTTGTGACAAGTGCAACTATCATCACCTTCCTTCCGGTCCATGTATAGAGGTATTTTGCAACAAATGTGGCATAAAAGGTCACATGGCGAAAAACTGTAAGACACCAACTCAATCAACGAGCCAAACTTCCGGAGCGGGCATTGGTCGGGCCTGCTGTGGTTGTGGAGAAGTTGTACATCTCAAGCGAAACTGTCCCAAGGCAGTAACATCTGGCAACACCGGAAAAGTTCTAGCAATAGGACAAGAGGAGACAACCACCGATCCCACCGTTGCCACAGGTATATTTTCCCTCGTTAAAATTTTATGCATGTGATTATTTTCGATCCTAACACCAAAAGAAATTCGCTAACCATTCATTTGAACATCTTTTAAACCCTGTCGTTCGTGAGTAATCGAAAATGTATACCGTCGAGATGGTTATCAAGTGAGAACGAGAACGCCAACGTCATATCCGTAGATTGTATCCTCAACCTGGACAATTATTCTTTTCCGTTTGATCTAATGGCAAAACGTTTCGTGATACGCTTTGATGTCACCTTTAGGATGTAATGACCGAGCCTCATTCATGCTGTTATTCCTGGTTTCGAGAAAGCCATTCGTCTTAACCTTCCTCTAACCCGACTCTCATGATCTTCATGCATCAAAGCTTAAAAAGTTTTCCCATGTATTCCTCGTTCATGTAATCATCGAGAAACGAGAAGTTTGCAACTCTTTCCCCGATACTTTTTTTGAAGAATTCTTGAGAATTCTTTCCAAACGAGTAGTCAAGTCTCGCATCGACCTAATCCCTGGAATTACCTCATAGCAAAAACCTCAGTGAGGACGATGTGTCCAAGGCAGCAACCAGGACTTGATATGATCACTACGAGGTAGTAGTGGTGCCCTTCGATCAAACCATTTTCCTGGTCAAGTAGATAAGCAAAGCAGTCATACTTGTGGACCTTTCCAAAAGCTAAGGCAATAAAGAATTAGTCGGCACTAGGGATACCCATAGAAACCTGTCAATTCTTGGGTCCCGCCGACTATGATTGCAGACCCATCTAGAAATTTCCTTTAGGACCATCGGACCCTTAGTTACTCTGCCACGTGAAAATGTACCCACTTGTTGGCAGTTTTACTCTGGAAGGACATAGTATGCCTTGGGAAGCGCGGAAAACTTAACTCGTGGAACATTAGACCCTTCGAGATCTTCGTTAGGAATCGATTCCATAGCCCTCTCTGAGCTATCTTCAGAACTCAGCAGCGAGCATCGGTATTACACCTCATTGTTTGTAAGAAGTGCTGACCTGACGAAAACCTTAGTCACCCCTTTGATGAGATCAAAACCAACGAAAGTCCGAACCTTCCCGGATGAATCCATCAAGATCATGGATTGAGAGGTTAACAATGTGTAACAAAGCCACATCTTGACAGTAAGGGTTCGCTGGAAGGGCAAACGGATACCCGATTCCACTTAGGAGCATGAGGACCCGAAGCAGTAGATTCATCCTCATATCTCTTTTCACTTCGTGATCTGTGTTCGAATCAATGAATTTCGGGACGAAATTCCCTCTAACGGGGGGATAATGTAACAACCCGAAATTCGTATCACTGCTTGTACCCCTTTTCGCGACTCAATTCGATCATCCAATCGCCATTTCCAATTTCGTTTCCAATTCCGACATTTAAATTAAGTCATTAACGTGTATTTTATTTTATGACTTAATGAATGTCCTAATACCTTTAAAACTCATTCTAATGCCCAATATTAGCGATCGGAACATTTCTAGTATCAGCCATATCGGGTTACGGCAATTTGGCCGGGTGCGACCAAAAGCCCTGTCTAACGCCGGTATCAGGTAGAATTCCACTATGTCCAAATCCCGAACACTATTTAAAGTGTTCCAAGCATCCATTTGAAGCTTTTGCTTCATTTCACAACTCTTTCTCTAACCTCTCTCCTCAATCAAAGATTCAAGGTCCAAAACAGTGAATTAAGGCTCCAAATCTTCGAGGTAACATCCCCAACTTGTTGTTTAACCTCTTAGGCCTTCAAATTCATGTATAATTTATCATTTTGGACCAGGAATATGTGTTTACGGCCAAGGAGTATGCTTGGGCCGTAAACACATAAAAACATGGGTTTTTGAGCAATTTAACCCTTCCAAACCATCATTGGGACTTAGATATGACCTTAAGGCTTGCAAAACCTAACTTAGAACACCCTAGAGATGCATTTTGAGGGACAAATAAGAGTTTACGGCCAAGGAGCATGCTTGGGCCGTAAACTCATATAAATGGGGTTTATATGCCCTTAAACCCTTCCAAAACTCCATTAAAGCTTAGATATGAATTGTAGAATATTGGATTTGGCCTTGGAACACCTTGAACATTAAATTAGAGGAGTAAAAATGAGTTTACTGCCCAAGATCTAGCTTGGGCCGTAAACACCTCAAACATGGGAGTAAACTCATTTCAAACATGTTAGAAAGCCTTATAACTTCACCAAAAGCCTTGGAATAAATCCTAGAACCAACCAAAAATAGTTTGGGGACCTTAAACATAACAAAACTCTTCATTTGAGAGTTTACGGCCATAGCATGTGCTCTAGGGCCGTAAACTCCTATTTGTGTGTTATTTAGTGCCCTAAATTCATATCAAGGCTTGTAAAAATTATAGGAATCACATGTGATTAATTTTGGGACATTAAATCACTCATTCAAGGGGGGTACAGGAGTTTACGGCCGTAAGCTCCATGCTAGGGCCGTAAACTTCCTTAAATAATGTTATTTGGTGGATTAAATTACTCCCATGCCTTAGGTAAACTTGTTCCAACCATTCCCAAGTGTTATTGACCCATTAAGCACCATAAAACACCCAAACATGAGTTCATGGCCGTGAACTCATGTGGGTATGGTTTAAGAGGCTGAAAACTCATTAGGGAGCTTACTATTGAAGAGTAAACTCAAATCCCAAGTCCCACGCATCAATACACGTCCGTAGATGTCACACGGGTCACTCCAAACACTCGTTTTGAGGTGTTTTCGTTCGTTGGAGTGTAACTTCATATCTAATTAGAGTTTGTGAATCTAATTAGATATATTTGTATGCCATTTCATATTACATAGGAACCTCGCTCCTATTCAAGCCTCGATTCGACGTTTAGCATCCTAGTCGTCACATTCCGCGTTCGGTGAGTTATACCCCTACCCTTTTTCAATGGTTATTTTTAATGTTTTCAGGGGGGAATACAAGCAAGAGTACAAGAATATCTTGTACTTAAACTCATGATTTCAGTCAATTGGTTTCATAATTGTACATTTTTATGAATTGAAAACCTCTTAACAAACTGTTTTAACTTGCAAAGTTGTTTGTTTAAAACCGATTTTCAATTCTTATTATACACTGTTAAGTTGTATACTTCACATTTGATTGTTCAAAAATATATTGATAGAAAGCATGAAACATTGTAATGTCTGTAATAAAACACTTAGGTTCGAGTGTAAAAGACAGACACCATCAGAAAACATAAAACATCTGTATGCCCTTAACAATACACCTAGGCTCGAGTGTGAAAGACAAACACCATTATGACACATAAATCATATGTAATGTCCTTGATAATACACCGAGGCTCGAGTGTAAAGGAAAGTCACCATTAGATAACACAGAACATTTGTAACGTCCTTAATAATACACCTAGGCTCGAGTGTAAAGGACAGGCACATTAGAATTTAGTTAGTTGTAGATACTACTTCCCTAGGCGAGAAGTAAAGAGTAATCTTAAAGATCGGAGAGACGTCGTCTGTAACACTTCCTTGGAACGAGAGAGTGGAGGACTAACCTTGTAACCAGAATCTCGAGGAAGGAGAACGTGACTTGAGTGTATAGATCTATATGGGACTGACAATCCCGCACCTGGCTGCTAGCTACAGCCGAACTGAAAGGTTCAAGGGTGACGAAAGTCATAAAAAGGATACTGGCCCTGCCCGAGTCATATCTAGTCTGAGTATGGTTAAGGTCTCTCAATCAAGATTATTAACACTTTACACGTATTTATTAGTTTTATGTACGTAGTAAAACTAATGTACGTTTAAGGATGACCGGTACACACACATACACACATTCAGGAGAAACATGGGGTTTTCCTGGGGATAACATTGAACATAATCAGAATCGGTAATGGTACACACACATACACACAATCAGGAGAACATGGGGTTTTCCTGGGGATAACATTGAACATAATCGGAACCGGTAACAGTTCGTACACACATAATCAGTAACAGTTCGCACACACACACATATAGGAAAATATAGGATTTTCCTGAGTAACCGTAGTACGTAACCAGAAAAGTGTAACAAGTTAAATAACTAAACTTTACAATTCACAAGAACAATCATGTTTCATTGTACATCGTTTACGTTACTTTTCGGATTTGGTAACCAACTTTTAAGAAAATATGGGATTTTCTTGGATAACCACTTTTTCAGGAAACTAAAGGAACTCGTACATTTTCAGAAATACAAACATCTTATGAACTCACCAGCTTTATGCTGATTTTCAAACCGCTTGTATTCTCAGGTCAGTGTTAGACAGGTACCCGAAGATCCTTTTGTACGAAGACGGAGTTCTCAGAAGACTCGTTTCGTGTTGTTCATATAAACTATGTATCACTTGTATAACTTTTGCTTTTGAAACAAATGTAAAACTTTTCTATATGTAATATAATGGTTGTTCTACTTTACTTACTATGTACATTGGATTTGATACTCAACGTGGAGTCAACCCCAGAAATGTTTCCGCCTTCGGTTTTCGGGGTGTGACAGATTGGTATCAGAGCCCTTGTTTATAGTGAATAAAGTATACCAAACCTTACATGGTATAAAACTATAAACATTAAGCGGCCTAAGTGCTCTGAACTAAAAGTATCCTTCAAAATATAAGTATTTTCAAAAGTATATAAGTATACCGAACCGTCGAGATCCGTAACTACAAGTAGAACAAAACATAAGTAAATGGGTGTCGTACGCTGCGGTTAAACCTGGGCAGTTATGTAGTCGTGTCTAGGATCAATATAGCCTGACCAACTATATTCATTCGAGACACGACCAACATGTGCTTGGGAGTGACTGTGGTATGCGGCATGTCTAAAACTTACCCTAATACCACAAACATCGAGCCAGTGTCGTAACGAATCATGAAATACTATGGGAGTATTTCTCGAGCCAATCCTTGGTAGAAATCCTCGTTCATGCATTGTTCTTTGATCATTCCCTTAGCGATAATTTTCCCGCTTAGATAACTCTTTCCTGCTTTATCGCTTATTCAGCATATATCCGTCATATCTCTTTATTCAATTCAGAGGACTTATCATCCTCTCTTTCTTGATCTTATTAGATAAAGATGCCTCCAAGAAAGAGACCCAGTTCCAAGACGAACAACCCTCCGCCACCACCTCCTCCCCAAATTGATCCTGTAGTATTCCTGGCAGCTGTTACAGCCGCAGTGACAGCTGCCATGTCTCAACGGAACTCTGGCGGTTCCGGTGGTTCGGGAGGTGGTACCCAAACCGAAAACCAAGAAAGTAGTTAGGGACACCGAAAAGAGGGTTCCTATAAGGATTTCATGAACGCAAAACCCACGTCCTTTGATGGCACTGGAGGTGTCATTTCCCTCACCTGATGGTTCGAGAAGATCGAATCCATTTTTGAAATTTGCGCCTGTTCAGATTCAGACAAGGTGAAGTTTGCTGCCTGCACCTTTATCGACAAAGCACTGACTTGGTGGAATGGCCGAGTCAAATTCCTAACTTTACCTGTAGCCAACGCCATAGGTTGGGAATCCATGAAGGAACTCCTGCTGGCTGAGTACTGCCCTCGGGGCGAAATGCAGAAGTTGGAACACGAACTTTGGAACTTGAAGATGAAAGGTTCCGATATCATCACTTACACTTCCAGGTTCGACGACTTGGCATTACTCTTCCCGGGAATGGTTACCCCGGAGAGTAAGAAGATAGAGAGATTCATCTGGGGGCTGACCCAGCCAACGAAAGGAAACGTCATAGCTGCGAGGCCGGATACATAGGACAGCGCCAAACGCTTAGCACAAATCTTAATCAATCATAGTGAAGACCTTGAGGAGGCAGCTACCACTCCTGAGCCGACGGTGAGGAGTGGTGAGAAGAGAAAAATTGGGAAGAAAGAGAAAAGTCAGACATCGCATGAGTCTTCGAAGAGACAGCAAACGGTGGCAGTGCATGCTGCCACTTCCCCTGCAACTGTATCTGTTGTTGGATCCTCAACTCGAAAACCTGCCAGTAGGTATGCTGGAACCCTTCCTAGTTGTGACAAGTGCAACTATCATCACCTTCCTTCCGGTCCATGTATAGAGGTATTTTGCAACAAATGTGGCATAAAAGGTCACATGGCGAAAAACTGTAAGACACCAACTCAATCAACGAGCCAAACTTCCGGAGCGGGCATTGGTCGGGCCTGCTGTGGTTGTGGAGAAGTTGTACATCTCAAGCGAAACTGTCCCAAGGCAGTAACATCTGGCAACACCGGAAAAGTTCTAGCAATAGGACAAGAGGAGACAACCACCGATCCCACCGTTGCCACAGGTATATTTTCCCTCGTTAAAATTTTATGCATGTGATTATTTTCGATCCTAACACCAAAAGAAATTCGCTAACCATTCATTTGAACATCTTTTAAACCCTGTCGTTCGTGAGTAATCGAAAATGTATACCGTCGAGATGGTTATCAAGTGAGAACGAGAACGCCAACGTCATATCCGTAGATTGTATCCTCAACCTGGACAATTATTCTTTTCCGTTTGATCTAATGGCAAAACGTTTCGTGATACGCTTTGATGTCACCTTTAGGATGTAATGACCGAGCCTCATTCATGCTGTTATTCCTGGTTTCGAGAAAGCCATTCGTCTTAACCTTCCTCTAACCCGACTCTCATGATCTTCATGCATCAAAGCTTAAAAAGTTTTCCCATGTATTCCTCGTTCATGTAATCATCGAGAAACGAGAAGTTTGCAACTCTTTCCCCGATACTTTTTTTGAAGAATTCTTGAGAATTCTTTCCAAACGAGTAGTCAAGTCTCGCATCGACCTAATCCCTGGAATTACCTCATAGCGAAAACCTCAGTGAGGACGATGTGTCCAAGGCAGCAACCAGGACTTGATATGATCACTACGAGGTAGTAGTGGTGCCCTTCGATCAAACCATTTTCCTGGTCAAGTAGATAAGCAAAGCAGTCATACTTGTGGACCTTTCCAAAAGCTAAGGCAATAAAGAATTAGTCGGCACTAGGGATACCCATAGAAACCTGTCAATTCTTGGGTCCCGCCGACTATGATTGCAGACCCATCTAGAAATTTCCTTTAGGACCATCGGACCCTTAGTTACTCTGCCACGTGAAAATGTACCCACTTGTTGGCAGTTTTACTCTGGAAGGACATAGTATGCCTTGGGAAGCGCGGAAAACTTAACTCGTGGAACATTAGACCCTTCGAGATCTTCGTTAGGAATCGATTCCATAGCCCTCTCTGAGCTATCTTCAGAACTCAGCAGCGAGCATCGGTATTACACCTCATTGTTTGTAAGAAGTGCTGACCTGACGAAAACCTTAGTCACCCCTTTGATGAGATCAAAACCAACGAAAGTCCGAACCTTCCCGGATGAATCCATCAAGATCATGGATTGAGAGGTTAACAATGTGTAACAAAGCCACATCTTGACAGTAAGGGTTCGCTGGAAGGGCAAACGGATACCCGATTCCACTTAGGAGCATGAGGACCCGAAGCAGTAGATTCATCCTCATATCTCTTTTCACTTCGTGATCTGTGTTCGAATCAATGAATTTCGGGACGAAATTCCCTCTAACGGGGGGATAATGTAACAACCCGAAATTCGTATCACTGCTTGTACCCCTTTTCGCGACTCAATTCGATCATCCAATCGCCATTTCCAATTTCGTTTCCAATTCCGACATTTAAATTAAGTCATTAACGTGTATTTTATTTTATGACTTAATGAATGTCCTAATACCTTTAAAACTCATTCTAATGCCCAATATTAGCGATCGGAACATTTCTAGTATCAGCCATATCGGGTTACGGCAATTTGGCCGGGTGCGACCAAAAGCCCTGTCTAACGCCGGTATCAGGTAGAATTCCACTATGTCCAAATCCCGAACACTATTTAAAGTGTTCCAAGCATCCATTTGAAGCTTTTGCTTCATTTCACAACTCTTTCTCTAACCTCTCTCCTCAATCAAAGATTCAAGGTCCAAAACAGTGAATTAAGGCTCCAAATCTTCGAGGTAACATCCCCAACTTGTTGTTTAACCTCTTAGGCCTTCAAATTCATGTATAATTTATCATTTTGGACCAGGAATATGTGTTTACGGCCAAGGAGTATGCTTGGGCCGTAAACACATAAAAACATGGGTTTTTGAGCAATTTAACCCTTCCAAACCATCATTGGGACTTAGATATGACCTTAAGGCTTGCAAAACCTAACTTAGAACACCCTAGAGATGCATTTTGAGGGACAAATAAGAGTTTACGGCCAAGGAGCATGCTTGGGCCGTAAACTCATATAAATGGGGTTTATATGCCCTTAAACCCTTCCAAAACTCCATTAAAGCTTAGATATGAATTGTAGAATATTGGATTTGGCCTTGGAACACCTTGAACATTAAATTAGAGGAGTAAAAATGAGTTTACTGCCCAAGATCTAGCTTGGGCCGTAAACACCTCAAACATGGGAGTAAACTCATTTCAAACATGTTAGAAAGCCTTATAACTTCACCAAAAGCCTTGGAATAAATCCTAGAACCAACCAAAAATAGTTTGGGGACCTTAAACATAACAAAACTCTTCATTTGAGAGTTTACGGCCATAGCATGTGCTCTAGGGCCGTAAACTCCTATTTGTGTGTTATTTAGTGCCCTAAATTCATATCAAGGCTTGTAAAAATTATAGGAATCACATGTGATTAATTTTGGGACATTAAATCACTCATTCAAGGGGGGTACAGGAGTTTACGGCCGTAAGCTCCATGCTAGGGCCGTAAACTTCCTTAAATAATGTTATTTGGTGGATTAAATTACTCCCATGCCTTAGGTAAACTTGTTCCAACCATTCCCAAGTGTTATTGACCCATTAAGCACCATAAAACACCCAAACATGAGTTCATGGCCGTGAACTCATGTGGGTATGGTTTAAGAGGCTGAAAACTCATTAGGGAGCTTACTATTGAAGAGTAAACTCAAATCCCAAGTCCCACGCATCAATACACGTCCGTAGATGTCACACGGGTCACTCCAAACACTCGTTTTGAGGTGTTTTCGTTCGTTGGAGTGTAACTTCATATCTAATTAGAGTTTGTGAATCTAATTAGATATATTTGTATGCCATTTCATATTACATAGGAACCTCGCTCCTATTCAAGCCTCGATTCGACGTTTAGCATCCTAGTCGTCACATTCCGCGTTCGGTGAGTTATACCCCTACCCTTTTTCAATGGTTATTTTTAATGTTTTCAGGGGGGAATACAAGCAAGAGTACAAGAATATCTTGTACTTAAACTCATGATTTCAGTCAATTGGTTTCATAATTGTACATTTTTATGAATTGAAAACCTCTTAACAAACTGTTTTAACTTGCAAAGTTGTTTGTTTAAAACCGATTTTCAATTCTTATTATACACTGTTAAGTTGTATACTTCACATTTGATTGTTCAAAAATATATTGATAGAAAGCATGAAACATTGTAATGTCTGTAATAAAACACTTAGGTTCGAGTGTAAAAGACAGACACCATCAGAAAACATAAAACATCTGTATGCCCTTAACAATACACCTAGGCTCGAGTGTGAAAGACAAACACCATTATGACACATAAATCATATGTAATGTCCTTGATAATACACCGAGGCTCGAGTGTAAAGGAAAGTCACCATTAGATAACACAGAACATTTGTAACGTCCTTAATAATACACCTAGGCTCGAGTGTAAAGGACAGGCACATTAGAATTTAGTTAGTTGTAGATACTACTTCCCTAGGCGAGAAGTAAAGAGTAATCTTAAAGATCGGAGAGACGTCGTCTGTAACACTTCCTTGGAACGAGAGAGTGGAGGACTAACCTTGTAACCAGAATCTCGAGGAAGGAGAACGTGACTTGAGTGTATAGATCTATATGGGACTGACAATCCCGCACCTGGCTGCTAGCTACAGCCGAACTGAAAGGTTCAAGGGTGACGAAAGTCATAAAAAGGATACTGGCCCTGCCCGAGTCATATCTAGTCTGAGTATGGTTAAGGTCTCTCAATCAAGATTATTAACACTTTACACGTATTTATTAGTTTTATGTACGTAGTAAAACTAATGTACGTTTAAGGATGACCGGTACACACACATACACACATTCAGGAGAAACATGGGGTTTTCCTGGGGATAACATTGAACATAATCAGAATCGGTAATGGTACACACACATACACACAATCAGGAGAACATGGGGTTTTCCTGGGGATAACATTGAACATAATCGGAACCGGTAACAGTTCGTACACACATAATCAGTAACAGTTCGCACACACACACATATAGGAAAATATAGGATTTTCCTGAGTAACCGTAGTACGTAACCAGAAAAGTGTAACAAGTTAAATAACTAAACTTTACAATTCACAAGAACAATCATGTTTCATTGTACATCGTTTACGTTACTTTTCGGATTTGGTAACCAACTTTTAAGAAAATATGGGATTTTCTTGGATAACCACTTTTTCAGGAAACTAAAGGAACTCGTACATTTTCAGAAATACAAACATCTTATGAACTCACCAGCTTTATGCTGATTTTCAAACCGCTTGTATTCTCAGGTCAGTGTTAGACAGGTACCCGAAGATCCTTTTGTACGAAGACGGAGTTCTCAGAAGACTCGTTTCGTGTTGTTCATATAAACTATGTATCACTTGTATAACTTTTGCTTTTGAAACAAATGTAAAACTTTTCTATATGTAATATAATGGTTGTTCTACTTTACTTACTATGTACATTGGATTTGATACTCAACGTGGAGTCAACCCCAGAAATGTTTCCGCCTTCGGTTTTCGGGGTGTGACAGATTGGTATCAGAGCCCTTGTTTATAGTGAATAAAGTATACCAAACCTTACATGGTATAAAACTATAAACATTAAGCGGCCTAAGTGCTCTGAACTAAAAGTATCCTTCAAAATATAAGTATTTTCAAAAGTATATAAGTATACCGAACCGTCGAGATCCGTAACTACAAGTAGAACAAAACATAAGTAAATGGGTGTCGTACGCTGCGGTTAAACCTGGGCAGTTATGTAGTCGTGTCTAGGATCAATATAGCCTGACCAACTATATTCATTCGAGACACGACCAACATGTGCTTGGGAGTGACTGTGGTATGCGGCATGTCTAAAACTTACCCTAATACCACAAACATCGAGCCAGTGTCGTAACGAATCATGAAATACTATGGGAGTATTTCTCGAGCCAATCCTTGGTAGAAATCCTCGTTCATGCATTGTTCTTTGATCATTCCCTTAGCGATAATTTTCCCGCTTAGATAACTCTTTCCTGCTTTATCGCTTATTCAGCATATATCCGTCATATCTCTTTATTCAATTCAGAGGACTTATCATCCTCTCTTTCTTGATCTTATTAGATAAAGATGCCTCCAAGAAAGAGACCCAGTTCCAAGACGAACAACCCTCCGCCACCACCTCCTCCCCAAATTGATCCTGTAGTATTCCTGGCAGCTGTTACAGCCGCAGTGACAGCTGCCATGTCTCAACGGAACTCTGGCGGTTCCGGTGGTTCGGGAGGTGGTACCCAAACCGAAAACCAAGAAAGTAGTTAGGGACACCGAAAAGAGGGTTCCTATAAGGATTTCATGAACGCAAAACCCACGTCCTTTGATGGCACTGGAGGTGTCATTTCCCTCACCTGATGGTTCGAGAAGATCGAATCCATTTTTGAAATTTGCGCCTGTTCAGATTCAGACAAGGTGAAGTTTGCTGCCTGCACCTTTATCGACAAAGCACTGACTTGGTGGAATGGCCGAGTCAAATTCCTAACTTTACCTGTAGCCAACGCCATAGGTTGGGAATCCATGAAGGAACTCCTGCTGGCTGAGTACTGCCCTCGGGGCGAAATGCAGAAGTTGGAACACGAACTTTGGAACTTGAAGATGAAAGGTTCCGATATCATCACTTACACTTCCAGGTTCGACGACTTGGCATTACTCTTCCCGGGAATGGTTACCCCGGAGAGTAAGAAGATAGAGAGATTCATCTGGGGGCTGACCCAGCCAACGAAAGGAAACGTCATAGCTGCGAGGCCGGATACATAGGACAGCGCCAAACGCTTAGCACAAATCTTAATCAATCATAGTGAAGACCTTGAGGAGGCAGCTACCACTCCTGAGCCGACGGTGAGGAGTGGTGAGAAGAGAAAAATTGGGAAGAAAGAGAAAAGTCAGACATCGCATGAGTCTTCGAAGAGACAGCAAACGGTGGCAGTGCATGCTGCCACTTCCCCTGCAACTGTATCTGTTGTTGGATCCTCAACTCGAAAACCTGCCAGTAGGTATGCTGGAACCCTTCCTAGTTGTGACAAGTGCAACTATCATCACCTTCCTTCCGGTCCATGTATAGAGGTATTTTGCAACAAATGTGGCATAAAAGGTCACATGGCGAAAAACTGTAAGACACCAACTCAATCAACGAGCCAAACTTCCGGAGCGGGCATTGGTCGGGCCTGCTGTGGTTGTGGAGAAGTTGTACATCTCAAGCGAAACTGTCCCAAGGCAGTAACATCTGGCAACACCGGAAAAGTTCTAGCAATAGGACAAGAGGAGACAACCACCGATCCCACCGTTGCCACAGGTATATTTTCCCTCGTTAAAATTTTATGCATGTGATTATTTTCGATCCTAACACCAAAAGAAATTCGCTAACCATTCATTTGAACATCTTTTAAACCCTGTCGTTCGTGAGTAATCGAAAATGTATACCGTCGAGATGGTTATCAAGTGAGAACGAGAACGCCAACGTCATATCCGTAGATTGTATCCTCAACCTGGACAATTATTCTTTTCCGTTTGATCTAATGGCAAAACGTTTCGTGATACGCTTTGATGTCACCTTTAGGATGTAATGACCGAGCCTCATTCATGCTGTTATTCCTGGTTTCGAGAAAGCCATTCGTCTTAACCTTCCTCTAACCCGACTCTCATGATCTTCATGCATCAAAGCTTAAAAAGTTTTCCCATGTATTCCTCGTTCATGTAATCATCGAGAAACGAGAAGTTTGCAACTCTTTCCCCGATACTTTTTTTGAAGAATTCTTGAGAATTCTTTCCAAACGAGTAGTCAAGTCTCGCATCGACCTAATCCCTGGAATTACCTCATAGCGAAAACCTCAGTGAGGACGATGTGTCCAAGGCAGCAACCAGGACTTGATATGATCACTACGAGGTAGTAGTGGTGCCCTTCGATCAAACCATTTTCCTGGTCAAGTAGATAAGCAAAGCAGTCATACTTGTGGACCTTTCCAAAAGCTAAGGCAATAAAGAATTAGTCGGCACTAGGGATACCCATAGAAACCTGTCAATTCTTGGGTCCCGCCGACTATGATTGCAGACCCATCTAGAAATTTCCTTTAGGACCATCGGACCCTTAGTTACTCTGCCACGTGAAAATGTACCCACTTGTTGGCAGTTTTACTCTGGAAGGACATAGTATGCCTTGGGAAGCGCGGAAAACTTAACTCGTGGAACATTAGACCCTTCGAGATCTTCGTTAGGAATCGATTCCATAGCCCTCTCTGAGCTATCTTCAGAACTCAGCAGCGAGCATCGGTATTACACCTCATTGTTTGTAAGAAGTGCTGACCTGACGAAAACCTTAGTCACCCCTTTGATGAGATCAAAACCAACGAAAGTCCGAACCTTCCCGGATGAATCCATCAAGATCATGGATTGAGAGGTTAACAATGTGTAACAAAGCCACATCTTGACAGTAAGGGTTCGCTGGAAGGGCAAACGGATACCCGATTCCACTTAGGAGCATGAGGACCCGAAGCAGTAGATTCATCCTCATATCTCTTTTCACTTCGTGATCTGTGTTCGAATCAATGAATTTCGGGACGAAATTCCCTCTAACGGGGGGATAATGTAACAACCCGAAATTCGTATCACTGCTTGTACCCCTTTTCGCGACTCAATTCGATCATCCAATCGCCATTTCCAATTTCGTTTCCAATTCCGACATTTAAATTAAGTCATTAACGTGTATTTTATTTTATGACTTAATGAATGTCCTAATACCTTTAAAACTCATTCTAATGCCCAATATTAGCGATCGGAACATTTCTAGTATCAGCCATATCGGGTTACGGCAATTTGGCCGGGTGCGACCAAAAGCCCTGTCTAACGCCGGTATCAGGTAGAATTCCACTATGTCCAAATCCCGAACACTATTTAAAGTGTTCCAAGCATCCATTTGAAGCTTTTGCTTCATTTCACAACTCTTTCTCTAACCTCTCTCCTCAATCAAAGATTCAAGGTCCAAAACAGTGAATTAAGGCTCCAAATCTTCGAGGTAACATCCCCAACTTGTTGTTTAACCTCTTAGGCCTTCAAATTCATGTATAATTTATCATTTTGGACCAGGAATATGTGTTTACGGCCAAGGAGTATGCTTGGGCCGTAAACACATAAAAACATGGGTTTTTGAGCAATTTAACCCTTCCAAACCATCATTGGGACTTAGATATGACCTTAAGGCTTGCAAAACCTAACTTAGAACACCCTAGAGATGCATTTTGAGGGACAAATAAGAGTTTACGGCCAAGGAGCATGCTTGGGCCGTAAACTCATATAAATGGGGTTTATATGCCCTTAAACCCTTCCAAAACTCCATTAAAGCTTAGATATGAATTGTAGAATATTGGATTTGGCCTTGGAACACCTTGAACATTAAATTAGAGGAGTAAAAATGAGTTTACTGCCCAAGATCTAGCTTGGGCCGTAAACACCTCAAACATGGGAGTAAACTCATTTCAAACATGTTAGAAAGCCTTATAACTTCACCAAAAGCCTTGGAATAAATCCTAGAACCAACCAAAAATAGTTTGGGGACCTTAAACATAACAAAACTCTTCATTTGAGAGTTTACGGCCATAGCATGTGCTCTAGGGCCGTAAACTCCTATTTGTGTGTTATTTAGTGCCCTAAATTCATATCAAGGCTTGTAAAAATTATAGGAATCACATGTGATTAATTTTGGGACATTAAATCACTCATTCAAGGGGGGTACAGGAGTTTACGGCCGTAAGCTCCATGCTAGGGCCGTAAACTTCCTTAAATAATGTTATTTGGTGGATTAAATTACTCCCATGCCTTAGGTAAACTTGTTCCAACCATTCCCAAGTGTTATTGACCCATTAAGCACCATAAAACACCCAAACATGAGTTCATGGCCGTGAACTCATGTGGGTATGGTTTAAGAGGCTGAAAACTCATTAGGGAGCTTACTATTGAAGAGTAAACTCAAATCCCAAGTCCCACGCATCAATACACGTCCGTAGATGTCACACGGGTCACTCCAAACACTCGTTTTGAGGTGTTTTCGTTCGTTGGAGTGTAACTTCATGTCTAATTAGAGTTTGTGAATCTAATTAGATATATTTGTATGCCATTTCATATTACATAGGAACCTCGCTCCTATTCAAGCCTCGATTCGACGTTTAGCATCCTAGTCGTCACATTCCGCGTTCGGTGAGTTATACCCCTACCCTTTTTCAATGGTTATTTTTAATGTTTTCAGGGGGGAATACAAGCAAGAGTACAAGAATATCTTGTACTTAAACTCATGATTTCAGTCAATTGGTTTCATAATTGTACATTTTTATGAATTGAAAACCTCTTAACAAACTGTTTTAACTTGCAAAGTTGTTTGTTTAAAACCGATTTTCAATTCTTATTATACACTGTTAAGTTGTATACTTCACATTTGATTGTTCAAAAATATATTGATAGAAAGCATGAAACATTGTAATGTTTGTATGCCCTTAGGTTCGAGTGTAAAAGACAGAAACCATCAGAAAACATAAAACATCTGTATGCCCTTAACAATACACCTAGGCTCGAGTGTGAAAGACAAACACCATTATGACACATAAATCATATGTAATGTCCTTGATAATACACCGAGGCTCGAGTGTAAAGGACAGTCACCATTAGATAACACAGAACATTTGTAACGTCCTTAATAATACACCTAGGCTCGAGTGCAAAGGACAGGCACATTAAAACTTAGTTAGTCGTAGATACTACTTCCCTAGGCGAGAAGTAAAGAGTAATCTTAAAGATTGGAGACACGTCCTCTGTAACACTTCCTTGGCACGAGAGAGTGGAGGATTAACCCTCTAACCAGAATCTCGAGGAGGGAGAACGTGACTTGAGGTTATAGATCTATACAGGACTGACAATCCCGCACCTGGCTGCTAGCTACAGCCGAACCGAAAGGTTCAAGGGTGACAAAAGTCATAAAAAGGATACTGGCCCTTGCCCGAGTCATATCTAGTCTAAGTATGGTTAAGGACTCGCAATCAAGATTATTAACACTTTACATGTATTTATTAGTTTTATGTACGTAATATAACTAATGTACGTTTAAGGATGACCGGTACACACACATACACACATTCAGGAGAAACATGGGGTTTTCCTGGGGATAACATTGAACATAATCAGAATCGGTAACGGTACACACACATACACACATTCAGGAGAACATGGGGTTTTCCTGGGGATAACATTGAACATAATCGGAACCGGTAACAGTTCGTACACACAGAATCAGTAACAGGTCGCACACACACACACATATAGGAAAATATAGGATTTTCCTGAGTAACAGTAGTACGTAACCAGAAAAGTGTAACAAGTTAAATAACTAAACTTTACAATTCACAAGAACAATCATGTTTCATTGTACATCGTTTACGTTACTTTTCGGATTTGGTAACCAACTTTTAAGAAAATATGGGATTTTCTTGGATAACCACTTTTTCAGGAAACTAAAGGAAGTCGTACATTTTCAGAAAAACAAACATCTTATGAACTCACCAGCTTTATGCTGATTTTCAAACCGCTTGTATTCTCAGGTCAGTGTTAGACAGGTACCCGAAGATCCTTTTGTACGAAGACGGAGTTCTCAGAAGACTCATTTCGTGTTGTTCATATAAACTATGTATCACTTGTATAACTTTTGCTTTTGAAACAAATGTAAAACTTTTCTATATGTAATGTAATGGTTGTTCTACTTACTTACTATGTACATTGGATTTGATACTCAACGTGGAGTCAACCCCGGAAATGTTTCCGCCTTCGGTTTTCGGGGTGTGACAATGTGTGACTTCATCTCCCAGACATGTGCACATACATACCTTCCATCTTGGTGTTTGCTAGCTAATAGGGTTTGAGTGACCTTGAACTTTTCAAGTCTTCGAACATGTGAGTTAGGGAGAACTATTGGGGGAGGTGGAGGAAGAGAATCATGATTTCCATGATCCAATTGTGGGACATCATTTTCATGAGGAAGGCTTTTTCCAAAAGATTCCGGAAGACCATAGTTGTCAGAACTAGACATCTACAAGAAGAAATTCAAGTTAGTTGATTTAAGTCCTTAATATAGCACTCGAAATGAAAAATATTAAGGCTAGGACCTAACATAATATTCTACAATTCGGAAGAGGGATGCCGTAATCCAATTGTAAAATATTTGAAGGTAGGTAAATGATGATTTATTAATTTACACTATGAAAAACGAAAAAGAACATTAGGTTTTAAATCAATTAAAATTCCTAGATTCTTTAAGATTCATTGAACTTTTCAATGACATGTTTAATCTCGATTATTCCCTTCAAGTTTGTGACTGGGATGCTGAGGATCACAAACATGGTGTGAATAACCATGCAAAATAGCTTGGTACTCTCGATGTTACATATCACCTAATCAATGTTCCGGTTAACCACATACACTCCATTGATCCATGATTAACATCGAGCTACCTTTTGTTACCCTTGCTAGCGCTGGGTTTGAGCCAAAAGAACATCCTATGTGCTCATGCAAACCCTAATGCTTGGATCTAGGTTTCTCTATTCTACATGCAATTAATCCAAGACTTATAAACCCTAGATCTAACATGCATATTTCGAAATTAACGTATGAAAGTAGATCTAGATGATTACCTCTTCTTCAATGGCTTGAATCTTCTTGTCTTGGAGCTTAGAGTCACAAGTGTCACTCCTCTAATGGCTTACAAACACCACAAGCAAGAGGATGCTAATTGAAAGAGAGGGGATGACACAATTTCGGCTATGAAGACTCCTAGGGTTTCAAGTGGCCGAAAATTGGATTCCCTAGGGTCTTATTTATACTGGTGCTCCTAGGGTTTCAGTCAAAACCTTAATGGATAGCTTAGACCTTAAGCAATCCAAGGAAGCTTCTGGAATAGGGACCTTATGGACGAAATTAGGATGGACACATCCCTAATTCCGTCCATGCCTGGTCCATAACTTCTCAGCCCAATATTCAACTATCACACATGATAGTTTAAATAATTAATTCTTAATTAATTATTGTCTAATATTAATTAAAATATATGATTTCTCCTTTAATATATTATTCATGTAATATATTAATAAACCATAATAACCTCTCTATTCATAAAACATCCTATCATGTTGCTTTGGTGAAGGTAACCCAAAAGGACCATGCGCAGCCGGGTCAAGTACATACCAAATATATTTACGGGCTTAGACACTAATCTAACAGTCTCCCACTTAGATAAGTCTAGTAACTACAAATGTATGTAGAATCCGATTAGCAATCGTAGCTCTCAAAGACGCTGTCAAACTCTGATCTTATCAGTAACCTGTCCTTTAGATACGGGATCGTATAGTCCTCAGTTCTAGATATCTTGCGGACAATTACATGGAACATAGTCATACTTATTGTCCATCAGTTTGTTTCTCGATCTCTAATTCGTCTGACATAGAACTTAATTGAGCACATCAATTCAGTCTTGACCGGGCCCAGCACATAAGTCAAACCAAATCATCGAGAGGCCCAGATATCGCTTTTACCCTCTCAAGATAAAAGGAACAGATAAACTTCGACTTATATGCATTTACTATTCACTCATCAATCATACACAACAATGCATTTTATAACATCAAGTTACTGATGCGTTTACGCATTATCAATGCACAATCAACAAGAAAACAATAAACCATATATCTAGGTTTTAAGACCACATGATATTATTGTCTTGCGATCACTCGAGATAAATTCCATGAAGTGATGCCAGCAAGTGCGGGTTTAATCCAACACTCAAATCAAATTCATAAGCACTCATGAACGCTGCATCAAACTTTTTCTATGTCTAATACACTTTAGAAAATCTAAAAACCAATTCATGACAATCTTTTTTCATACCTACTCCCAAAGTATGAGCAACTATGCAACGTTCGAATAATCTTATTATTCAGGAAGTCAAAACATGCAAAGTGAAACAATAGGTAAATAATCAACATAAGACAGTAACTTACTTGTAAATAATACTCTTTTATTTAATCATCAAATGTCAATTACATTTATCTATTATACGTTTCAAAGCTATCTAATCTAAACTAACATCGTCCTTCAGCTCGATGCTGCTAGCGTGCTGCAAGTGCTTAACCCAACACAATCCCTTCGTAAGCGCATCTGCTGGGTTATCCTCCGACAATACCCTCTTCACTTCGAGGAGTCCTTCTTCCACCCGATGTCGAATAAAGTGATATTTTCCGTAGATATTTCGAGATCTGCCATGATCCCTCCGTTCCTTGGTTATCACAGAAAATTTCCATGGGCTCTTTTATGGCCGGCCCAACTCCAAGGTCTCCAATGAAGTTCTTCAACCATATTGCCTCCTTTGACGCTTCTCTCGCCGCTATATACTCTGATTCACACATTGAATCAGCTATGGTCTCCTACTTGAAACTTTTCCAAGTCACTGCTCCTCCATTTAGGGTAAAGACCCAGCCCGACTGCGAGCGGTAGTTGTCCCTGTCGGTCTGAAAACTGGCGTCACTATACCCTCGTACCCTTAAGTCATCGCTCCCACCGAGGAATATAAACCATTCCTTGGTCCTCCGAAGGTACTTAAGAATATTCTTGATTGCGGTCCAATGTGCTTTGCCAGGGTTCCCTTGATATTTTCTGGCCATGCTCAAAGCGAAGGCCACATCAGGGCGAGTACAAGTCATAACATACATAATCGAGCCAACTGCGGAAGCGTATGGTACTTGGCTCATCTCTTCTATCTCGACTTCGGTACTTAGGCTTTGAGTCTTGCTCAACTTAGCATTACTTTGGATAGGTAACTCCACCTTCTTGGAATTCTCCATAATAAAATGTTTTAGTACCTTGTCCAAGTAAGTATTCTGACTAAGTCCTATTAGTCTTTTACTTATGTTTCTCACTATCCTTATTCCCAAAATATAGGCAGCCACTCCGAGGTCCTTCATAGTGAAGCACTTCCCAAGCCAGGACTTGACTTCCTGCAGTGTCGGGATGTCGTTTCCTATGAGTAGTATGTCATCGACATACAATATGAGGAAGCTAACTATACTCCCACTAGCTTTGACATATATACATGATTCATCCTCGCTTTGCAGAAAACCAAACTCTTTGACTTTCTCATCGAAACAAATATTCCATCTGCGAGATTCTTGTTTTAGTCCATAAATGGACTTCTCATGCTTACACACTCTATTAGGGCGCTTTACATCGACAAAAACCTCTGGCTGAGCCATGTAAACATCCTCAGCCAACTTCCCATTAAGGAAAGCGGTTTTGACATCCATCTGCCATATCTCATAGTCATGAAATGCAACAATGGCTAGCATCACCCTAATAGACTTTATCTTCGCAACCAGTGAGAAGGTTTCATCATATTCAACTCTGGGAGTTTGAGTGAAACCCTTCGCAACCAATTGCGCCTTATAGGTGTGTACATTCCCATCCATCTCGGTCTTCTTCTTGAAGATCCACTTGCACCCAACCGTCTTATGACTTGGAACATTGTCAACCAAATTCCAAACTTGGTTGTCATACATGGATTGATTCTTGCTGTCCATAGCCTCTTTCCATTTTGCGAACTCTGGGCCTGCCATGGCTTCCTTGTAGCTGTTAGGTTTATTCGAATTCACTAGTGTACAATCACTAATGAACGTATCCCCTTCCGTAGTAATATGAAAACCATAAAACTGGGGTTGAACACTAACTCTTTCGGAACGTCTAAGAGGTAAGGACTCGTTAATCGGTTCAATCGAAGTTTCCTCCTTGGGTTGAGTGCCAGTGTTAGAGGTTCCTTCATCACTCGACTTTTGAAGCTCTTCAAGATCGATCTGCCTCCCACTGTGCCCTTGGCTTAAGAGTTCTCGTTCTTGGAAAACCCCTTTCCTCGCAATGAAGACAACATTGTCACTCAGTCTATAGAAGAGATATCTAAAGGATTTATGCAGGTAGCCAATGAAAATACACCGCTCACTACGAGGTTCGAGCTTGTCGTGAGTCTCTCATCTTACGAAAGCCTCACAACCCCAAACCTTGATATGCGCTAACGAGGGAGCTTTCCATGTCCACATTTCGTGAGGTGTTTTGGCAACCTTCTTCGTAGGGACTAAGTTAAGGATATGGGCGGCAGTTTCTAAGGCATACCCCCAGAATGAGATAGGTAGCAAAGCACGACTCATCATGGAACGAACCATGTCTAGCGAGGTTCGATTACGCCTCTCAGGTACACCGTTCAACTGTGGTGTCCTAGGTGGCGTCAATTGCGAAACGATTTCGCATTCCTTGAGGTAGTCTTGGAATTCAGGACTTAGGTACTCTCCACCTCGATCGGATCAAAGTATCTTGATTTTCCTGCCCAACTGATTCTCCACTTCTAGTTTAAACTCTTTGAACTTTTCAAAGGTTTCTGACTTGTGCTTGATTAAGTAGATATACCCATATCTGCTATAATCATCGATGAAAATCACATAGAAGCGGCTCACATCCCTTGTGGTGGATCTAAAGGGCCCACACAAGTACTAGTGAAGGGTGGCTTGGTCATCTTTCCAAGTAAGCAAGACTCGCAGACGTCATCGTCCTTAAGGTCGAATGACTCCAATACTCCATCCTTTTGGAGTTTGGCTATGCGTTTCTTGTTGACATGTCCAAGACGACAATGCTACAAGCATGCTTTATCCAAACCATTGGAAGAATCAATACACAACACATCATTTCCTAAATTGTATACAACTATCACAGTTTCATATATTCCATTACAAGGCAGTGATTCTAAATAGAAAACACCAGTAAGATAAGCATTAATAGAACCTTTTTCATTATAAAATGTATATCTAAAACCTTGTCTATACAAACCTTGAAAAGAAATGATGTTTCTTGCCATATTTGGTGAATAGCAACAATTATTTAAATCTAATCCTAGTCCACTATTGAGCACTAAAGAATAAACTCCGATATTGGTGACAGGCGACGATCTTCTGTTCCCCATGGTCAAATTTATCTTCCCATGCTCCACATCCCTATCTCTTCTTAGGCCCTGCAAATCAGAACAAATGTGAAAATCACATCCTGTATCAAGTACCTAAGAAATAGCATGTGATGAATCATTAGATTTAATAGTGTAAATACCTGCATAGGATGGCTTGATCTTTCCATCCTTGATGTTTTGCAGATATTTTGGGCAGCTTCGTTTCCAATGCCCTATTTCATGGCAGTGGTGGCACTCTTCCTCCTTGGGGTTGGAGCCGGGTTTAGCAGGACTAGCCTTGGTTCCACTAGAAGATGAGCCATTTTGGGACTTTCCCTTATAGTGGCTCTTTGAGGGAGCCTTCCTCTTCTTACCCTTCCCTTGCCTAATTGCCAATACTGGTGCAGCAGTAGGAGTTGGAGATGATGCAACAGATTTATCTTTGAGGTTGCTCTCAGCAGTCCTCAACAAGCCTTGAAGCTTGCTTAAGGTGACCTCCTTGTTCATGTGGTAGGTCATGCCGAACTAGTTGTAGCAGGGAGGCAAGGAATGAAGGAAGATGTCAATTGTCAGCTCTTCATTAAAGTTCACATTCAACTTTAGCAGGTGATCGACATATCTCTGCGTCTTTTGCCTAGCGCTCTGGTGGTACATGTCCAACAGATCTTGATGCAGCTCATAGGGATACATGTCCTTATAGGACTTTTGGAGTTCTGCAGTCATAGTCGCTAACATGATGCAATGGAATTTTGTAGCATCACGCTTATGGGCCTCAAAGGTCGCAATCTCTTCAGGAGAGGCAGTGTTGATGTTGATTTCCTTCAACTTCTCATCGAGGACATACTCTTTGTTCTCGTAACGAGTGACCATTCGGATGTTGCGGATCCAATCATTGAAATTGCACCCGTCAAAGATCACTCTCCCACACAAGTTCTTGAGTGAGAACAAGCCGGAGGAATTTGAGCCGGAAGCATTTTTGTCGTTCGACATCCGAAATAGAAAAGATACAAAGTTTGATTATAAATGAATCCCCAATTAAAAACCCAAATGAGAAATTAGGGCTAGGACCCGACAACATTATTTACAAATAGAAGAGGGATGTGGTAATCTAACATGCAAATAATTTGAAGGTAATTGAATGACGATGCACTAATTTTCCACCATGAAAAACGAAAGAAAAAAAAAAGATCAAGTTTTAAATGTATTGAAAACTCCTAGATCTTTTGAGATTCATTGAACTTTTCAATGGCATGTTTAAATCTCGATATGCTCCTCAAGTTTGTGACTGGGATGTTGAGGATCACAAAGCGGGTGTGAATAACCATGAAAATGTACATGGTGCCCTCATTGTTACAGTCACCTATTCGATGTGCCGGTTAACCACACACGCTCCATCAAAATATGACAAACATTGAGCCGCCCTTTGCCACCTTTCCTTAGAGCCCAATTAGTGTGCCGGTTAACCAAGTCCTTTGGATATCTCTTCTATAGACTGAGTGACAATGTTGTTTTTGTTGCGAGGAGAGGAGTTTTTCGAGAGAGAGAGAGAGAGAGAGCGAGAGAGAGAGAGAGAGAGAACTCATATGCCAAGAACACAGTGGGACGCAAATTGATCTTGAAGAGATTCAAGAATCAAGCGATGAAGGAACCTCTAACACTAGCGCTCAACCCGAAGAGTAAACTCCTGTTGAACCGATTGACGAGTCCCTACCTCTTAGACGTTCCAGTAGAGTAAGTGTTTCACCCGTATTATATGGTTTCCATATAACTGTTGAGGGTGATACGTTTATCAGTGATAGTACACTAATAATTTTGGATGAACCTAAAAACTACAAGGAAGCCATGGATGGCCCGGATTCCGGGAAATGGAAAGAGGATATGGGCAACAAGATTCAATTTTGGAACTTGGTTGACAATGTAACATGTCGTAAGACGGTCGGGTGCAAATCGATCTTCAAGAAGAAGACCGACATGGATGGGAAAGTACACACATATAAGGTGCGATTGGTTGCAAAGGGTTTTACTCAAACTCCCGGAGTTGACTATGATGAAACCTTCTCACTAGTAGCAAAGATTAAATCTATAAGGGTTATGCTAGCCATAGCTGTGTTTCATGATTATGAAATATGGGAGATGGATGTCAAAACCGCTTTCCTTAATGGAAAGTTGGCTGAAGATGTTTACATGAGTCAGCCAGAGGGTTTTGTCGATGCGAAGCACCCTAATAGAGTGTGTGAGATTGAGAAATCCATTTATGGATTGAAACAAGCATCTCGAAGATGGAATCTTTGTTTTAATCAGAAAGTCAAAGAGTTTGGTTTTTCGAGAAGCACGGATGAGTCTTGTGTATATGTCAAAGCCAGTGGGAGTATAGTTAGCTTTCTAGTATTTTATGTGGATCACATAATGCTCATAGGAAACAATGTCCTAACCTTACAGGAGGTTAAGTCCTAGCTTGGGAAGTGCTTCGCTATGAAGGAGCTTAGAGAAGCTGCTTATATTCTAGGGATAAGGATATTGAGAAATAGGAGTAAGAGACTAATAGGACTTAGTCAAAGTATTTACTTGGATAAAGTGTTGAAATGTTTTAGCATAGAGAATTCCAAGAAAGGTGTGACAACCCGAAATTTCCATTCTATACAAACAATGTCACTTCAATAGATGTTATAACAGTCATAGTCAATTTTCAGACTTTTCGTATACGTTGGAGTAATCCAGGGTTTACACTTCAGTAAATATCAGGAGAGTGGATGCACCATGGTTTTGTGCAACACTGTTATTGTAACACTCTGTTATATTAGAAATCATTTCAGGAATAAAAATATTTTCTGTCCAAAATATCTCAGGACTATAAATAGATTTCTGAACTAAATTCATTCATTATTCACATTTCCAACTAGAGAAAAGCCATATTCTCTCTCACAGATCTTCGGGTTTTCATCCGAAATCGTGAGTCCACTTCTCTAGTTGTTTTATAATACTTGTTATATGCTTAATAACATAGATTACATGTCAAATACGTGAGATCCGGGAGTTTACCGCCCAAGAACGTTCTTGGGGAGTAAACTCCAAAATGAAGCTTAAATGCTATCTAGTCCCATTTCCTTGTTAAGAAACTAGCTTAGGGTAATATGTATGTACATTTGAGGCTAGAAAACAATCAAAAACACCAAGTTTAGGGTGTTCACGGCCCAAGAACTTCTTGGACCGTGAACTCCAAATTCAAGGGCAAAATGTGCCCTAATCACTCCTAAGGCTTTAGACATTAACCCTCATATACTTCTAGCTAATTTGTGGACTTAAAAACATCAAAAGCAACCCTTAAAGGGAGTTTACGGCCAAGGAATACTCTTGGGCCGTAAACACCAAATAAGGGCACCAAAGTGTGCCTAGGGTCCTCCTTAGCCTTAAACAAATGACTAGAAATTACCCTACTTGTGTTTGGGACTTGAAAGAATTAAAACACCCATCCCATGAGAGTTTTCGGCCGTAAACTCTAAGGGATTTGGCCTTGGGGCCGTAAACTCCTCAAAGGAGTATTTCTATGCCCTAAACTACCCAAAGGATTAAACAACCAAGCAAGGCTTATTCTAGAAATCAAATAGCACTTCAAAACATCCATTACCACCAAGATTGGAGTTCACGGCCGTAAACTCAAGGGTTTACGACCGTAAACTCCTTGTTTGGGGTTTATTGAGGAGTAAACACTTATATAAGGTTCTTGGAAGCATTAAACCCCTTTAGCCTTGTCCCATAACAACCTAGAAGCAACCCTTAGGACCTATAACACTTATACAAAGTGTTTACATGTTCCTGAGTGTCCCAACTTATTTCATTAAGTTATTATTTGGCTAATTAGTTATATATATGCTCATTATATGATAACTAGGCTCGTGCGTGTGAACAAGTCTCCGTTTGCCACCAAGCACGGTATCCGATACTTCAAACCAATCCACTCACCACAAGTGAGTTCATAACCCTTTAATTAACCTTTGAAATACTTTTAAATGTTTTAAATACTTTATACGGGGGATACAAGTTAAATACTTATAGTTATTACATCAATCACATGTGATTAATAACTAGAAAACCAATGATTTTATTACCGTTCAAACTGTTTTACAAACTCTTTTACTTATCAAATACTTTTATTTAAACTTTGTTATACTTCTTATAAATTGCATGCCCATATATGTATAGATATATAAGCAATGTTTAAAGGGCTTAGGAAGGCCATTCGCCCTATTTCCTTTTCGCGCTTGAGATGTGATCTGGTGGGATTTCGGGTAGCCCTCCGAAAGTCGTTTCAATATTAATTATATATCAAATGTACATATATAGACATAAAAGTACTCCTTTATTCATGTGTATCAGTACATCATTAGTAAGTTACCATCAGGGTAACACAGGATCATACTACTACAATTTCTAGATCAATGAGTCAGTTCATTCATGAGTCCATACTTATTACTAGAAAGAGAACGTATACAACTATACTAGAAAGAGAACATATACAACTATACTAGACAGAGAACATATACAACTATACTAGAACAGTTCATTACATTACATATACAAGAATACGTTCATTATTGTGATATGAATCGGAGCATGACTTAAATGCCATGGCCCGAGTTGTAGCCAGAGTCTCTTGAAGGGAGAGCGTGATTTTGCATATAGATCTATACTGGATTGACTATCCTACACCTTGCTGCTAGCTACAGCCGGACCTGCAGGTTTGCGGGTGCCAAACGTCATTCCGTTATTACGACCATTTGTATGTCGTTGTTACCAGTCGATAGTATGGTGCAATTAGTCACATGATACCTTAATATAAATCCGGTTTAAGGTAGTTAGTACATCAGTAGTTCCTATAATACAACACTACAGTACTACACTAATTTACCCATTACATTTATTTAGTGATTAATTCATTTAAACTTTAATGTACAAACTATATTTTGTTAAATGATAGTTACACTTGGGCAATTACACACTTACAACAAACGGGCATACAAAACAGTTAAGCCTTGGTAGAAGGCTACTTAAATAGAAAATATATGTTTTTCTGAGAGATTCAAACTTTTACAAACACTTACATACATTTTACAAACTTACACTTGAGACACGTTCAAACGTTTTGATAACAAACACCGACACTAAAATACTTATGAACTCACCAGCTTAATATTGATAAACTCTTTCAAAATAACTTGTATTCTCAGGTCATCAGTAGACAGGTACCGAGGCCAGCTTTTGAGAAGATGGAGCGCATCCAAGACTCATCTTATTATTTTGATTTACATTATATTTTTGGTGTCTAAAACTGTACAGAACACGCTTGTATTAAAATTATATATTTAATGCAATGGATGATGTTGTTTGCTTGTTTACATTTACTGTGTTGTGATACTTTACATGACGTCCTACGCCCCAGAACGTTTCCGCCGTTCTTGGTTTTGGGGTGTGACAAAAGGGAAATTACCAATCCAAAGCAATACCAAGTTGAGTAAGACTCAAAGCCTGAGTATCAATGTCGAGATAGTAGAGATGAGCAGAGTACCTTATGCATCCGCAGTTGGCTCAATCATGTATGCTATGACATGTACTCGCCCTAATGTGGCTTTCGCTTTGAGCATAGTCAGCAGATATCAAGGTAACCCTGGTAGAGCTCATTGGACTATGGTAAAGAACATTCTTAAGTACCTGCGGAGGACTAAGGACTGGGTTCTTATCCTCGGTGGGAGTGATGACTTGAGAGTGCGAGGGTATAGTGACGCCAATTTTCAGACTGACCGAGACAATTTCCGCTCTCAGTCGGACTGAGTCTTTACCCTAAATGGAGGAGCAGTGACTTGGAAAAGTTCCAAGCAGGAGACCGTAGCTGATTCAACGTGTGAATCAGAGTACATAGTAGTTAGTGAAGCATCGAAGGAGGCAATATGGATAAAGAACTTCATCAAGACCTTGGAGTTGTACCTGCCATAAAGGAGCCTATAGAGATTTTCTGTGATAACGAAGGTGCGGTCACCTTAACCAAGGAACCGAGGGATCATGGCAGATCCAGGCATATCGATAGAAAATATCACTTTATTAGATAGACATCAGGTAGAAGAGGGACTCCTCGCAGTGAAGAGGGTTTCGTCAAAGGATAACCCAGCAGATCCCCTTACGAATGGACCGAGTAGGGTTAAGCACTTGAAGCATGCTAGGAGTATTGGGCTGAAGGACGATATTAGTTTTAGTGATTATATAGCTTATAGAAACTTGTAATAGATAAATTGTAATTAACATTTGATGATTAAATAAAGGAGTTCAATTTATAAGTAATGTTACTGTCTTGTGTTAATTATTTACTATTGTTTCACTTTGCATGTTTTGACTTCCTGGATAATAAGATTATTTAAACTATCCATAATCGATCATATGTTGGAAGTAAGTACGAAAGAAGACTGTCATGAATTGGCTTGTAGACTGTCTAAAGCGTTTAGAGATAGCAAAAGTTTGTTACATCGTTCATGAGTACTTCTAAAACAAGATTTGAGTATTGTATTAAACCCACACTCACATGAATCACGACATGGAATTTAATCATGAGTGATTGTGAGACGCTAATATCATATAGTCTTTAAACCTAGATATATGAGTTGTTGTTTACGATTCGGTTGTGCTTTGATAATGCGTAAACACATCAGTAACTTGATGTTATAAAACGTATTGTTGTGTACGATTTGATGAGTAAATATTACAAGCATATAAGTTGAAGTTTATTTGTTCCTTTTATCCTACGAGGTTAAAAGCGATATCTTGGGCCCCTCGATGATTTGGTTTGACTTATGTGTCGGGCCCGGTTAGGACTAAGTTGATGTGTTCAATTAAGTTCTATGTCCGTAAATCGGAAATCGGGAAACAAACTGCTGGAAAATAAGTATGACTATGTTCCATGTATTCGTCCACACAATATATTGAGTACGAAGGACTATACGATCCCTTATCTAAAGGACGTGTCAGAGTTCTAAAGCGGATTTTGATAGCTACGATTGCTAATTGGATTTTAAAGTTGTACTTGCATTTATAGTTATTAGACTTATCCAAGTGGGAGATTGTTGGATTAGGTGTCTAAGCTCATAACTATAATTGGTATGTACTTGACCCGATAGTAACATGGTCTTTTTGGGTTGCCTTCACCAAAGCAACTTGACTGGATGAATTATAGAGAAATAGGTTAATTATGATTCATTAATATATTATACGAATAATATACTAAAAGAGAAATTATATTATTTAATTGATTTTGGTCAAGAATTAATTTTGTGGCCAAAAGAGATTAATTAAATTAAGGGGACTGATATTGTAATTATGTGACAATTGCAAAATGGGCTGAGGATCCCTATGGATAGGGGTGGATGAAATCTTATGGATAGCCCATATGGATTTCGTCCATGATAAGGAGGAAGGGTCTTATGGGTTACTTAGAGCCTAAACAACCGGATTAGGTCTTTGACTGAAACCCTAATTCTTCATCTGTATAAGGAACCCCTTGGCATCATATTTTCAGCTACAAGAAACCCTAGAAAGATCTTAGAGCCGATTTTGAGCCTCATCCTCATCGTTGTCGTCCTCCTCCTCCTCCTCTCTCTCTCTCTCTCTCATATTTTCCAACTTGCTTCTTGGTGTTTGTGATCGTTTAGAGGTATTACACTTGTGATACTAATGCTCTCAAAGGTTGAAGATCTTCAAGATACAAAGAAAGGTATCACTCTAACTTTTTTATTATGTCAATTTCAAAATAAGCATGCTAGATTAGGGTTTATGAGATTTTGATGATTATTGCATGTACAATTAGAAAAACTAGATCCAAAGCTTTAGGGTTTGAATGTGCACGATAGGATTGTTGTTTTGCTCAAAACCCATCAGGATTAAGAAAACCTTCAGGCTAAGGTATATAGATATCTTCAAGTAGATGTCTATTAAGAAAAGTGGTCTTTCTTGAAATCTATGTACTATATCTTGTATTAAGAATATGAAGTTATAGTAAATAATATCCTTGTTTATCTAATCATAGCTACTTGTGAAAAGGTTTGATCATAGTCAATTTCATGAGTATGATAACGACCATAGTCAATGACATGACTATGAGAAAATCCTTATATAACAAGTATTACTAAATGTGTATAAATATCCATGTACATATTCTTTCTAGATGTATCTCTTACTCCTTCTAGCCATGCAATATAGAGGAAAATTAATCAAGCTCATACTTGATTATTAAACATGGATTGCATCTGAATGTTCATGACTCTAAGTCATTTGTCAGATTCAAGATATGATATAACATTTTGGTAGTTGATGGTTTAACTAGAAACCATCAAGAACTCATCAATGAGAGATTTCACATTTCTCAATTCATAGATGATTTCTACCATTATTGTTGTCACACCCCAAAACCAGAACGGCGGAAACGTTCTGGGGTGGATGACGTCATGTCAAGTATCACAACACATGCATTATAGTAATCAAAGTACAACAAAACATTGCATTAATAGTAATAATTTTACATGGTTTACATTACAAGGTAATACAAGTAAAATATAATAAGTACAGCATGGTATTAAGCTATCTTCATTAACAGCTCCGGGATGTACCTGTCTATTGCTGACCTGAGAATACAAGTTATTTGAAAAGCGAGTATCAACATTTTTACAAATGGTGGTGAGTTCATAAGTACTTAGTGGCATTTTATTCAAATAACTTTAATAAAAGTGGTAGCTTTCAAGTATACAGTGAAATAGAATCCTTTCCAGAAAATCCTATATTTTCTTATTTAAGAAGCAGTCTTCTACCAAGACTGGTCAGAGTTATGTGGTAAAAAGGTAGATTTTCCCTTAATCGCAATCATTATCAAAATACATAATTTGATTATTAAGAAAGCAGGAGAATTCAGGGAAATAACCTATGCCTCAGCAGTGAGGACTGCTGACTAAGGCAAAGGAATCATAGACTCCAGGAGAGTATCAAACGAACGACACGCCTGGTTCCGTCTAACAAATGGAGACACAGACCCCAGAAGGTACCAAATGAAAGGTACAGTTGGTAAGGTCTAAAACAGTGAATACAAACCGCAGACAGTATCAAATGAAAGATACATCTCGCAAGTTCAAAACAGAGAATACAGACCGCAGATAGTATCAAATGAAAGATACATCTCGCAAGGTCAAAACAGAGAATACAGACCGCAGACAGTATCAAATGAAAGATACATCTCGCAAGGTCAAAATAGAGAATACAGACCGCAGACAGTATCAAATGAAAGATACATCTCGCAAGGTCAAAACAGTGTGACTCTGAAAATGAGTTACCAGTATACAGTGTAAATTGCCGGTGAAATACCGTTACCTTAAGATCATGACTTATAAGGCAACCTAGGATACTCGTAACCATACTAACCGACACTAGAGAACCAGACGCCCCACAAGCGTCTAGAGAATATGACATTTGTCACCCCTTGGCTTGGTAGACCGTGGACTGTAGCTAGCAGTCAGGGTGCGGGGGTGTCAATCCCGTATAGATCTATACACACAATGTCCGCTCTCCCTACAGGAGACTCTGGTTACCAACTAGACGACGGAGAAGGCCGTGTCCTGAAGATGCATCCCAAATAGTGGGTAGAGACTTCCAAATAGTGGGTTTCTAATGTAAGTGTTGAACTGGAGGTAGAGACTCATAACTGAATTGACTGAAGTAAACCCATATGTCTATGCTTGTGTACATAATATATAACTAATGAATCAAACGACATTCGGATGGACATCCGATCCCACCAGACCACATCTCAACGAAGAAAAGGAAATAAGGTGGACAAGCCTTCCTAAGTCCTTCAATCATTATTTATATGCATCTATACAAGCACAGACATACATCTAACTACGCTTGAGTGTGTATCAAGTGGAATCATATCGTGAAGTAGAAGTGTACAGTGTGGAATAACTGACTTATGAAGTATAAGCGCACAGTGGAATATCCGAGTCGTGAAGTATAAGCGTACAATGTGGAATAATCGAATCGTGAAGTATAAGTGTACCAAGTATAAGTGTATCATGAAGTGGAAACGACAACTGGTCAAGTAAAAGCGTCTATCAAGTATAAGTGGCTACAAGTATAAGCAATATAGAGACAATAATCGGTATAAGCGTATCACGAAGGAAATGCGTTATCAAGTAGGAGTTTTAAATAAGTAAAAGCGAAGCAGCAGTAACTAACAAGTAAAAGTATACGTCGTGAAAGGGAACTTCGATGAAAACCTTGGATAAAACCTTTATACTCAAGGAAAATCACATTTGGAATTCTTTGGTAAAATAAGTTTGAAAAACTTTATAAATCCTTGGAACCTTTATAAACCAGTTTAAAATGAATTTAGATAAAAACAGTATAAGTAAGAGTTTTGAAACAAATGAAAATCTTTTTGAAACCATCATATAGTATGAATGAGTTTAATGTCTTAAAGGGCATCTTAATGGAGTTTACGGCCCAGGGACAACTCCTAAGGGAGTTTACGGTCGTAAACTCTCATTCTTTGAGTTTAGTGAAGTTTCAAGCACCTAACACCCTCCTAGTAATTTATAATGAAGCTTGAAGCCATTTGGGGGAATTAAAACTATCATTTTAGCATGTTTAGGGGTGTTTACGGACTTGACATGTGTCTGGGCCGTAAACTCCTTTTAATCCCTTAAATCCTTGTGTTTGAATGATCTAAACCCGTAATAGCAAGCCCCTAATTCATGTATTAAGCCTAAGGGTGGTTTGGGAGTGTTTGGAACTTGATTTAACAAGTTTAGAGGGTGTTTACAGCTTAAGCATGTGCTTGGGCCGTAAACCCTCTTTTAAGCCATAATTCTTGTTGTTTTGGGATTCAATCACTCCTAGGCTAAATCCCCTAATAGTCTCTAAGCTTAAGGATGAGTTTAAAGGCATGTTTGGCACCACTTTAGGGGTTTACGGCCCTAGAATGTTATTGGGCCATAAATTCCTCATCCCTTGCCTTCTTGGACGATTTTTGGGGCATAATCACAAGTCAATATGTTTAGAACAAGTTAGGGTAAGCGGACTTACGATTTGGAAGCGTTTGGTTGCGGATTCGGGTCGAAAACGAGTCTAGAGAGAGATTATAGAGAGAGAGTGTGGAAAAGGCTCAAATGGAGCTTAATCTCCCTTATGTATGGGTGGGAGTTGGAGCTCAGTGGAATTCTACCCGATACTGTCGTTATACGGGGCTTTTGGTCGCACCCGATTTAGTGGTCGTAATAATAAAAACTAACTTTTCCATTTAAATGGAAATGTGTATTACGAGTTTTTATTTCTCTTATCACGACTTAACGATATAAATAATGAAATATTTATTAATTTGACGACCTCTAATTAACGGAACTTTTATACGGTGGAATATTCCGTTAACGGTAACGGGGTAATGTAACGGAATAACTTTGGGTTGTCACATCATCCCCCCGTTAGAGGGAATTTCGTCCCAAAATTCAGGTCTAGGCAAGGAAGTAGGTATGAATGGCCGAGTAGAGGCAGGAGGGTACTTCCTATTCGGTTTGTCCTCGCATTCCCAAGCGAACTCTGGTCTGTGTTTGTCATTCCAACAAACCTTCACCTACGGGATGCGGATTTCGTCTCGTGTAGTTAGTGGGTTCCGACTGGTGTATCTACGAGATTAGGGTTCTCAATGGTCTCTATCAAGATGAGTGGGATATGAAGAGTGACGTCGGGTAATCACATGTCAAGTCTAAGAAGTGGATCGATCAAGGTGTGAACCTTGTGGAATATCCGAAAGTAGTAGTGGTCTGACGAGGGTTGGACCAAATCTCTATGAGGATTCTCAGATGGTCCTAAGATCTCGGAAGGGTAGAGTTTCTCAGTACATAGAACATAGTGTACTTCTATGGCAAGATCATCACTGGCGTGATCGCCATTCTGAAGTTCCTAAAGTTCTCTCCCGTACTGGTAGTGTAGTCCTTCAGGTTGGTTCTTAGTGGGTTGCTTAGGAAGTTCGGGTTGTCTTTGGTTTTGCGTTTTTCCCGTCATTTGGCTTTTAGAGGCTTTCTAGATCGTCGAGGGGGTTGCGTGACTATGGTTTTCTGTTTGCTGTAGAGTGTCTATCTCAAGCTTGTGCAAAACGAACTTGCACTAAAGGATTCTTGAGACACGGAAACCCTCAGGGTCAGGGAGACAGGGTTTCACCAAATGAGTGTTGGACTATCTCGGGAGGTGGTTCTACTATTTCTGCACGAGATAGTATTCGTGGAACACCTAGTATTCCATTGAATCTCTAAGACGTTGGTTTATTCTAGTGCGAAAAGCGCATGCTCCTGCATAACCTCTCGACTAACACCATGGCTGGTGTCAAGTCTCTAATCTCTTCGGGATATGGGTCATGAGGCTTAACGCAACTACTTTCGCACTTTGATCAAGTATTCCCGGTTGCGGAGGTTATCCTGTGGTTCTCGGTATTCTAGTGTTTACTTCGGAGAATGAAGTCTATCGTCTACGGGGTGACGACGATTTCCTCCATGCGAGAGGGTGGCGGGTTATAGGCATTACTAGTCTGTAACAGGGTGAACGAAGTGCCTGAGTAGTGCGAACGTCTTCAGCCACTACTCTTCCGAAGGTTCTAAGTCTTCTCGGTCTAAGTCAAATCTAGTGAGTATAGGTTCCCATCACTCGGAACTTTAGTCTTTTCATCCGCTCTTTTTAGAGTTTTCTTTATCGCAACTCTCGGATTTCCGGGATATTCGCCGCGATGCTTAATTCGGGGGATTAAGCGTGGATGGATGGTCGTAGTCAATGTCCTTGACTCTTACGACTTAGATTTCTTTACCAACCGAGGGTGTTAGCTACTATGTTGGCTCAAGCGGAATGACAACAATTTCGGATTTGTGGTCATTATAGTAACTCAATCTGTAGGGGTTCTCTTGACTCTAGCTCCCGTTCCATGGGATAGGATGAAGGGTCTTTCTAGGGAATCTACTAGGTATGCTTCGGTGGTTATCGTCTTCTGGAATGCCTGCAGTGTCCTTCGCTTCGGTTTCTATCTGTCTAAGGAGGGTTGGTTAACAGCGCGCAGTACCCTTATCCTGGGTACTTCAGAATGTTTGAGATAAGAGAGACGACTGACGGATCGCATTAGTCTGTATTACTTTTATTTTGCTTAGGTTCGGAAGAACCTTTATTTGCCGAAAGGGCTATGGAGAAAGTTCTTTTTACACAGCACTAAGAATGTACACATGGTTGCACGAAGTCAAACCATGATCAATAGAGTCGTCGAAGTTGGCACACTCCGACGTGATATATAATGAAGATCGATAGAGTCATGCGCTGAATAGGCACACAAGTTCTAGGCGTCTCAGGTTTCGTCCTGTGTATCACTGCTGTGGATACTTGGACCGATAGAGTAGACGCGGAACTATAGAGAGTCCTAAGTGTTTCCGAATAGAGTACCTTTTCATGAATGGATTCTCACAAGGCATTTCTATAATCTCCTAACATACACTAGTCATGTATATTTAAGGTGGGGAGGACTGTTGACTGAGCGACCCCGCCCTAAATCCACAACCAAACGAGGAACAGGAAATGAGGCGGCATTCACTCACTCTAGGTCTGTCCATCTTAACTATACATGGTCGTAACGTATATGTTTAGCCATCATAGTTTTACCTGATGAATTTTAGGTCTTATAACAGTGCTGCAACTTTTGCCTTATTAGGGAATATTTACATTTGAATTAGTCTTTGAATGTTTTCAGTTTAGTTATCTAAGATCAAGAGACGTACCAAAAATCTACCAGGTTCCTTGATGCTTCCCCCTAAGCATTAGAGTTAGACTCCTCCTGTATCTTTGTCTTTCCCTTCGGTTGGGCAATCCTTCTTGAAGTGTCCCATTTCACCACATAGGTGGCAAACTGTACGTGTCGCCACATTGGTGGTTGATGTAATGAACTCAACCGGGGTCCTGCAGACGCGAGCAGTATGCCCCAACATGTGGCACCTAGCACAATAGAGCTCCCGGCAGACACCATGATGATGGTAGCTGCACTTGCTGCAATGGGGAAGGCTTCCTAAGTATGGTCTCCGAGGTGTAGGGATGGGAGGGTTGGTAGGGATACCGACTGTCTCAGCTCGTTGCCCTTCGGAAGGTCCTTGAGCCGAGGTACTTCCCTCCTCGATCTTGATCTTTCTCTTCAGTGGGTTTGAGTGAGGTTCTTGGGTGGCTGGGTATGAAAGTGTTGGTTGCTGCTGTCCATTGCTAGAATCGGGAATCCCGATTGGGCCCTTGCTAACATTGGCATTGTTAGCATTCAGGTGAGCCATGATAGCTGCTACGGCTGCCGAGACTGCAACTTGGAACGTAGCTTCATCGAATAAGAGAGTAGGTTTCTTGCTTGTGGACTGGTTGCGTTTCTTTGGAGGCATGGTTTTTCCTACACAGAAAGGAATACAAGATAATGAGAGACGATGGCTAACCCTGGACATATCTGTCCTGACTGTATTAGGCATAAAGTTTTCCCGTGCCTCGGGTACTGGTTGTCTGAGTGTCGTCCTACATCCCTATGATGTAGTCCTGGTGTGCAAGGTAGGGGTATGAGTATCGGAAAAAGGCCATAAGATGCGAGTCGTTCCTACTAAGTTACCTTTATACTGGGAAAGGTTTTCACTCTCCGGCCTGGAGAGATTTGAGAACAGTTCGGAACGAAACCGCGGAAAGAGAGGCTCATGAAGGCTTATGGCTAAATATTCTCAATAGAGGTGCGGGGATCCGCTCTCATCGTGTAACTGGCAACGGGAAACGACGATTTACCTAACACATAGCGTGAGTAGTGTAACCACTAACTCACTAAATTGTATTATTTTACGGGTTTATTAGTGTGACGAATACGAGGAAAAGACACTTCGCGGGTTCCATGTACCGGCTCCCTCTGTCTGCCTCGTATCTTTGACTGGTATCGGCGTTGGTTTCCTCCGGATAGTTACCTAGGGTTCTCTTCTCGTATGGACATATTGAATCTCTACTCTGCCTTGCTTCCGAATCCGACTCTGGGTGTCATCACTTCATGATGGATGACTGGAAATCTCGGAAGTTTAGGCGAATTTCTCACCGATGTCCCTAAAAAGATATAGGTACTTGGTGAATTCAATAGTCTCAACCTAGTTCATTTATTTCCGAACATGAAATCTTCTCAATGAACCTCTTCTGGGTCTGCATCAACTCTTCTGTCAAGCACTGAAGTGGATAGGTTTTTCTACAGGGTTCGTGCGAGAATGGAAATGTCTAAAGAATCCTAAGAGATTATTAACATTTCACTGGATGATCCACATCGAGTCCTGCTACGATTACACAGGGTATACAAATCATATATAGCTTAGATCCGATAGGCCTTCGAATATGTGATACTACTCTATATCCACATCCCAACGAGGAAAAGGAAGTAGAGCGAAATCACACATTCTTAGCCTATGGGATCCTTATTATATATAACCTTGGGAGTATACCCTCTGTAGTTGTAGGTATATCAATAAGGATCTTTTTAGTTCTTCACACAAGGTTGGTTATGGATCCTAAAATACCCCTATGGTATTTTAATTCTTGTTTGATTTCTTATCTTCTGGATATGATTCTGGGATTAGTGTGAATCTTTTAGTGTTCCAAAATACTCCTATAGTATTTTAACTTTATGTTTGGCTCTAGCATTCCTAGTTGGTAAGTTTCAGACCTGTTGCACACCACTATCACTCCCAAGCACACGTTCATCGCATCTCGAATAAATGTAGTTGATCAGGTTACATTTATTCCAGCTTACGATTACATAACTGCACAGGTTTGACTGTAGTGCTCAACATCCGAAGACTTTTATTATTGTTCTTCTTGTGATACTTTTGTTCGAGTGTTTAGGTTTTGGATGTTATTATACTTTGGTGAAATATGGTTATATTTTAAAGTATAATTCTTGGTCAGAGTGTTTTATCCCATTGTATTTATAGGCTGTATATCTTTTATGAATTGATATACTTAGCTCACTATAAACAATGCTCTGATACCAATCTGTCACACCCCAAAACCGGAACGGTAGAAACGTTCTGGGGCGAATGACGTCATGTCAAGTATCACAACACATGCATTATAGTAATCAAAGTACAACAAAACATTGCATTAATAGTAATAATTTTACATGGTTTACATTACAAGGTAATACAAGTAAAATATAATAAGTACAACATGGTACTAAGCTATCTTCATCAACAGCTCCGGGATGTACCTGTCTATTGCTGACCTAAGAATACAAGTTATTTGAAAAGCGAGTATCAGCATTTTTACAAATGCTGGTGAGTTCATAAGTACTTAGTGGCATTTTATTCAAATAACTTTAATAAAAGTGGTAGATTTCAAGTATACAGTGAAATAGAATCCTTTCCAGAAAATCCTATATTTTCTTATTTAAGAAGCAGTCTTCTACCAAGACTGGTCAGAGTTATGTGGTAAAAAGGTAGTTTTTCCCTTAATCGCTATCATTATCAAAATACAGAATTTGATTATTAAGAAAGCAGGAGAATTCAGGGAAATAACGTATGCCTTAGCAGTGGGGACTGCTGACTAAGGCAAAGGAATCATAGACTCCAGGAGAGTATCGAATAAACGACATGCCTGGTTCCATCTAACAAATGGATACACAGACCCCAGAAGGTACCAAATGAAAGGTACAGCTGGTAAGGTCTAAAACAGTGAATACAGGCCACAGACAGTATCAAATGAAAGATATATCTCGCAAGGTCAAAACAGAGAATACAGACCGCAGACAGTATCAAATGAAAGATACATCTCGCAAGGTCAAAACAGAGAATACAGACCGCAAACAGTATCAAATGAAAGATACATCTCGCAAGGTCAAAAAAGAGAATACAGACCGCAGACAGTATTAAATGAAAGATACATCTCGCAAGGTCAAAACAGAGAATACAAACCGCAGATAGTATCAAATGAAAGATACATCTCGCAAGGTCAAAACAGTGTGACTCTGAAAACAAGTTACCAGTATACAGTGTAAATTGCCGGTGAAATACCGTTACCTTAAGATCATGAATTATAAGGCAACCTGGGATACTCGTAACCATACTAACCGACACTAGAGAACAAGACGCCCTACAAGCGTCTAGAGAATATGACATTTATCACCCCTTGGCTTGGTAGACCGTGGACTGTAGCTAGCAGTCAGGGTGCGGGGGTGTCAATCCCGTATAGATATATATACACAATGTCCGCTCTCCCTACAGGAGACTCTGGTTACCAACTAGACGCCGGACAATTTCGTGTCCTGAACATGCATCCCAAATAGTGGGTAGAGACTTCCAAATAGTGGGTTTCTAATGTAAGTGCTGAATTGGAGGTAGAGACTCATAACTGAATTGACTGAAGTAAACCCATATGTCTATGCTTGTGTACATAATATATAACTAATGAATCAAAAGACCTTCGGATGGACATTCGATCCCACCAGACCACATCTCAACGAAGAAAAGGAAATAGGGCGGACAAGCCTTCCTAAGTCCTTCAATCATTATTTATATGCATCTATACAAACACAGACATACATCTAACTACGCTTGAGTGTGTATCAAGTGGAATCATATCGTGAAGTATAAGTGTACAGTGTGGAATAACCGACTTGTGAAGTATAAGCGCACAGTGGAATATCCGAGTCGTGAAGTATAAGCGTACAGTGTGGAATAATCGAATCGTGAAGTATAAGTGTACCAAGTATAAGTGTATCGCGAAGTGGAAACGACAACTGGTGAAGTAAAAGCGTCTATCAAGTATAAGTGGCTACAAGTATAAGCGATATAGAGACAATAACCGATATAAGCGTATCACGAAGGAAATGCGTTATCAAGTAGGAGTTTTAAATAAGTAAAAGAGAAGCAGCAGTAACTAACAAGTAAAAGTATACGTCGTGAAAGGGAACTTCGATGAAAACCTTGGATAAAACCTTTATACTCAGGGAAAATCACATTTGGAATTCTTTGGTAAAATAAGTTTGAAAAACTTTATAAATCCTTGGAACCTTTATAAACTAGTTTAAAATGAATTTAGATAAAACAGTATAAGTAAGAGTTTTGAAACAAATGAAAATCTTTTTGAAACGATCATAGTATCCTACTCGGTAAAACAGTGTACAGTGTGGTAAAATCATGTGCATGCGGGTTATCAATCACATATGATTGACATGATAACTGGCATGTTTAACTTGTATTCCCCCCTTATAAAACTTATAAAAACATTTAAAAGGTTCATTCAGGGGTATGAACTCACCTGGTGTAAGTAGGTCCGACGAAGGCGCCGGTTGGGTGCTCGGTGTCAAGTAAAGACTTGGACACACTTAGTGACCTATTAAACATATGATAACATATGTTTACATACAATTAGTACATATAATACCAATTAAACAAGTATACGCACCCTAAAGAGCAGAAAACACCTTGGCTAAGCGTTTGGGGTGTCCCGGGTAACAACTAAGGGCTCAAATGGCTTAGGAATGGAGTTTGCTCTCCGAGAGTAAACTCTCAACACCTAGTTTACGGCCCATGGACTACTCACCATGATTTTACGGCCCTAAACTCATGGTGATGGGTTCTAGTGTGTTTTAAGGCTTCTAACTTGTTCATGAAATTATTCTAGGCCCAAAACTATATAGTATGAATGAGTTTAAGGTCTTAAAGGGCATCTTAATGGAGTTTACGGACCATGGACAACTCCTAAGGGAGTTTACGGCCGTAAACTCTCATTCTTTGAGTTTAGTGAAGTTTCAAGCCCCTAACACCCTCCTAGTAATTTATAATGAAGCTTGAAGCCATTTGGGGGAATTAAAACTATCATTTTAGCATGTTTAGGGGTGTTTACGGCCTTGAAATGTGTCTGGGCTGTAAACTCCTTTTAATCCCTTAAATCTTTGTGTTTGAATGATCTAAACCCGTAATAGCAAGCCCCTGATTCATGTATTAAGCCTAAGGGTGGTTTGGGAGTGTTTGGAACTTGATTTAACAAGTTTAGAGGGTGTTTACGGCCTAAGCATGTGCTTGGGCCGTAAACCCTCTTTTAAGCCATAATTCTTGTTGTTTTAGGATTCAATCACTCCTAGGCTAAATTCCCTAATAGTCTCTAAGCTTAAGGATGAGTTTAAAGGCATGTTTGGCACCATTTTAGGGGTTTACGGACCTAGAGTGTTCTTGGGCTGTAAACTCCTCATCCCTTGCCTTCTTGGACGATTTTTCGGGCATAATCACAAGTCAATATGTTTAGAACAAGCTAGGGTAAGCGGACTTACGATTTGGAAGCGTTTGGTTGCGGATTCGGGTCGAAAACGAGTCTAGAGAGAGAGTATAGAGAGAGAGAGTGTGGAAAAGGCTCAACTGGAGCTTACTCTCCCTTATATATGGGTGGGAGTTGGAGCTCAGTGGAATTCTACCCAATACTATCGTTATACGGGGCTTTTGGTCGCACCCGATTTAGTGGTCGTAATAATAAAAACTAACTTTTCCATTTAAATGGAAATGTGTATTACGAGTTTTTATTTCTCTTATCACGATTTAACGACATAAATAATGAAATATTTATTAATTTTACGACCTCTAATTAATGGAACTTTTATACAGTGGAATATTCTGTTAACGGTAACGGGGTAATGTAACGGAATAACTTTGGGTTGTCACAATTGTGAACAATTTGTGTTTATGAATAGCTACTATTCATGTTCAACAATTCCTCATTGAAACTAGTGCCAATAATTGTTACATCCAGCTATAGTTTTTGAGTTGCTTCAAGTTCCACATGCCTCCTACTTGCTTTTTCATTAGAAGCTTGCTTTCTGCTAACTCGGCTTTTAGAGGAATAAATGAACTTATTCTTGATGAATTTTTATATAATAATCTAAATGCCCTTTTAGAATATTCTACAGTTATGTAATTAGTTGGTATTTGTATTCTAGATACAATTAATAGTGATTGAAGTATAATCCTAAAAAGGTTAAAAGGAGGACATTTCTACCAATTAGAAAGTACACTATATCAAGTAAAGTTTAATTAATCCTTTATCATCACGAAGGCTTTAGATGGTACTACTGGGTTGTATCTTGTGCTTAATCATAGACATTCATTAGAAACGAAGTCGTATACCAAAGTGTATGGTTCGTTAATAATTATTTTCTCTACACTTTAGTGAAAATATTATTAGGAATCTTTTATATATAAATAAGATTCACATATGTCTAATAAGCTACATTATTTGTCTTCAAATATCCCTTTCTTGAAGTTGGAATATGTGGATTTCATTTACACAATAAAGATTACAATGTCATGGATAAGCTTGATTTAAAACAAGTTTAAGTCAAAAGTGCTTGCATATAGAACTTAATTTTATTTATAAAATGTTGATATTTACTTTGTAATTCTACTAAGAGATCTAGTCTTGGAAATAGAAGTCAACCATTTCAAAATATGAGTATTATCGTTATGAATAACGATCTAGTAAATAATCAAACATTTAAACAAATAACTGAGACATAAATATTTAGACATGCTAAATTTAAAACATACAATGTTCCAAAACAAACATTGTTTTATAATAAAAGCAATTTATGTTCTAAACATAAATAATAAACTAAACTTCAAGAGTATACTTCCAACTTGCTTGTGCCCAGCTAGTTACTCTTCTGTAAATATTTGCAATCTAGTTACAAATATTAGATTAACACTGAAGTACCAAGTACTTGAGAGTTACACGAAAAATATGAGTTTTATCATGTAGATACCTGAAGTACTAGTCTCTTTCAGACTTTCTTTCTAGATAAGAGGAGTAGTTCCTCTACCATTGTCCAGTTTCTTCACAAAAGAAACAGGATCCATCTATGTGGGCCTTATTGGATTTCTTGGGTTTATAGGTGTTTATTCCATAAAACATGGGCCTTTTAGATCACACAATGTAACTCTTTTTTAGTCTTGCACTATTTCAACAAAATATCACTATATTTAATTGGAATATTGCTTAACCTGTTATATTATCAGATATATACATCTAAATTATCCAAAACTTCCTAGAAGTCATGAATAATTGTTCCTAGTTAGAAGCATCTTGAGCATCCATGTGATGCATTTACTAGGTATCATATTCAGGTATATTGCTCAAAGCAATTTGTTTACGAATAGGTCCTTTAAGTGTAAACAATTTTACATCTCTCATGAGATTGTCTCTTAAGACATGAACTTATTCATTGAAGTTGTATCTATTGAATGTTATTGTTTCATTAAGTCATTTGAAGAGAAATGACAATTCATGGTTATGAGAGTGGATTATATATCTACAAAATTTTTAAAAAATTCATTTAGTATTTTAAATATTTAATCTTTAATAATTAATACTCTTTTAGTTTCAAAAAAGATTAATTATCAAAGACTAGGATCCAAGTTGCAAAACAAAAAAAAAATGGTTAGGTATCATTTATCCCATTCATCCGAATTCAACATGGTAGATATCGATTATCAATTATCTTATCATATAATTCCTAGATTTATGGGATCGCTAATAACAAATTTAATTAGACATGTTTGATCCCATCTATGCCTCATAACTCTCTTGCTTAGGTATCCTTTATCACAAGAGATTTCTAATAAAATTATCCAATTTGAAAAACTTGTGTAATTGGCCTATAACTTGGTTATAGAAATCACGAAAACACCTTAGCCATCAAAAGATAATACCACGCGGTTAGGTATCCTTTATCCCACCAGTGCATACAAGAGACGTGCGAGTGTTCTTTAAAAGGGATTGCATAGATTTGAGGTTTTCAAGGGGTCTTGGATGTTTTTATAGTTCTAGTTTAAAAACATGTTAGATCATGGTTATTTAATACATTCAATAAACCATGGTATACTTTAAAAAACTTATTTCATGTTAAAATCATATTTTTTTTTAACAATGTTCAATATATAAAACTCGGTTTTATATAATTGACGCGATCAAAGTTTTAAATTAATAACTAATATTAAGTTATATCTTTTGAGCATTTTTGAACATTTGGAAACCTTTTAATAAAACTTCCTTTTATAAAATAAGGTTTAGAGTTTGATAAGTTTCCACATCTCTATTTTAAACTTATATAAGTTTAATCCTAAAATTTTACCGGTTACTAGTTTTAACGATAAAACTGGTTTTATTGTAAAACTATTATTAGCATCTTATGTTAAAATGTAAATTTCATTAAAACCAAACTCCTTGTGATGTTTATCTATGTTCAAATATTATTTTGCATTTGAAAAACTAATGTATCAACCATAATATAATAATAATAACATAAACATAAAACAACACAAGCATGCATACCAATTATAACATATGTGCATAAATCAAACCATTAACTAGTAATAATTTTGTGAGCCATCACAAAATTATCAAGTTAATTCCTAAAGGGACATAAGGGTCCTTTATCTTGTAAAGTCTTCATGTGCTCCCACTTGCTTCAACACCTTGTAGCAAGTTTATAAAAATAATTTTATAAAGTTTGAGAAACTTTAATAAAATCAACTTTATAAACTTTTGATCTTCAAAATGGTCACCATCTTCATTCTTGTTACTTTTTTTTTTTTATAAAAATAAACTATTTCTAAAACTAATCTATTACTCACAAAAATTAACAAAGGAAAATTATCTATTTAATTATTACATACCATATGAATAAATAAATAGTTACAACCATTTAAAATAAATCAAAACATGCAACAACACAAAGGTCCATGGCAAGTTTATGCACATTATACATATTTATATACTCAAAATTATATAAAACAACTTTTTTTTTCTAAGACAACTTTTATGACCGAAAAGATGCATGTAAACTTTTTATTCAAAAATTACAATTATAAACATTTTAAAGTTGTCATAGAAAATATGTATGAATTTTTCTTGAAAAGTGAAAACCATCCATGTTTTCTAAAAATAAAGATTTCATCAACATAAGAAATTGTAACACCATTCAAAATAAGTCAAATACAATCACATGTGACTATGCCAATCATGTAATGTGATTATGTTAAACTAGTAATGTGATAAACTTACTATGTAATCCATGTTAAAGTATGAAGTTTCATACATAATTTATGATACAACCCAAAGTATACGTCCATATGATTCCAAAGTTATAGAGAACGTCTAAATCTAACTTCGTGTGAAGAAGTTATGATAAACCCTAACACTATAAATCTATATAAATAAGAGGAATTTAAAATGGACTTAGAATTAATCTAACTAATCTTTCTAAAATGGCTCTGATACCAATTGTTAGGTTTTTTATTCACAAATCCGGTTTCGCAACCGATAAAAATGGCTCTAATACCAATTGTTGGGTTTTTTATGCACAAAGATTTCATTAACAAAAGAAATAATCTAACTAATCTTTCTGAAATGGCTATAATACGAATTGTTGGGTTTTTTATTCACAAATCCGGTTTCGCAACCGGTAAAAATGACAACGGAAGCTTTAAAAATATTGAATAAAAATAAAACTATTTTACCCACCAATGATCATTTTGCAAGAGTTAGAAAGATTGAAACCACCATAGAAGGGAAATCATAACAACCTTTAAAGACTTTGATCCTCATCGGAGGTTGGAAGTTGATGAAGTGTGACATGTGTAACATCCTGAGATTTGGCAGGTATTCCCGAACCCTCTTCTATCTTTTCCATGTCATTTATAGTCATTGGGGGTTGGAAGTGAAGAGCCAAGATAAGTTTAAGGACCAAGTTTTCAAACTTGGGCCAAAAGGGAGTACGTCGCGCGTACATAAGAGTAAGCTAAGCATATTAAGGTCCACCTTAGTACACTAGGCGTGTACACTTGAGTAAGTTGGGCGTACTAAAGTCTGGGTGAAACCCTAATATTTAGGGTTTGGGGCCTATATAAGCAACATAATGTGCACCCACACCTCTTTTACCTCAGCCTCCACAGATCAAACTCGTTTGTCTCAAACCCTAGCCTCCCCTTTGTGTGTTAAGCTTATTTTGGTGTGCTCTTGAGTGCCTTAGGAGGAAACCATTGCATCAAAGAGTTGAAGGTAGAGACCAAGCTTGTAGATCTGAAGTTAGCTTGTGTACAAGAAACTCTAGAAGCTATAAAGTTCCAAACTTTATGCTTATATTATTAGATTTCTCCATTTGATTTAAAAGACCCATTTCTTGTCCCAAAAACCACAAGGTGGTGCATGTTGTGTTTTGAACGAAAAGGACTGTCCTTTTGGGCTCTTAATGGGACCTAGAATGATAAAAATGAGGTCCCATCAGCTAAATGTGTCCCATGCTTGGAAAATAAGGTCTTAATGGACTAAGACCAAGCATTTAGAACTTTATGGACGTCCAAAGTAATAAAGTTCATGACTTTATGGATCCTAGGCATGTTAGGTCTCTGCATCTGAAGTTTGGGCTTAAGTGCTTAAGCCATTAAGCACTTAATAAGATTTTGGAAAATCCTCTAGTACGCCCAGCATAAATCCAATATGACCAGCGTACTGGGTCAACTACCTCGATGATGGTCAACATTTGGATGAGTATGCCCCGCGTACCAGAGGAGTACGCCCCATATACGTCCTCTGTTTGGGTTTTTGTCAAATGGGCTTCGGATTTGGGTTGTTTATGGTCTAATTAATTTGAGCCTTTGCTGGACTCCGTAAATGAGATATTTTGGGCCAAGTAGTGATAGTGGATCATGGGGTTAGGCCCAATTAGGAGGTTGGGCCCAATTTGGTAAATTGGGTCGATAATGGGCTTTTCTATGGACATTCAAGTCAAGATTTGGTTATTTGGGCCTTGACCCAATCACGTGAGTGGACTAAATGAATGGTGTGGACATTTAGTCAAGAAGGATACTTTGGGTATTAATTTTGGTGTTTATTGTGTAATAGTTTGGGATTCCCGATGAGACAGCAGTCGGAGATTTGCAGTATTTCGGCACTACTAGCAAGGTGAGTTATCCTCACTATACTCAATGGTCTAAGGCACCAAGTCCAACCCTTTGGATTGTTATCTGGTTACATTATGTTAGTATTATATGTTAGATCAGTATCCTAGAGGGTAGGATAATATTATGTGGTATGTGGTATGATCTGTTAGATCGGTTTCCTAGAGGGTAGGATAATATTAAGTAGTATGTGGTATGATTTGTTAGATTGATATCTTGCTTGATAGGATGGTATTATGTGCTATGTGGTATGATCCATTAGATTAGTTGTTGTCTATAGACTGTTATATGATTATCTGTTATATATATATATATATATATATATATATATATATATATATATATATATATATATGTGCACATGTTTATTTGGCGGTTGAGGCTTATCTGCTTTGTGCAGAGGCCAATAGACCTGGGCATTCCAAACTGTTGGTTGTGGGCGGTGAGTATTCTATCCCGAGGATGATTGGACTCATAGTATGTGGGCATTCCAACCTGTTGGTTGTGGGCCTGGGGTATTCCAACCCGATGGTTGATTGGACCCATAGTATGTTGTTTAGGATTGTATGTATATTATCGTGGGTATGGGTATTTTGGGGGTAGCTCACTAAGCTTTCAAGCTTACAGTTTCATTTTGTTGTTTCAGGTACTTCTGGTGATCGCGGAAAAGCGAAGGCATGATCGTACCGCTCCTCCTGCTGTTATGACTTTATGATTTGATACTAGGATACTCTGATAATTATTATTTTAAAAACAAACTATGTAATGTTGAATGGTTTTAAGTGTTTTGAAAAAGTTTAAAATTGGCTTTAATTTTATGGGTGTTACAGGTTGGTATCAGAGCCTTGGTTTACGTGAATTGGAGGAACACTAGTGTGACTCCAGTCTCAAATAAGGGGAAAGATTTTAAAATGATTTTTTTGCAAAATGTTTGTAGTGATTGTTTGTATCTCCTAGAAAATCCTATATTTTCCATTAAAATCAGCCTTCTTCCAAGGCATCAAGTGTATTGTATATTTGTTCATTGTAAAAGAGAGTATTTTTCCCTAACGTGACTATCATTAGTAAAAATATGGTTTTACATTACCTTTCATGTGAGGAGGTCAAAAGGTAGATGTAATGGGGAAATAATGAAGTATTGTAGTGTAATGATATTATGACTATTATTGTACTAAATTCCTTAATCCAATTGTTAATTAAGGTATAATGTGATGTAATTGTAACCATACTTGATCGACCTAGTGAAACACGACGCTCGAAGACGTCGAGATGTTATGACATTCATCACCCGAAGACCTGCAGGTCCCACTGTAGCTAGTAGCAAGGTGTAGGACGGTCAATCCAGTATAGATCTATACACGAATTCACGCTCTCCCTTCAGGAGACTCTGGATACAAGATGAGCCATGACCGAGATGCCATGCCCCGAGGTAGTGCCTCACATTTATTGCATAGTGTGTATATAGTGTATGTAATAGTGTAGTGTATGTCTTTCCTGATCCTCATCATAGTGAGTTCTCTAGTGTAGTATATAGTGTGTATGGATAGTATGTATTAGTGTATGTTCTCTCTATCTAGTGAATAGTATGTTCTCTGTGACTCTCTTTATAGTATGTTTAGTTGTATAGTGTAGTGTATTGTTTACAGTATGCATTGACTCATGTATGAACTGACTCTTTGTATGTTACATTGTACTAGAAGTAGTAAGTAGTATATCCCTTAACTATACCTATTATAGTTTACTAGAAAGATTATTTGTATAATTGAGTGTATTGAAATAAGACAGAAAACTTTTATGTCTATACATATACACATGATATATAACTAAGGATCAAATGACACTCGGACAAACAATAGGGGACTCTAAGTCTGTTGGGTTGAAGATTCGCTAGAGGATTGCGCCATTGGGCTCGGCTTTTAGTCCAATTATTTTGTACTCCGGTTTGGGCCTGTCCAACCGAGATGTCTTTTAGATTTATTATATAAGTATATGCTTGCATGCATATTAGGTTAACGATTCAGAGTATAACGATAGAATTACAGATTTCTTTGATCGTTCTTGTAAACCTACTAATCCTCTACAGTTGATGTTCTTAATCGAGCTCTTCTGAGGGTTTTGTTTTAATCATTCGACTCGTTTGATTCATTCTTGACTTGTTCTTTATTTTCGTGTTCTTGCTGTTTAGTATTTATTTACCTGTTTAAGATCTAATCGATCTTCAAGATTAAGTTTTTAATCTCATCAATTGGTATCAGAGCAGGAGGCTGTGTAATTGATACACATTTTTTCTGTGAAAAGGTTTCAATTAGGGTTTTTCCGCAATTAATGATATTTATTGAGCCGTCATCTCATTATTGACGTATCTTGATATTTATTGTTTTGCCCTAATCTGATTTATTACAAGTCTGATCTTTAAACAGGTTATTCGATCATTATGGATGAGTCGCAATCGAATCCCATCAATATTTCCAATAGCATCGGTTCAACCACGAAGATTCCAATCCTATATACCCATGATTATGAAGTCTGGGCGCATCACTTCGAAGACTACGTTATAGGATCTGAGGATAATGGATACCTCATATGGGAAGCAATCATTAATGGACCGTTTTCTCACTCTGCAACGTCGAGGATTGTCAAAACTCAAAAGGAGGACAATGATCTGCTGAAGGATGTTAAAGATATTGCGCAAGACGAAAAGGATAAATTCCAGTGCAATATCAAGGCGTTAAGATTGATCAGATTCGCCCTTCAGTCCGACACTTTCAGGTTGGTAAGCTCATGCATGACGGCAAAGGAAGTTTGGGATAGACTTCGTGAATTGTACTCTACAGACAAGGATCTTGAACATTCTATTCAAACTTTGCTTTTATCTGAGTTTGGAGAATTCAGGCAAGGAGCCGAAGAAACTGTGACCCAGACGTTCGATCGCTTCAATCATCTTCTCAGCAGGATGATCAAACATGACATCGAAAGGAAGTTTATCGAGCAGAAAGTTACGTTCTTAAATGGTCTAAGGTCAGAATGGAGAGCTGTGGTGTCTACAGTTAAAGCCCATGAGCAGTTTAAATCATATTCTTTGGCGAAACTGGTGGGTATTCTCAAGTCCCAGGAAAAGATTGTGCTGCAGGAAAAGAACGTTGTTTCAAGCCTAGGTTCGCTGGCCCTCCTGTCAAAAAGTAAAGCTGTGATGGAGGATGAAGACCTCAACTTGGAGGAGTATGACCTCACGTTTGAGGATTATGCTATGATGGTGTCTAACCCCAAGAGGTTCATTAGGAAGAGATTCCCCAGCAACAAAAACCGAAACTGGCAGGGGAGTTATAGTTCAGAAAAGGTTAACAATGAACCGAAGGTTGAAGAGCCCAAGAAGGAACCAAAGGCAGATGGTGATTCTGGAGTAAGCTGTTACTACTGTGGTGGGAAAAACCACTATGCTAAGGATTGTGTCCTCAAAAAGATGGCTGAAAAGGACGAGGAAAAGGATGAGGAAGCCTTGTTGCAGAAAAGGCTTGATGATATGAGAAAGAAGAAATCTACCGTTAACCCTTCCATGAATGCTCTAATTGTGCAGGGTTCGGTTGCTGATGACGAGTTCGGTAGCGTGGAAGTTTGGTCAACCGACTCTGAAGACGATGAAGTGAGGAAGCCTACTCATGGAAAGGCTTATGTGGCAAAGGAGGAGAGCAGTGGAGGAAGGTGCTTCATGGTGTCCGATGTATCTCAGATGAGGGGATACAACACTGATGGTGGAAGCGAGGAACCGAAGGAGCAGCAAGACATGTGCTTTACGGCCAAACCACTCAGCCAGCAGTTTAATGAGCTCGATGAACTGATCAAGAAGGTACAATCAGTTTTTGTTTCATTTAAAGTACCACAATCCTCATATGAGAAAGAACTAAAAAATGTTAATACAAGAATTTCACATCTAGATAGTAGCTTAACTCAAACTCATGTCACCAATTCTAACCTAACTGATCAATTAAGCAGGGTGTCTTCGAAGAGTGAGGAGCGGCGCATGTGGATCGAGTTGAAGGAGTCTGAATTAGTTAAAATAAAAGACGAAAACATTTATTTACAAAGAGACAATTTAAAGTTGTTAAAACAGCGGAATGTTTTTTGTTTAATTGCAAAACGTCTTTATTCTAATATTACTCAGCTTCACTTGGACTGTGAAATAGGCCAAAAGATCCATCGCATGATTTTGCCCTTCCTTGAGTTTAAGGAGGATGAAATCGATGCCGAAGCTTATAATTGTAAGAGTGTGATATCATCTGATGACGTCAATCCAACCTACATGTATGGACTGGACAAAATTGAATCTTTCATTAAATCCAAGGACCACAAGGACATGCTCAAAAACCTTTTGGATGAAAATGATAGACTCAAACTGAGAACCGAAACCATACAAAAATTTGACTCTTTAAACGCCAACTTGAGCTCAGAAAACAAAATAGATGTTGAAAATGCATCTGAGCTTAATGAGGACGACAATATGAGTGAAATTTCTGTAGAGGATACGGTTGACTGCTCAGAATTTGTAAAAAGCGAACCTGAAAACCACAAGAATCTAATTTCTGAAAATTCAGTAGAGTTCGCTCGATTGTCCCAACAAAAGTCCCCGATCTTAGCAGAAAAAGCGGTTGTATATCAAAAGGTCCGGACCACTCCAAATCAAGTGTACAAGGTCACTGGAGTAACCGAACATCAAACTGCTGAACTCACGGCTATTGTAAATGAAGACAATGTTGATGGCTGTGATGAGTTCTTCTGGACAGCTCCAATCGATAATGCTGATGAAACAGTAGGGTTATCTGAAAGGACCTCATGGAAAAGTAAAGGACGATACGTACCAGAACCCTTGAACTAGCCAGATAATTTCGATGTGCCAAGCACTAGTGGTACGAAAGATATTCCTCAAGAGAATGGAGGTTCGGTAAAAGAAGACATTCCCTCTAGTTCCTCAGTTCAAAGTGAAACTCCCACAGTCCAAAGCGAACCAACCAAGGAGAAACCGAAAATGAAAGCCAATATTCATCATCAACCGAAGCAGATGAGAAATAAGAAACGTGAAAGGAACCAGAGATACAGGAAGAATCTCTCTGAAAGGAAACAATTCTGGCAATCCCAGAATGCATATTTCTCACATCAAGATAAGAATCTGAAGTTTGGGAACAATCCTGTCAAAAAGCATGAAAGCCACAACAACCGAAAGCCAAGGTTCGGTTCAGAAGAGAATACTAACCGAAAGCAAAGGCTCGGTTCTGAGAATGACTCCAACTGAAAGCAAAGGTTCGGTTCACAGAATGACTCCAACCGAAAGCAAAGGTTCGGTTCACAGAACGACTCCAACCGAAAGCATAGGTTCGTTTCTGAAACCAAAGGAAATCACAACTCTAAGGTCAGTCCTACCAATGATCAAAAGCAAAAGGATCACCTAGAGTCTCCAGCTAAGAAGTCATCTCAATCTAAGCCCACTCCTTCTCATTCATCTAATTCATCTAATTCTTCTAATTCTTCCAAATCATCTCCATCTTGCTCTAAAGCTCATTCTGTTCGATCTCAAAAATCTCATTCGTCAGCTGAACAAAAAGGCAAACAGAAGGTTAATGCATCCAATCCAGAGTCTAAACCGAACGCACCTAATCCTAATAAAATAAAAGTCTTTACCATCAAAAAGAAAGATGAAACAACACTTATAAAACGAACATATCTTGTTGACATCTCTCTTACTATTCCTGTTCCTATGAGAAGCTCACGTGGACCCAAGAAACTTTGGGTTCCTAAATCTGCTTAATTTTTGCAGGCTATAAGTGACGAGCAGTTCGACGAAGAATGGTACATCGATAGTGGCTGCTCGCGTCACATGACAGGATGGAAAGAAGAGCTCAGGGAATACAGATCTCTTTCAAACGGTGGCAACGTCAAGTTCGGAAACAACTCTTTCGGCACCATAAAGGGATACGGAATGATAACTAATGGTGATTTTACTATAAGGAAGGTAGCCTATGTGGAAGGACTACAACACAACCTCATCAGTGTATCTCAGCTTGTTGGAGGTACAGGTCTCAAAGTCTTATTCGACGATGAAGGTTCTGAAATTATTGAGAAGAAGACGAAGAAAGTAATTCTCAAATCGGAGCGTAAGGGTGAAATGTTTCCTCTAAACCTTAAACCCATCAAAGGAAACCCAGCTATTTGCTTGTTATCAAAAGCTCAATCAGACGAAAGTTGGTTGTGGCACCGAAGACTCTCTCATCTTAACTTTAAAGACATCAACAAACTTGTCACTGGAGGTCATGTTCGAGGCCTTCCATTGTTCAAGTTTGACAAAGATCATTTGTGTGCTGCATGCAAAATGGGGAAGCAGAGTCGTCAAAGTCATCCATCTACAATTAACACAAAAGTTGTTGAGCCACTCGAATTACTTCATATTGACATGTGTGGTCCATCATCTATCGAAAGCATCGGTGGTAGCAAGTATATTCTTGTTATTGTTGATGACTTTTCACGATTTACATGGGTGTTCTTTCTAAAGCTCAAATCTGAAGCGACTCATAAGCTGAAAGTGTTCATCAAGCAGATTGAAGTACAGCTCAAGAAGGTCGTTCGCAACATCAGGAGCGACAATGGTCTGGAATTCAAAAACCGGGAGTTTGAAGAATTTCTAGCAGAAAAGGGAATAAGTCACAACTTCTCAGCTCCTTACACACCTCAACAAAACGGAATTGTCGAAAGACGAAACCGATCTTTGTGTGAAGCTGCCCGAACTATGCTAAGTTTTGCTTCCTTACCTCTTTATTTTTGGGCTGATGCTATTTCTGCTGCTTGTTTTACACAGAACAAGTCCTATCTCAACAAGCGATTCACGCTCACACCATACGAGATTCTTAACAGCAGAAAACCCAATGTGAAATTTTTCCATGTGTTCGGCTCACGGTGTTTCATCTTTAACTCTAAAGAACACCGCAACAAGTTCGATGTCAAAGCCGACGAAGGAATCTTTCTGGGTTATTCTCTCACTTCCAAAGCATACAGAGTCCTAAACAAGCGTTCGAGAACAATCGAAGAGACCTATTACGTGACTTTTGACGATAGCTATGTCAAAAAGCTACAGGCCAAAGAAGACACAGCTGGGGACATCTTTCCTCAAACTGGCCAAGTCACAGTCTCGATCGCTAATCTATACGAGAAATTTCTGGAGCTCTTTGACGAACCAGAGAAAGCTACTCTCTCAGAAGCCGGTGCAGCAGACAACAAGGTAGACCACATGAAGCAAATTGTCGAAGAAGCTGCCAGGAGAATGAACGAAGGAGGATCGAATTCTGATGAACCTCCATCCAACGATGCTTTAGTCGAGGGGGAGCCAAGCTCACATGTTGAGGGGGAGCCAAGCACTACTACTGCTACCGAAAGTCCAACTGCAACCGAATGTGCTTCTCAAACCGAAGGTGCATCAACGCCTGAAAGTCCAGCACCACAAGAAACCTCTGAACCTCAAGTTTCTCATAGCTCATCAACCGAGGGGGAGCATGGTGATATGACGCTCGACTACGAAAGCCAATCGGAGCCAGAAGAAATGATCAACGCCGAACTAGACCCCACCTTTGATCCAAACTACCCTCCTCTCACCAAATGGACCAAAGATCATCCTATCTCTCAGGTGGTTGGTGATGTCTTCGAAAAAGTTCTGACCCGATCACAACTGAAGGCAAAACAGACATCCTTATTTTCAAAGGTTGAGTTTTTTATGTTTAACTCATTCGTATCAAAAATTGAACCGAAGACAGTTAATACTGCTCTCGATCACTCCGATTGGGTTCAAGCGATGCAAGACGAACTGAACGAATTTGAAAGGAACAAAGTCTGGCATCTCATTCCAACTCCTTCAGATGCCTCGGTTGTTGGTCTCAAATGGGTCTTTAGGAATAAAATGGACAAGGAAGGGAATGCTATAAGGAACAAAGCTCGTCTGGTCGTAAAGGGATATTGTTAGGAGGAAGGAATTGATTATGAAGAGACTTTCGCTCCCGTAGCTAGGCTGGAATCAGTTAGAATATTTCTTGCTTATGCTGCCCACAAAAACTTTGAATTTTTCCAAATGGACGTCAAGTGTGCATTTCTAAATGGAGAACTCGAAGAAACCGTGTATGTGGAGCAACCTCCTGGGTTCGTAAAAGAAAAGTATCCAAATCATTGCTACATTCTGGATAAAGTTGTGTATGGCCTCAAACAAGCTCCGAGAGCCTGGTATGAAACGCTAACTAAATTCTTAAAGATATCCAAATTCAAACAAGGTTCGGTTGACCCAACCTTATTTCGCAAAAAGGAAGTTAACCACCTTATGATAGTTCAAATTTATGTCGATGACATCATCTTTGGCTCTACGAATTCCAGCCTAACAGTTGAATTCAGAAAGCTGATGGAGACTAAATTTGAAATGAGCTCAATGGGTCCTATTAACTTTTTTCTTGGTTTAAATATTAGACAGGGACCCGAAGGCATCTTTATCAATCAGGAAGCTTACATGAAGACTCTCCTAGCAAAGTTTGGTATGATGGGAGACTCCAAAGTCAAAGTCCCAATGGCATTCGGCACCAAGCTAACTCCATCTCTAGACAAACCGGCTGTTGATATCACGCTCTATCGTCAAATGATAGGCTCACTAATGTATCTTACTGCTAGCAGACCTGACATCATGTTTTCTGTATGTTATTGTGCTCGATTTCAGGCAAACCCACGCGAACCTCACATGCTTGCAGTGAAGAACATCTTATGCTATCTCAAGCGAACCACCTCCTTAGGTCTATGGTATCCTTCCAACTCAGGCTTCTTCGTTCATGCCTATTCAGATGCTGACCTTGGAGGATGTGGACTCGACAGAAAAAGCACCACTGGTGGCTGTCAATTCCTTGACGGGAAGTTGGTCAGCTGGCAATCCAAGAAACAAACGTGCGTGTCGTTGTCTACTGCTGAAGCGGAATACATAGCCGCTGCATCCTGCACCTCCCAAGTGATTTGGATCCAGAGTCAACTTCGAGACTATGGACTCAATATGAAGAAGATCCCACTATATTGTGACTCTGAAAGTGCAATTAGGATCTGTCATAACCCAGTGCAACACTCTAAAACCAAACACATAGCACTGAGGTATCACTTCATCAAAGATCACGTGGAAGATGGAAATGTCGAAGTACACTTTGTCAGAACCACTGATCAACTGGCTGACGTCTTTACCAAAGCTCTTCCTGAAGCATCATTCAACAAAATTTTACAAGGGCTAGGTATGATGGAATCAGAATCAGTACCTCAAACTACCTCTCAACCTCAAACGTAAGAAGCAAACTTGACCGAACGTTCAGGTTCGGTTACATAATCTGCCTCGCTCATCACTACAAAGGTAGTTTTCTTGGTTGTATATTTCTTGTACAAAGTTGTTTATTTTATTGTCAAAAGTATTATTCTGATTGCATGTCTCATTTCATTGGTTTTCAAAAATTTTCCAAAACCGAAACCCACCGAAGGTTCGGGTTCGGTTTTTCAAAATTTTCTTAAACCGAAACCAACCGAACGCTCGGGTTCGGTTTTTCAAAATTTTCTTAAACCGAAACCAACCGAACGCTCGGGTTCGGTTTTTCAAAATTTTCTTAAACCGAAACCAACCGAACGCTCGGGTTCGGTTTTTCAAAATTTTCTTAAACCGAAACCAACCGAACGCTCGGGTTCGGTTTTTCAAAATTTTCTTCAACCGAAACCAACCGAACGCTCGGGTTCGGTTTTTCACATTTTTCCCAACCGAAACCAACCGAACGTTCGGGTTCGGTTTTTCAAAGTTTTCCAAAGTTTTTTTTTTGAGTCTTATTTTCTTTCCTTACTTTTTACCTTTTATTTTTTCTTTTAATTTTTCTTCTTTTATTTTTTTTTATTATCTACTTCAAAAACTCCAAAAATATTTTTCTCTTTTACTTTCACTTGTGCTCGTTCATTTATGGGGATATAATTGTTGGATTACTTAAGTGTCCCTAGAAGCATGCTGCTGTATGTGTCCCAAGCCTCATAAGATTCTGAATAATCGCCTTAATGACTTGGTATAAACAAACCGTGTCTTCCCAATTAGGCTACCACATTTATTCTAATCGTGAGCTACCTCACTCTCTTCTCACATGAGATAAGAGTTTTCTGCTTGGTCCTTCTTTTTGCAGCTGAGGTACTTTATTTTCTTACACCATCTCCATTACGTTTCTCCATTACATTCATTTCATCAACGTAACCCTTGAGACTCTCAGAAATTACCACTGAGGTTTATGGTTACACAACAACTGTGTTTATGATCTTAGTTTCGTGCCACTACGAGCTGAGTGAAACCCAAAATTCAACACCAAATCTGAATTGACGGTGAACAATTAATTTGCTCAAGTTTTCACCAAAGAATTGACGGATGTACCTTCATGAAATCTCAACTTTTATTTTGTGTGATTCCTATGAAATTGTTAAACACCATAACATTTCTTCCCTTGGGATCCAGGTTTTAATTTTTTTTTGAGATTTTATATTTTACAAGCCAATTTAAAATTAATTCCTACCTACTTGTTCAACAGACTACACCGGTCTCACAAGTACTTTGATCACTTTCTTTCTTATTTCAAGATTAGAATTGATGCATCAAAGCGAAAGCCACCCTGAATTAGCCTAATTAAAAGAAGCCTTTCAACATTTATTAATAAGTGTTTGATCGTAATTCAACGGGAATCCACATTAACACTTTACGGTCTCTCTTGACCTTGAAGGAAGAGATTCGTGCCCGGCATCATTTGTTTCGTGTCATTATTGACATCACATTTATTCCCACAAAGAGTTGCTTTATTTCTTTTATTTTTTACACTCTTAGCACGAAAATCTTTGATTTTCCAAAATTCCGTTACTAATTATTACAGGCTGTATTATTGCTTTGGTGGTTAATTATCAAGATGTGGTCAAAAATCATCCACGTGGGCAATTTATTCAAAAGATGCGATTTACAAAATAAGAGAAAGGGTGTTGACTCAGGCGGGAAATAAAAGGATTGAATTTTAACCGGTGGCAAAAGTAAAAAGGGGCGCGTGTGAAATTGAAACGCCTATCCTTTTACTGACATAGTGGACGCGTGTGAGGATTTCAAGCGACTTCTCTCTGGCACTTAAAGGCGCGTGAGGATTTGAAACGACTTATTCTGAAACGGCGCTTGTTGGGCGGTGTGATCCTAGGAATCTGACACTCTCTCTCCTACGTGATCATCGCCTGCCTTAACTGTCACGCATCTGTCATTCCGGGAAACCTTTTCGTATTTCCATAGAAGATTTGAAACGATTTTTCTCTCTCCTTTCACCCACTATAAAAGGCAGTCAATACTTCCATTTATCTCTTTACTGCTTCAAATTTACAAGAGAGCAAAAACTCGAAAAAGCTTTACTATTCCTCTTCTTCTACCTTCAACAATGGCAGAATCATCATCCGTCCACGCCACCTCACACATTCTTCCCATTCGTCCTCAACAGTGCTTGGTGATTGACCTCACACCGCAGGCGTATGATTCTTACATGTTTCCGATCATCGAGTGCTTGAAGTACTCGCAAATCGCTCCTGCACTATCACGGGTTGAGTTTGTGCCCATGGCGATGCTCTCGCAGGTGTATGTGACTGCTTATTACGACAAAGCAGTCGAGCGGGTGTTCTTTGAGGTTGTTGATCACAAGACCTCAATTTCAAGGCAGAGATTCTGCACTCTACTAGGATTTGCCGCTGATTCTTCGAGAATCAATCCGAAGACGATTCCGGTGGGCCATCTTTACAGCATGTTCTACAATATGGGGTACACGGAGGTGCTCATCTCCGTCGCCAAGTTCAAGAAATCCTGCTTGCCGCCGCAGTGGAACGGCATGTTCACAGTCCTCTTCAAGGGCTTATCGGAACGGAGCTCAGGATCCGACGGTGCTAGTCGACTTTTCTTGTCGATTATGTATGCAGTTTACAACGGAGTCAACTTAGATTTTGGGTTGGTCCTCTGGCAACAGCTCATCCAGAGCCTTTCTTCTTCATCACGACATTCTGAAGTGTCGTATGCCCAGTTCTGGACTCTTATTACAAAGTGGGCAATGGATAAGTTCGACGTCCCCACTCCTGCAGGTGCATCGATGTCTTCAATCGGTACGTTTCATACCACGAAGATCATCGTCTCTGATGCATCCAAGTTTTCCTTCATTGGCTCTATTCCGGAGACAATGTATGGTGATGTTCCTTCTAACAGCAGGATCATCAGGACGATCAAGGAGTTCAAACAGTCAGGGCCAAGGGAACTCACACCGGAAATGCTAAAGTCCATCCACGATGCTGACAAACCGGTGAACAGGGGCAAAAAGGCGGAAAAAGGGAAGCAAGTGACCAAAGCTCCTAAAGGTCCTTCTCCCAAGAAGAGGAAACAAATTAAACCTGCTCAATCCCCACAGCCGAAAAAGAGGAAGACTCAACCGAAGCGAAAGCTTGTAATCCCTTCCTCTTCGAGTGACTCAGAAGATGAGCGTTCGGATTCGGACGGCTCTCAAGGAGGCGAAACCCGTCAACGAGGCAACACCCCACCCCGATCTCCTACTCCAGACATGGAAATCCACAACTCACCAGTTCCTTCACCTACTCAAACAATCCCTACTTCCATTCCCACCATAACCCCCACTACCACTATTCCTCCAACCTCTTTCCCTATACCACCACCCATTTTCACTGATACAACTACAACAACAACTGCAAAGGTTACAACCAACATATCTGATACGGGGGTTCATACCGATGCAACCGAAACCCCACCCGTAACTGAACCACCACAAACCGAAACCCAGCATCCAACCGAACCTACCCACACTCAACCACCACCCGAAACTACCCCACCCCACACTCACCCTGAACCTACCCAACCCACCACACCCCCAACTTCACCACCTCCATCATCTCCAGATCATGCCTCTGATGGAGATAACCCGTTTCTTGGCGGAGACAACATGACCTTCGATTCGGTCTACTTTAGTCCGTTTCAGGTTCAGAGTGACGAAGAGGATGATGCTCCAGTGACAAAGAAGCATCTTAAGGAGCTCAACGAGAAGGTTGACTTACTTCTCGCTTCATCTTCCAACCACCAGTCATCTCTCTCTGAAGCCGCTCTTCAGAAGATTGTTGATGCCTTCTCCAGGGCTCAGCATGATTCTGTAGCTTCAGCCTCAGCCACCATAGACGCCTCCACAAAAGCCTGTGAGGCTGCGACCGCAAAAGTCGATAAACTATTCTCAGACGCTTCTACCCTGTTGAATTCATTACAGGAAAGCGCTGACGCCACCAAGACAACTTTGGAACCGATTGTTCAGCAATTGGCAAAGTTCATCTCAACGGAGTTGACATCATTCGCTACTCTTCACCAAACCATAAGCGACGATAACTCGGCCCTTCGTGCCTCCATTGATGAGCGCCTCGCTAAGCTTCAAGAGGATCTCGCAGCTGAAAACTCATTGATGGACGTTCTGGCAAGCAAAACCACCGCCCTAAAGGTCAAAAGCACTCAACTTTCAACCTCACTGCAACAGCTTGAAGCTCTTCGATCCGAACGGGAGGTTATCAAGACATGTGTTTCGGATGTACACGCTGCCCTATCTAACATCCTAGAAGCACACGATCCGATTCTAAACCATTCGGTGAGGTGAACCCTTGCTGAAAAACTTGCTCCTGCCTTGGACCTTCTCAGCAAAATCGAAGGTTTACCTAGTTTCGTGTCCACTCCGAAACAAGGGGGAGAAGAGAAGAAGTCCGGATCGAAACCACCTCCTTCCTCCAAAGCTACTCACACAACCGAACCACCTCCGACTGGTCAAGCTTCGGGTTCGGGTGTGAAGGATAAAGGGAAACACATAGCTGAGGAAGAAGATGAAGATGAAGATGATGAAACTATTGCTGACATGTTGAAACGCAAAAACAGTCGCAATGTTGATGATGATGTTAATCGTGTGGCGCGAGAGGCTGAAGAAGCCGAACGCAAGCAGAAGGAAGCCCACGATCTCCTCGAGAGCAGGAAGACTCTCTTCCCTGCATGGACTCGGGAGCGAATGATTACGGAGGCCATAGATACTCCCAGCATCCTATGGCTCGAGCCGGTGATCTCGTTCGACTGCTATAATTCTGTCGATTCGCAGTTTGACATGCCGTTGACTCGAAAGGCGTTTATCTTCCACGCCTTCTCAAATATTTTTGAAGTCCCTCATCCGAACCCTGAGGTGGATAGGGAGCTGATCGAATTCTATCTGAAGGCTGCTCGTCCTCAGTATTTAACATGGAGCGCCCAGAAGATAGTGAACGTTCGGGTATTGAAGCCTTACACCGAAGGAAGATTCATTAATGTTCGGTTCAAGGTGATTCAAGGGTCTGCAAGAACTGAACATCATATATCCCTGGCAGATCTACCGAACTTAAATCCTCATGATTGGAATGTCTTGCATAATATCCTTTTTACGAATGAAGTCGAATATGATCCAATTATAGACCATCTCAAAAGGATGTTAGTCTGTTACATCATGGAGGTAGCCCTTATGGATCAGGAGGTAGCCACCGCCTTCAAGAAGAAACCGAAGATAGCTCCTGTGGGATCGGCCAGTGATCTCAATCAAATGAAGATGGGCAAGATCGACCCGAGACGTAATTCGGTTATGTTCACTAGAGCAGAAGGACATAAATGTCTCTTTGCTTTAGCTGACAAACATCTTTACACCACTGCTTGTCTAGAGCATGTGTTATCGATCATCCGAAGGTGTAAAGAGAATGCAGCGGATGATGTTAAGTACTTCAACGACATGATCCAATGGTACATCAGGTTTAGGCAGACGATACTGGCTCTTATCTCTCGTCTGTTTAACACCGTGAAGAAGAAGGTACCCGCCTCCGCTGCTGGCCCAAGTAACAAGTGAAGATCTCGCTCCATTTGACACAAAGGGGGAGATTTTTGGGTTGAAGATTCGCTACAGGATTGCGTCATTGGGCTCGGCTTTTAGTCCAATTATTTTGTACTCCGGTTTGGGCCTGTCCAACCGAGATGTCTTTTAGATTTATTATATAAGTATATGCTTGCATGCATATTAGGTTAACGATTCAGAGTATAACGATAGAATTATAGATTTCTTTGATCGTTCTTGTAAACCTACTAATCCTCTACAGTTGATGTTCTTAATCGAGCTCTTCTGAGGGTTTTGTTTTAATCATTCGACTTGTTTGATTCATTCTTGACTTGTTCTTTATTTTCGTGTTCTTGCTGTTTAGTATTTGTTTACCTGTTTAAGATCTAATCGATCTTCAAGATTAAGTTTTTAATCTCATCAAAGTCCACAACCAAACAAGGAACAGGAAATAGAGCGTATTATCAGTCCTAAGTCCTTCAAACCTTACTTATATAACTATATATGTATTCGACATGATTTGACAGTATATAAGTTTAAAGAGTTTTGAAAGTAAAGATTTGGAAACTAAAACTAAGTTTTATAAAAAGTATAACATGTAAAAGTGTTTGGAAATCATCTTGAAGTAGTTTTGTTGACAAGACAGTTTAAAGCATAGTAAATCCATTTGTATGCTAGTTATTAATCACATGTGATTGATATAATAACTAGTATGATTCAACTTTTATTCCCCCCCATAAAAGCATTTAAAAACATTTAAAAGGTTACTTAAGGGGTATGAACTCACTTGTAGTGAGTGGATTGTATGGAAGTGTGGGACAAGGTGGTAGGTGTCAAGTGAATACTTCAACACACAAAATGATCCTATTTAGCATATAAGACATATGTATATATATATATATATATATATATATATATATATATCTAATTAGTGATTATAAACACCCTAAAACATGGAAAACACTTTGTTCTAAGTGTTAGAAGGCCATTTGGGTTGCATCAAAGGAGTGTAAGGCATTGCATTTGAGTTTACGACCCAAGGACCACTTCCCTTGGAGTTTACGGCCCTAATGGGTTTACAGCCGTAAACCCATGGAAAACTCCACAAAGTCAAAGTTTTAGGTCCTTAGTTCAATGGTGGTTGGTTCTAGTCTAAGTTCTAATCATTAGGAAGGAAATTAGGGCATCACTCCACACTTATGGGGAGTTTACGACCTTGGGAGATCCTTGGCCGTAAAATCTCTTCCAACCCATAAATCTTGATGTTTCTAAGGTCTAAACAAGTTCATTCTAGTGTATAACAAGCTAGGATAGGTGTACTTACAATCTAGAAGCTTGATTGGGTGTTTAAGGTCCAAGAACACTAGTGTGTGTTCTTGGTGTTCTTGGTGTTTTGAAGAACACTTGAAGATCTAAGTAAAAATGAAGAATTCATGGATGAAATGGAGTATAACAACTAGATGAAAGGTTATAACAACAAATCAAACAAAGAAAATACTTACATTTTGGAATATTGGAAGAAAGGGGTTATGATCCTTCAGAGAGAATGGTGGAAGTTCTTGAGCTAGTAAGTGAAGAATGAGAGAAATGGGAAGTAAAATCATGCTATATGCATGAGTTTACGACCAGAAGGATTTCACGGCCCAAACCCCTTTTGTTTGGCTGTGAACACCTAACCAGGGTGTTGGTTGATTTGTTGATGCTGTTGGATTAATGTCTAAGTCCATAACTATAATTGGTGAGACTTGACCCGACCCGGCATGGTCCATTTGGGTTGCATACCATCATGCGCTTGGATAGACTATAATGAGAGAAATAAGACACTTATGGTTATTAATATATTATAAGTTCTAGTATATTAATAATAAGAATAATAAGATTATTTAATTAGTATTGATCAAGAATTAATCTAGGATTAATTAAGTGATCAAAAGAAGACTAATTAAATATATGGGTTGATTGTGTAAATCATCCATACTTGTATAGTGGGCTAATGCTCCATGGATAATCAAGTTGGGCTAAAACCCATAGGATGGTCCATGGATGCTCCATGGTGTATTTGTACCCATGGATCATGGAAATGAAAGGCCATGTCAATTAGGGTTTACATGGTGTAACCCTAACTATATAAGCATCTTATTCTTGACCAAATCGGCCACTAGTATCCAACTAGAGTGTGAAGAAAAGGCTAGCCGATTTCATGAGTTGTAGAATTCTCTCAAGTTATTCCAAGTGTTATGGTGATTGTGATTCCATTTGAGGCTTCCACACTATTGGGGCTAGGCACTCAAGCTTCATGAAGACTTTCTACATCAAAGAGGTATGTATTCTATCTTGTTACACTCATTGTTTTTGTATGCTAGATTAGGATAATACCTTGGAAGTTCTTATTTGCATGTATAATAGAGAAAACATAGATCCAAGGTATTTAGGGTTGCATGTACACTTAGGAGTGTTAGAATCCTCAAAACCCATCAGTGGTATCAGAGCCTAGGCTTGTTTTCTTGTTATACCTGCAATAGAAGCTGAAAAAACGAATTTGGTGCTGTCTGATCATCAGACTCGGCGAGTCCATCAGAGGACTCGGCGAGTCCATGCCTAAAATGTGATCAATTCGATCCAACTCGCCGAGTTGGTTCATGCACTCGACGAGTTGAACCCCCAGACAGCATATTTTTGAGTTTTTTGGCTAGAAATGGACTAGGAACATTACCCTAAGTTGTTTTTGAACTTATAAACTTGGTTTTGATGTGGTAATGTTCATGCTAATCCATTTTCAAAGATAATTGTCAATAGATTCATGTTTTGTATTAGTTTAAGGTTTAGACTAATTACATGAAAAAGTTTGATTTGAATTATCTTGTTCTTATGAGTTGCTTAGATTAATAGAAAAGTTAATTGAAATAGTTGTTTTCAATCCATTTTAATCTAAGGGTTGAGTATAAAATGTGTTTGTGTAACTTGTCCTCAAGTTACATGAAGAGTCACATTAAAGACTCATAAAATTCATAAAAGTTGGCAATGGTTACAAAATGAAGAGTCTTGTGTCATTGAATAATTTTTTATGACTCCATAACTTGTCCTCAAGTTATGGAAGTTCAAGAGTCACTTCATTAAAGAATAAATATGTAACCATAATTAAATCCATAAGTTATAAAATAAAGAAAAGTTAGTTCTTTTATTAGTTTAAAGTCTTCCATAACTTGTCCTCAAGTTATGGAACTTGAAGAGTTTTTGGATTAAAACTACTTTAAACACATAAGTTATGGAATTAATTAGTTTTGAATAGTTTCAAAACTTGCCCTCAAGTTTTGGAATTTGAAAAGTTTTCACTTATGAATACTTTAATTCCAAGTTAGCCCTTAGAATTTTAAAAGTTAAAATTCAACCCTTATACTTTATAATATTATAAGTTAATAATATATATATATATATATATGTATAAGAGTAAAGTCAGTCTTACCACTAGTACGCCTCATTCACGAAGCCGGTCTATAAGGTGGGTATAAGGTTGTTGCCTATAAAATGGCAACTTAATGGGTGTCCACTCTCACCCACCGCTTGCTTGACTGGTGGAGGGTCGTTAGCCGAACGGGTTTGACAAGACTAGAATTCTCCCTTCATTAAAAGTATTAATGATAATACTAAGTAACTAAACTCTTAATAATACCCAATCTTAGTTACTTAGGAAAAATGTGAATAAGGTGCTAATCCATGAAATTACACTTTACACTTTGTCTAAGTCGTTAGTGGAGTGTGTGTGGTTAACCGGCACACTAACTTGGACTTAACAAGGTAGGTAAAGGGTGACTTAATATTTATCATAGTATCGATGGAGCGTGTGTGGTTAACCGGCACATCGATTGAGGGGTAATTTATTAAGGGTACCAAGTGATTTGCATGGTTACTTCACACCTTGTTTTGTCATCCTCGGCATCCCAGTCACAAAACCTGAAGGGCACACTCGAGATTGAAACATGCCTTTGAACAGTTCAATGAATCTCAAAGATCTAGGAGTTTCAAAACCAATTAAAACCTAATAATACATTTCGTTTATCTTGGTGGAAATTGGTGAATCGTCATTCACCTACCTTCAAATATTTTATAGCTTGGATTACGGCATACCTCTTCTAAGTTATAAAATTGTTTGTTGGGTCCTAGCCTTAATATTTCATATTGGGTGTCAGATTAAGGACTTTAAATCAACTATCTTGAATATCTTCCAAAAGATGTCTAGTTTAGACACCTATGATCTTCCCAAATCTCTTGAAACAAGGTTTCCTAATGAAGATGATGTCCCATGGATATCATACTTCTTTCTCCTCCTCCATCCATTCTCCCTAACCCACAAGTTCTTGAAAAGTTTAAGGTCACTCAAGCCCTATTGGCAAGGCAAGGTCTAGGTGTGATCACATCTTGGAGATGTAGTCACATATTGACAAGCCGGGAGAGTTGGGTGTCAAAGTCTTGAGAAAGTTGGTGGTTCAATCACTTTCTAAGTCACATAGTGAGTTCCTTTGGGACACCTATGAAACAGACTATGATAAGACCCTTAATGATCTTATCTATTTGCTAAGATCAACTTCCTAAAACTTTATGGACATTGACAATGATGACATTGGATATCTAGTGAAGCTCTCTCTTCCCGATGGAAAGGGATCGGCCATAGTCAACTCGGTTGACCGCTAAGTCTGTGATAGTCTCGTGTACCATTATCAAAGGGTCCATATGTTTGTATTTCCAAAGAAAGGGGCATTGGTTGCGAAGCTGCCAAAATTTACCTAAGGATGTTAAAGTCAATAATTTTGACTCTACTTCAGGTAAAGTCCACTATCTAACTCTGTTAAGTTTCTATTCTGAGATTCTTGATACATGATGTGACTGGGTCACATGGTGATGTTTTAAGAATCAAAGAAAAAGTGAAGAAACTTAAAGAAAGAATATGCTGAATCTGATGGCGTAGATGGATTTCTATCGCATAGTTTGAAGATCGGATTCTTGAGCTACTTCTTAGGAGTTATGAAATATTGCTTAGGAATAGGTAACAACAAGTTTTCATATGGATTGTAAGGATAAGTTTTCCGCAAAGTTTAAAATAAAAGAAAATTTTTTATTTTATTTATTTTAAATATCCTTACAACGGCATTTGAGGAAAAATTGTTGCTTATGTGATTCCATTAAGAGCAAGAGTGGAAATATGAAATTGATTCTTTCATTTGTGGTAATGTCTAAATTTACCAAATAAGGAAAGATTCTCATCACCCAAGTTTCAATTGGACTGGAACTTGGAATCATGCAAGTTGTATAGCATGATGAATGAGAACTTTCAAGTTTTGGAAAAATTAAGACTAATTACTTGTTCACATGGATGTGTGAGTCAAGTAAAGGACTAAAGGATCGAGTACACATTCTTGTGCACTGATTAAGTCCACCATAAAAGTTTGATAAGACTATTCGTCATAGTTTACTAAAGCTCAGTAAATATGACTATACTTACATGCTTAAGTGTAACTCTGAGACATTGGAAAAAAGGTTCCAATGTAAGGCAGAGCGAATAAGAAGAATCAAATGAGGCAGAAGGATAAAATTTTCTCAAATCTGGAAAGATGGGAGAGTACTTTAGTATCAGTTTTGTGATCATCTTAATGATTAAGAAACCATATCACAATTAGTTCTCTAAGGAAATCTTAGTGCATTCTTATGACTAAGAAGAGGGATCTTGAATTGTTGAAATGGTTAAATCAAGAAGATGAGTCATACTTCGTTCCAATACAAGTCTTAGAGTCATACTCCAAGATTGTAATTTGAGTGACATGTCTTAAAGAAGGTTTAAAACACTTGTCAAATGTAAGAGTAAAAGTTTTGTACTCTTGTACATTTGAAATTGGTAGGTTGTGATGTTTTGGATAAAACAAAGACCAACTTAGGCCAATTGTGTGAAGTGTTTGTCTTGATAAGAATCCACACTATCTCTTGGATGTTTGACAAGGGCGTCTTATATGTCAAGAGGACAGTGGGAGTCTTAAAGGTCTTGAAAGTCTCAAGAACTAATCAAGAATAAACCTGAAGTTCTTCACTAGCACACAACTTGAGGTTCATAACCTATCGTGTTGACATATTCTGTGCCCATTCCAGTTAAAGTTGGTTTTGCATATGAGTTCTTAGAGTCCTCAAAGTGTTGCACAAACAACTTGGAAGCAATGGCAGGCCCTTGAGCTGCTAGGTGGCAAGAAATTAAGATTGAGTTCAGTCCATATGAGTTTGGATTTGTCATTATCTTTGTCTTGTGATTATGTTTTTGACAAATTCATATGGGTAGGAACTCATACACCATATAAACCTAAGTGTCATAAGGTTTCTCTCCGATTCATGAAAATGATGGTGAGGAAACACTTTCACTAAGTAGATTTTATCTAGATAGCAATTGTGATATTTGCATTCTCAAAGACGTTAGTGGAGCGTGTGTGGTTTACCGGCACACTAACCTGGACTTGTGAGAAATGGCAAAAAGGTCTAACCATTATGATTACGGCATACCTCTTCATAATTGTTTAGACACACAAGTGTGCCATCTAAGGGAAGGTGTATGATTTTGATAAAGTTTTATCAAAACAATCTAGTATCAGAAATATGAACTTTGGTAAGGAAGTCAGTTGATTTCTGAGTACATGTCAAAGCTAGTGGGAGCATAAGCGTTATGCTAATAATCATCATGTTAGTGGGAGCATGATAATTATGATAAGTATTGCAAGTTAGCAATGTTAATTATAGAAAACAAAAGGTTTCAATTGGAAAAAGTTGTTTTGCTATAATTAAGGGAGAGGAAATTATACTTCATCTCAAATCTATAAGCTTAGATCGTGAGGTTTTAATCATTTAGTCAAGGATATATATATGAATTTCATGTTGGAATGGCTCAACATAAGGAAATTTTGTATATGGGTCCGTTATTTGCGTTCTAAAATTCGATTATGATTACGGCATCCCTTTTCATAATCTGAATTATGAGAACTTGGCAAATTGAAATGGACATATTATAGCAAAAGACTGGTTTAGTCTTTATGTGAGACATCATGAATCGTGTCCAAATGCCTGGGGCATTAAGAAGGGAAAAGGTTTAGAACTGGATATGACTAAAAGGATTAAACAATTGTCGAGGACAATCTAAGGTTTACCAAAGATTGGTTGCTCAAGGACAGTTGGAAGTATAGTGATAATTCTGGAAGGACCATATTGACATAATCTGGAAGGAGGCAACTCTTGTTCAGAAGTGATAGTCAAAATGGAATCTGGAAATGTTTCAAAGTTAGAATTTTCAATCTGTTTAAGATTAGGAAACTTAATGCAAGAAGGATATTTCCAAGGAGTTGATCTCCTTTGGAATACTCTGTAATGATTGTTGCCAAGTCTTTGTGAGTTTGTGCATAATCGTTACAAGAGGATCAATGCATATAAGTTTAGAATCTAACAGATTTCAGTAAATGGCATGAATTTGGAATTCTTGCATTTGCAGTAAGGATTTGGGAGTGTGAAAAAAGAATCATTGAAGTTATGTTCAATTGGTCTAGTTCACAAAGTAAAGATCATAGACAAACATAGTATGCATACTTGGTGTATGGCATGACTAGTGTTTAAGAAAACATAGTGTACATGCTTGGAGCATGGGACAACTATTGTTTTAAATTCAAGAATAAAGTTGATAGCTGAAACAGTATACAATGAATAATGTGTAATCATATGGTGATAAATAAAAGGTGTTTTATTTATGTTCAAAGGGTTGATACCATATTGGATTCAATTATTATTGTGTTTCATTTTGCATGTTTTGACTTCCCGAATAAACTGGGTTATTCTTCCGGAATGACTAAGTTATTCAAACCATCCACAGTCGGTCATATGTTGGAAGTAGATATGAATTAAGACTGTCATGATGGGTTGTAGAGGTCTAAGGTGTTGGACAAGGCTACAACAATCATGAGTGCTCATAAGTTCTGAGTATTGGATTCAACCCGCGCTCATTGGAATTACTTCATGGATTTTATCACGAGTGATCATGAGACAATAATATCTTATATTCTTCAAACCTAGAGATATGAGTGGTTACTATGAGTTGATAGTACATTGATTGCACGTAAACGCATACGGTAACTCGGTGTTATAAAACGTGCCTTTGTGTATGATTCAACAAGTAGTAGAACAAGCCATATGAGTCGAAGTTTATCCGTTCCTTTTACCTTCGGGATAAAAGCGATATTTGTGAGCCCCTCGATGATTTGATGATGACAAATGGAAGTGCTCGGCCGGGCCAGGACTGATTTGATTTGTTCAATTAGTCAGTCGTCATAAATCGAAAATCGGGAAACAACAAATGGACAGAGAGAATGATTATAATCCATGTCTCAGTCCATACGATATCTAGAATGGAGGAATATATGATCCCTTATCTAATGGACAAGTCATTGACAAAGGTCAGAGTTCATCTACAAGGTCACAGTTCGACAGAAGCTTTTGAGAGCTACGATTGCCAGTTGGTTCCTGAAGTCATACGCAATAATAGTTTTAGACTTATCCAAGTGGGAGACTGTTGGATTAATGTCTAAGTCCATAACTATAATTGGTGAGACTTGACCCGACCCGGCATGGTCCATTTGGGTTGCATACCATCATGCGCTTGGATAGACTATAATGAGAGAAATAAGACACTTATGGTTATTAATATATTATAAGTTCTAGTATATTAATAATAAGAATAATAAGATTATTTAATTATTATTGATCAAGAATTAATCTAGGATTAATTAAGTGATCAAAAGAAGACTAATTAAATATATGGGTTGATTGTGTAAATCATCCATACTTGTATAGTGGGCTAATGCTCCATGGATAATCAAGTTGGGCTAAAACCCATAGGATGGTCCATGGATGCTCCATGGTGTATTTGTACCCATGGATCATGGAAATGAAAGGCCATGTCAATTAGGGTTTACATGGTGTAACCCTAACTATATAAGCATCTTATTCTTGACCAAATCGGCCACTAGTATCCAACTAGAGTGTGAAGAAAGGGCTAGCCGATTTCATGAGTTGTAGAATTCTCTCAAGTTATTCCAAGTGTTATGGTGATTGTGATTCCATTTGAGGCTTCCACACTATTGGGGCTAGGCACTCAAGCTTCATGAAGACTTTCTACATCAAAGAGGTATGTATTCTATCTTGTTACACTCATTGTTTTTGTATGCTAGATTAGGATAATACCTTGGAAGTTCTTATTTGCATGTATAATAGAGAAAACATAGATCCAAGGTATTTAGGGTTGCATGTACACTTAGGAGTGTTAGAATGCTCAAAACCCATCAGATGCCCCAAAGTCGTAGAATATACTTCCTTTTATTCGTTTATTTGAAGAACAAATATTAAAATCACTCAAACGGACTTTAAACCGGTCAAAAATTAGCAAAAAAGTATTTGACTTTTATTTGAAGTGCTTGACTGTAGGGTTTTTACGAATGGAAATTTCGGGTTGTCACAGATCTTCAGGGATTGCATGATAGAATTGTCTGATTACATGATGCCTGCTAGCCTAGGGTTTTCTTATATGAAATTGACATCATTACTGTAGTTACCTGTGTATGTATCACGATTATACATAATTATGATCTTATAGCCCGAGAATGTTTTATTTGGCCTTATTTTCTGTTCTTATTGATTGTGTTTAGGGTAGGGTCAGATATTTGAAAGTCTATAAAGTCCAGCGTTATGTATGTTGGCATGCACTAATGCTGCAGGGTTGGTGGAAGTTTCATGGATGAGTGAGGTTGAGCGACCACCATGTGCATGTATAGTGTTAGGGTGTTATGGTGATTCTTGAGACAAATATGGGTAGGTGTGGAAGGTTGTAACACTCTAAAAATTTCAACCAATTTAAACTTTTCAAAAACAACCCGGTTTCATAAAGTTATTACAAAAAGGTTTTCAATACAATTATTATCAGAGTCCTCCCAGAACCACATCATAAAACATAATCATAAGGAGCGGTACGATCACGCCTTAGCATTGCCACGGTCTCCTGAAGAACCTGAAAAACATTAAACCACAACTGTAAGCCCGAAAGCTTAGTGAGATACCCCCAAAATACCAACCACATACAAACATAACCATATCATATAACCGATACAGAATAGCCATGCACTTCGGGTCTACTGAGTGACTGGTCCGCCGCACCGGCCAACAGTCCACCTGGTCCACCCTCCAAGTCTAGCCATATACATCGAGTCTACAGTGTGATTGGTCCGCCCACACCGGGCCTTCAATCCACCTGGTCCACTCTCTGAGTCTACAGTATGACTGGTCCGCCCATACTGGGCCTTCAGTCGGCCTGGTCCACTCTCTGAGCCTCGGCACGTCTGGTCCGCCCTCTTGGGGCCTGCAGCCTATCCAGACCGCTCGTTGGGCCTTCGGGATAACTGGTCCGCCCTGGGTATGTTGGCCTACAGCACAAAGCAGGACCCACCTCAACCCAACCCCTGTCCAACAACCATGTGCACATAAACATTCAATCATATAACAATTCACATTCAATCAAGCCGATCTAGCAGATCACATAACATAACATCATCCTAACCAGGATACTGACCTAACCGATCACTAGCATAGCATCATCCTATATACCAGAATACCGACCTTAACCGGGTCTTTAACATATACCATCCTAACTACCAGGATGCAAACATAGCAAAGCAACAACATAACAACGATACCCGGATTACAATCTGATAAAGCGTCGACCTTGGTGCCTTAGACCCTTTTGATATAGTGAGGATAACTCACCTGCAACTGTTGACTTGTAACAACCCAAAAATACCACCCAAAAATTTCGATTTTTATTGTAACAAAACCACGAGACTAAGTATCACATAATAAAACCATATGTTGCGTGTTTCAAAAACCATAATAAAATACTGTGAGAAAAACTGTGTCACAACTGTATCCAAACATATCAAGAAAACTAAATCAACTCCCAGGACAAAATTGAAGTTGTGGTGTGTGCGATGCCATCATCCTGAGCTCTTCCCTTTGCTTGCGGAAGTACCTGAAACCAAAACTGAAACTGTAAGCACGAAGCTTAGTGAGCTCCCCCAAACTACCACATACCACACAATAACATATAAAGCACATACTGGGCCTTGCCCACTACATCGGATCGAAGTCCGGACTAACTGGGGCCTTGCCCCCTACATCGGACCGAAGTCCGAAGCTGACTGGGACCTTGTCCCCTACATCAGACCGAAGTCTGAAGCTGACTGGGACCTTGTCCCCTACATCGGACCGAAGTCCGAAGCTAACTGGGACCTTCGTCCCCTACATCGGACCGAAGACCGAAGCTGACTGGGACCTTCATCCCCTACATCGGACCGAAGTCCGAAGCTGACTGAACATAACATAAACATATCCACTAGCATGAACACACATATACTACATCGGGCTGTAGCCCGGATCACATATCACATAACTCCTGTCTGAGCCACGAAGGCATCAAACATGCTAATTACTGCATCGGATCAAATCTGGAAACTACTACTAGCTGAACGGGCCGGCATTATGGCCTTAGACCCGTTTCTACTGGAAGGAAACTCACCTCATGAACAGGCTGCTGTGTGTATGGCTCTGGAAGCTAACTGCTGCAGCTCCGGTATCTCCCCGGCTAAAATCCATAAACACACTCAATCAGATGCTAATCACTGTATTGGGTAAAATGACTCTTTTACCCCTGGTCAAAGTCAACCCTCCCGGTCAAAGTCAACCTACAGTTGAGCTGACTCGCCGAGTTGGGCCGCCAACTCGCCGAGTCCCTAGTCTCACTTCTCAACCCTACTCGTAGCTACTCGTCGAGCATGGCATCGACTCGACGAGTACCCTCTAGATTCAAAAGCTCAGGCAATCTGCATCCGGCTCGCCGAGTCATATGAACAACTCGACGAGTTGTTCTTCAATCTAAGAAGATTGGCTTGGACTCGCCGAGTTGTATGAACAACTCGTCGAGTCCCTCCATTACTGAGTCTGCCCTCCAACTCACTGAGTCCACTCTACTACTCACATGCTCCCACTCGACATCACTCAAAAAGGGGAAAAACGGGACTCGCGACTTGACTCGTCGAGTCGTTCTTCCGACTCGCCGAGTCATATCCATGCAGCTACTCTAAACTCGATTCTGCTTGAATCCAGCGCATACAAATTATAGATCTGAGTCCATAAGGCTGATTTACCACGTAAAGTTTCCAACTTTATGTGTACATACACATGAAAAAGGAGATAAAGGCTAAAAAGGCACTTTGGAGAGTAGATCTAGGGTTATCATGCAAAATAGCTCCATAAAGGTGATAGATCTACGATTTTGGGACTGAAACATGGCTAGATCCAAAGGCTAATCAATCTAATGTGATATCTCTACCAAGAACAAGCTAAGAAATGGCTAAAAGAGGCTAAATATGCTTGTTAAAGAGAAATCAATCATAGAAACAGAAGGAATTCGGTTAATACCTCAATAAACTCTGAAATGGGTGCAAGACCTTGGATCTTCTTCTTCTCCTTTGGATCTAGCCTCCTTCTTCTCTTCAAAACTTCAAGATTCACACCAAGAAATACACAATTACTCAAGGAAACGATTAGGGTTTGCTAAAAGATGCTCTGAGGGTGAAGGGGACGAGTTTGGGGGCTCATAAGGTGGTTTAAATAGGGTGCAAACCCGGGGATTTAGGGTTTCTACCTGGCAGGCAGACTCGCCGAGTCCCGAATATGGACTCGCCGAGTCGCCTACTAACACGTGCTCAAGAACTCGCCCCTACTCGACGAGTCGGGCCATAGACTCGTCGAGTCCCTCTCGAAAACTTCAAGATAAAAGCCACGGAAGCAACATACCAGAAATGGGGCGTTACAATTCTCCCCCACTTGTCTCAGACTTCGTCCTCGAAGTCTACTACGGCTGAATCTGCAAATAACTCCGGGTAGTGCTCTCTCATTTCTTCCTCAGCCTCCCACGTCCATTCAGACCCCTTCCGGTGCTGCCACTACACCTTCACTAACTGAATTGCCTTGTTCCTCAAGGTCTTTGTCTTCCGGTCCAGAATCGCGACCGGCCTCTCAATATAATTCAGGCTGCTATCAACCTGAATATCCTCTAAGGGAACAACTGCTGACTCATCCACCAAACACTTCCTCAACTGAGACACATGGAAAGTGTTGTGGATCTGGCTAAGCTCTACAGGAAGATCCAACCGATAAGCAACCCGACCCACCCGGGCCAAAACCCTAAAAGGACCAATGAACCTGGGGCCCAGCTTGCCCCTCTTCCGAAACCTGATGACACCCTTCCAGGGTGAGACCTTCAGAAGGACCATATCGCCCACCCGGAACTCCAAGTCTGAACGCCTCCTGTCGGCGTAGCTCTTCTGCCGACTCTGCGCAGTCTGCAGTCTACTACGGACGTGCTGAATCAACTCGGTCATCTTGAGCGCCACCTCTATGCTCCCAACGACTCGCTGACCGACCTCGCCCCAACAAATCGGGGTCCTACACTTCCTCCCATAAAGCATCTCAAAGGGAGGTCGATCAATGCTCGCATGATAACTGTTATACGAAAATTCCGCTAACGGAAGATACGTATCCCAACTGCCACCGAAGTCTAGGACACATGCCCTGAGCATGTTCTCGAGAGTCTGAATCGTCCTCTCGCTCTGCCTGTCTGTCTGAGGGTGGAAAACGGTGCTGAAATGGAGACGAGTACCCATCTCGTCGTGAAACCGCTTCCAGAATCTGGATGTAAAACGAACATCTCGGTCTGACACCACCGATACCGGCACTCCATGACGTGCCACGATCTCACGCACATAGATATCGGCTAACTTTTCTGCCGATATGCTCTCCTGAATCGGGATAAAATGAGCACTCTTCGTCAACCGATCCACTACTACCCATATCGAATCTACTCCTCGTGCGGTCCTGGGAAGCTTGGTGATAAAATCCATGGTGATATCCTCCCATTTCCACACGGGAATATCTAACGGCTGCATCTTGCCATGAGGCCTCTGGTGCTCCGCCTTGACCTTCCTGCAGGTCAGGCATCTCTCAACATACCAAGCGACATCCCGCTTCATGCAGGGCCACCAATAATCGGGTCGAAGATCTCTATACATCTTCGTCGCCCCTGAATGGATAGAAAATCGAGACTTATGAGCCTCGTCCATCAACACCTGCCGTACCCCACCCCAGTACGGTACCTACACTCTCCCATGAAGTGTCAGCAATCCCCGACTGTCATAATCAAACGAAGCTACTCGGCCCACTATCCTCTCACACTTTTGCCTCTCCTCCTTGAGGCCCTCAACCTAAGCCTCCCTGATCCGTTCCAACAACGGAGTAATCACTGTCATCCTCAAACACAAATCTTTGATAGGGGTTGCCGACACCTTGCGGCTTAGGGTGTCGGCCACCACGTTGGCCTTCCCTGGATGGTAAAGGATCTCACAATCATAATCCTTTAGCACATCCAACCACCTCCTCTGCCTCATGTTCAGACTCGGCTGATCCATAAGGTACCTCAAACTCTTGTGATCCGTGTAGATAGTACAACGGACCCCATAAAGATAATGTCTCCAAATCTTGAGGGCAAACACAACCGCCCCCAGCTCTAAATCATGGGTAGGATAATTAGCCTCGTGAGGCTTCAACTGCCTCGAGGCGTAAGCTATCACATGGCCTCGCTGCATCAACACTGCTCTCATACCTGTGATTGAGGCATCACAGTAGACTACGAAGTCCTCTAATCCCACTGGCAAGGTAAGGATCGGGGCCTCGCACAATCTCTGTCTGAGGGTCTCGAACGCTGCCTGCTGCTCAGGCCCCCAACGAAATACCACCGACTTCTTGTTCAGTCGGGTGAGCGGCACTGCTATCTTGGAGAAATCCTGAATGAACCTCCGGTAATACCCTAGGAAGCTCCGAATCTCAGATGGAGACTTCGGGACCTCCCACTGCATCACGGCCTCTATCTTGTCCGGATCCACCAAAATACCCTTCTGGTTGACGAGGTGACCAAGGAACTGCACCTCGCGCAACCATAACTCACACTTGGAGAACTTTGCGAAAAGTCTCTCCCTCCTCAAAACTTCCAGCACCTCCCTCAGGTGCTCCTCGTGCTGCTCCTGCGTCTTGGAATACACCAAGATATCATATATGAATACTATCATTGACCGATCCAGCATCGTCCTGCACACGCGATTCATGAGGTCCATGAACGCGGCTGGAGCATTGGTGAGCCCAAATGGCATCACCACAAACTCATAATGACCATACCTGGTCCTGAAAGCAGTCTTCTGAACATCCTCATCCCTAACCCGCATCTGATGATACCCGGAGCGTAGATCGATCTTGGAGAACCAAGACGCTCCCTGAAGCTGATCAAACAAATCATCTATCCTCGGAAGTGGGTAACGGTTCTTCACCGTTACCTTATTCAACTCCCGGTAGTCTATACACATACGATCGACCCATCCTTCTTCCTCACAAACAGGATCGGCGCTCCCCAAGGCGAACTGCTCGGCCGAATGAAACCCTTGTCTAGCAGCTCCTGCAGCTGCGTAGACAACTCCTGCATCTCAGGGGGAGCTAGGCGATACAGTGCCTTGGCTATCGGAGCCGCACCAGGAGTCAGGTCGATCCTAAACTCAACCTGCCTCTCAGGAGGTATTCTCGGTAAATCCTCGGGAAATACATCCGGGAAGTCTCGCACTATTGGAACATCATCAACTGCCGTCTTGCCCTTCTCCCGGGCATCCAAGACATAAGCTACATAACCAGCGCAACCCTGCTGAAAATAGCGCCTCGCCCTTGCGGCGGAACAAAAGGTCGGTCCGCGCTGTGGCCTCTCGCCCTGAATCACTAACTCTCCCCCACTGGGAGTGCGAACCCTCACTAGCTGAAGCTCACAATCAATCACCGCCCCATTGGGGCTTAGCCAATCCATGCCTACAATAACCTTATTCCCTCGCAGGGGAATAGGAACCAGGTCCACCGAAAACTGCTCGTCAAACAACTAAAGAGAACACCCTCTATGCACTCTGGCGACCCTCACGGTCCTGTCATCTGCTATCTCAACCTCTAGTGGACAATCCATCTCCCCTGGAGCTCTGCTGAATCTCTTGCTAAGCGCAAGCGATACAAATGATCGGGTAGCCCCCGAATCGAATAATACCATAGCAGAAATGCCTTTCACAGAAAACGACCCTATATAAAACATACAATCATAAGCAATAAAAAAAAACAATAATAATATAGAGATGAAGGAAAGATACATACCCGTCACCACATCAGGAGTCACTAGCGCCTCCTCTGCTGCCATCTGAAACGCCCTACTCTTCGCCACTGGCGCCTCGGCTCGGCCCTGCCGGCAATCTGTAATCCTCAAAGTAGCAGGGGCAGGTGCAGCCACCTTCCGTACTGCAGCTAAACTTGGACACTGGGACTTTTTATGTCCCCTCTGATTGCACTGAAAGCAAATCAGATCTGATGCTGCAACAGCAGTAGCAGGGGTCGTACAATCCTTGCTCAAATGCCCAGTCCGACCGCACTTGAAGTAGTCGGAACTCCCTGCCTTGCACACCCCATCGTGCATCTTCCCACACCTGCCACATCGACTGCGGCTCGGCTGAATCCTGGATCTGTGATCTGAAACCTTGGGCTTTTTGCCCGAACCTCCTGAACCCGAAACCGCCTCCGGTTTCCTCTTCTTCTCCATCTCGAGATCAATCTCCCTCTCTCGAGCCCTAGCAATCATGTCGTCCAACGTCTTACAGCTGGACCGGATCACAAACTAGCGAATATCGCTCCGCAATATCTCATGATAACGGGCCTTCTTCATCTCCTCATCGGCTGCATATTGAGGAACAAGAAGAGCCCTCTCCCTGAACTTGGCGGTGATCTCCGCCACGATCTCTGTAGTCTGGGTGAGGTCCTGAAACTCTATGGCTAACTGCTGCACCTCAATAACCGGTGCGAACTCCGCCCTGAACCTGGTAGAGAAATCAGCCCAGGTCATGGCATCCAACACTGCATCATCCCCAATGGTATGTCCGACCTCCTCCCACCAATCCCGTGCCCTGTCCTTCAGGAGACAGGACGCCAGTCTAACCTTGTCCCCCTTGGGACACCTGCTCGTGCGGAATGCGTTGGCCACATCCGCCAACCATCTAGTACTCGCTATGGGGTCCCGCGCCCCATGATAGTCTGGAGCTCCACATGCCCTGAACTCCCTGAACGTAAGTGTGCGCGACCCCATCATGGCCGCCACCTCGGCACGGAAGGTGCCCAACCTCTCATCCATCAGCTCTAGGATACCCTCCTTGATGGAACCGAAGATCACAGGAGTCTGCTCTAAAATGATACGAGTAATCTCTGAAGAAAGAAACTCTCTGGTCTGCTCATCCATGCGCTCGTTCCCCGAGCCTGATCCTGATCCCTCCCCGGCACCTCCACTGCCAGCTGCTGGCATCGAACGCAAAACCACCATTCTGAAACACATCATAGCAACATCAGAAAACTAAAATATCTCGAGGGATCATTGATACTACGACTAGGTTCCTGGTCTTGTCTCGGCCTTCCTTGATTCGAGTACGGATCCTCTTCTTTCAGTAGTACGGGCCCATACTACCATCCACATCTATCCGTACTTTCCTCAAGAACTGCCTTGACTCCACCAAGTCACTTCTACTACTACTGATCTCTGTTACTCTCATCCTAGGCTTGCCCTAGGGAAATCTCTGACTCCACTCAAACCAGTCCTCAGCTGCGGAAGGCCTCCTTGTAATGCCAATTAGCCACCACCTGAATACCATCACATGTGACGAGGCTCAGATAATCCTTCAAGTAACGACTCGTCCCTACAACGGTTGGACTCAGACAAGAGCTGCGCAATAGGGCCAAATCCGGCACTCTGAGATTATTCAACCCTGATCACATGTGATGTGACGTATTCACCTAATGGCTAACTCCCATCACTCGGAGTCCCACAAAGCACAAAGCAAGCAGCATTCGGACACAAGAAACTACTCAAGCAATTCTATTCTCATAACGAGAAAACTGTACTAACATATAATGCTAAACTCATACTATCAGGCATAACCTAAACAGGCTATCCTACTGCTGTCTACTCAATACTAGCATGCAATTCTCAATAAGCTGAAACACATATAGCAGGCACATAAGGCATCCTCCTAGATCCTTAGTCCTATACTAGCATGTTGTTCTACTGAAACTGAAACTGAAACTGGAACTAAAACTGAAACTGAAACTTGTATGGGTAATTTGGGAGTACTTACTTGAGCTCGGCTGATCACATGCACCACACCCTTATCTCGTTTAAAATTCTTTTCTTTCTAAGTGCTTTTCAAAATTTCTTTCGAAAACATTTTCCTTTTGAAAATCTTTTTATCTTTCCTTTAGTTTGAGTTCAAATACACCTAGAAGTGTATCCAAATCCCTCAAACCAAGGCTCTGATACCAACTTGTAACAACCCAAAAATACCACCCAAAAATTTCGATTTTTATTGTAACAAAACCACGAAACTAAGTATCACATAATAAAACCATATGTTGCGTGTTTCAAAAACCATAATAAAATACTGTGAGAAAAACTGTGTCACAACTATATCCAAACATATCAAGAAAACTAAATCAACTCCCAGGACAAAACTGAAGCTGTGGTGTGTGCGATGCCATCATCCCGAGCTCTTCCCTTTACTTGTGGAAGTACCTCAAACAAAAACTGAAACTGTAAGCACGAAGCTTAGTGAGCTCCCCCAAACTACCACATACCACACAATAACATATAAAGCACATATTGGGCCTTGCCCACTGCATCGGACCGAAGTCCGGACTAACTGGGGCCTTGCCCCCTACATCGGACCGAAGTCCGAAGCTGACTGGGACCTTGTCCCCTACATCAGACCGAAGTCCGAAGCTGACTGGGACCTTGTCCCCTACATCAGACCGAAGTCCGAAGTTGACTGTGACCTTGTCCCCTACATCAGACCGAAGTCCGAAGCTGACTGGGACCTTCGTCCCCTACATCAGACCGAAGACCGAAGCTGACTGGGACCTTCGTCCCCTACATCAGACCAAAGTCTGAAGCTGACTGAACATAGCATAAACATATCCACTAGCATGAACACACATATACTACATCGGGCCGTAGCCCGGATCACATATCACATAACTCATGTCTGAGCCACGAAGGCATCAAACATGCTAATTACTGCATCAGATCAAATCTGGAAACTACTAGTAGCTGAACGGGCCGGCATTGTGGCCTTAGACCTGTTTCTACTGGAAGGAAACTCACCTCGTGAACAGGCTGCTGTGTGTATGGCCCTGGAAACTAACTGCAGCAACTCTGGTATCTCCCCAGCTAAAATCCATAAACACACTCAATTAGAAGCTAATCACTGTATTGGGTAAAATGACTCTTTTACCTCTGGTCAAAGTCAACCCTCCCGGTCAAAGTCAACCCACAGTTGAGCTGACTCGCTGAGTTGGGCCGCCAACTCGCCGAGTCCCTAGTCTCACTTCTCAACCCTACTCGTGGCTACTCGTCGAGCATGGCATCGACTCGACGAGTACCCTCTAGATTCAAAAGCTCAGGCAATCTGCATCCGGCTCGCCGATTCATATGAACAACTCGACGAGTTGTTCTTCAATCTAAGAAGATTTCCTTGGACTCGCCGAGTTGTATGAACAACTCGTCGAGTCCCTCCATTACTGTGTCTGCCCTCCAACTCACTGAGTCCACTCTACTACTCACAGGCTCCCACTCGACATCACTCAAAAAGGGGAAAAACGGGACTCGCGACTTGACTCGCCGAGTCGTTCTTCCGACTCGCCGAGTCATATCCATGCAGCTACTCTAAACTCGATTCTACTTGAATCCAGCGCATACAAATTATAGATCTGAGTCCATAAGGCTGATTTACCACGTAAAGTTTTCAACTTTACGTGTACATACACATGAAAAAAGAGATAAAGGCTAAAAAGGCACTTAGAAGAGTAGATCTAGGGTTATCATGCAAAATAGCTCCATAAAGGTGATAGATCTACGATTTTGGGACTGAAACATGGCTAGATCCGAAGGCTAATCAATCTAATGTGATCTCTCTACCAAGAACAAGCTAAGAAATGGCTAAAAGAGGCTAAATATGCTTGTTAAAGAGAAATCAATCATAGAAACAGAAGGAATTCGGTTAATCCCTCAATAAACTCTTAAATGGGTGCAAGACCTTGGATCTTCTTCTTCTCCTTTGGATCTAGCCTCCTTCTTCTCTTCAAAACTTCAAGATTCACACCAAGAAATACACAATTACTCAAGGAAACGATTAGGGTTTGCTAAAAGATGCTCTGAGGGTGAAGGAGACGAGTTTGGGGGCTCATAAGGTGGTTTAAATAGGGTGCAAACCTGGGGATTTAGGGTTTCTACCTGGCAAGCAGACTCGCCGAGTCCCGAATATGGACTCGCCGAGTCGCCTACTAACACGTGCTCAAGAACTCGCCCCTACTCGATGAGTCGGGCCATAGACTCGCCGAGTCCCTCTCGAAAACTTCAAGATAAAAGCCACGGAAGCAACATACCAAAAATGGGGCGTTACATGACTGAAGAGATAAGACCAAGCTGCTCCAACCACTGACACGATCTCCTACACTAGCCAAACTCCAAAACACTGAACTCAAAACAAATGCCAACAATTACCAAAATGCCCCTGGAATTCAACCGGTCAACCCTTGGTCAAAGTCAAAGTCAAAGTTAACCTCCTGACTGACTCTACTCGCCGAGTCAACCCGATGACTCGTCGAGTCCCCATGCTCAGAACTGTCCCAATCCGTGACTCAACTCGCCGAGTCACCCCGAGACTCGTCGAGTCCAACAACTCTGAGTCCCCTCGCACTCAACTCACCGAGTCCTCCCTTGACTCACCGATTCACGGCTTAACCAGAAGAACGTTACGACCTCACGACCAGACTCGCCGAGTCCAAGGCTATCTTCAACCAACTCGCCGAGTTGTTCTTCTAACTCGTCGAGTTCCTGCCCATCTTCAAGCAACTCGCCGAGTACCCCTAGATCTTAATCCATGCAAAAGCTTTCCAGGCCGTGCAGATGATCCAAACCATAGATCTACCCTTCTACAACCCATCCATCACGTAAAGTGGCAAACTTTACGTGAATACAAAGAGATCTAAGCATATAACACTCTAGGGTTAGGGTTTGGGACAAGATGGCTTCACCAATCAGTCAAGAACAGGGACTTTAATGCACTCTAGACCTTCTCCATTCCAGATCTAAGGTAGCAACCTCAGATCTAACCTCCAAACTCAAAATACCACAAGCTATTCTTTCCAAATACTCCAATATGATGAATCTAGATGAATAACAGCCCAAGAAACGAAATAATACCTCAAAAGAAAGCTCCAACAAAAGAGAAATCCGAATCCTTGCAAAGCCCCTTGCTCCAAGCCTCTTAACTCTCCAAGATCTCTTCCAAAATCTGTTCTCCAAGGTTCAAATGCTCTCAAATCACTCACAAACACGCATTAGGGTTTTCTGGACTTCAAAAGACGGTAAAGAGGCTGGGGAGAGGGTATAATGTCCTTTATATAGGGCTCATCCTCTGAAATTAGGGTTTTCTCCACACAGCACCAACTCGCCGAGTTCAGCCGCCGACTCGCCGAGTTGGCCACTTAACATGCGACCAGAATCGCGACCCTACTCGCCGAGTCCACCCATGGACTCGCCAAGTTGCCCTTTCACATTCACACTTTGAACCCTGAAATTGCACTCCTGAACTCGGGATGTTACAATTCTCCCCCACTTAAATTAGGCTTTGTCCTCGAAGCCTGCGGCAACACAACTCCAGAACTACTCCCGCAATGTACCACCTGGCATTAACCAAACCAGGTTCCTCAAAATGCTACCACCGAAACCCGAAACCCAACTCTTTCCCTACGGTGTCCTGACCACCGCCTCAAGCCGGCCACCGGCTTCACCCTCTGATAACCACACTTATCAGATACTACACTTATCAACCGAGTACCACTCCATGGTACTTTTCTCGTTCCATATCACAACAATCATTTGACTCTTACGAGCTAGATATAACCTTGAACCACTGGGATCCCAACCCGGTACCGCATTGCTATCATTTTCCTTGTCAGACACATTCTTCACCGAATTCGCTGCTGAGACTTAACCTGCTCCCTTTCTGAGTCCAACTCTATCCTTTACATGCTGTCAGAATGACACGTCCTTCAGCTTCAGAGCAACTCCCATGAGTTCTCCTCTTGTAATCACATGCACATGCTGAACTATCTCTAGCACCCTCGGGTTGGGAAAACCCGACACACTGACGACACCTCCAAACATCCCCCAGGATGAATTACCACTACGTACATAATTCCTTGGCCAAAACAAACAGGGAATCCAAGACTCCATCCATGCATCCCTTCTGAGCCTCTTGGCTCTACTCCCTCGGAATCCCTTTCGTGACCTCAGCAGACATCCAACCCGGATGTGATTCCATACCACCTCCGCAACACACTACTCAAGAACCATAATTGGAACACCCCAATCATAACTCCGCACTACTGCTTTCACTTCCGTGAACTTACACTCCCTCTCGGAGCTGCATTCCTTTCCCTTTCCTTACCAAGGAAATCCACTTGGCCGCCTTGTCACTACGACAAGTGCCACGGTGCTCGCCCAACGCTACACCACTCCCTTATAGAATAACCGCTATCCCATGCACCACACATGCTCTGAATCTGCTCGCAAGGACTCTTGAGTCCATGCACTACCTTCCACTAATCATGATCAATACCCGGGGCCAGCCTTCTGATGCTATCACATCGTGACAAAATCATTCCATTTCCTCATACAGATCTATCAACACATGCAGAGTCTTCAGCATGACCGGTCCGCCTTACCAGGCCTTCAGCCAATCTGGACCACTCTCAGAACCTTCAGCATGTCTGGACCGCCCTCTAGGGCCTTCAGCCTGTCTGGACCGTTCTCTGAACCTTCGGCCTGACTGGTACGCCCACCGGCCTTCAGTCTATCCGGACCGCTCAGCTAACATCCAACATCTCGAATTATCCCTCCAGGAAAACTCTCCCATGCATACTGTTCTAGCCCGCTAGGGGCTCCGAACTCTGACTCCATCCTACATACTCAAACCCGGCCTGATCTCATGCCTTCCACAATCAATCACCCTTCTCACAAAACCCTTGTTCTGTATCCCGCCCCGTCTGCCTGTCACTTACTCATATCAGCCTACGCTCTTAGCTGACCAAACCGTTGCTGAATCCCCAACAGCTAATCGACTACTCATGCTTATCGATCTTCCGGAGAATTTCCAATTCTCCCCCACTTAGAGCACTGACTACCAACCACCGGTCGCCATCACCGACCTCCCTTAACAACCCTACACAACATAATTCCATACACACGAACTGATTCCCACTAGAACGAGCAACCTTCACAAAATCACATATCAACACAGATCATCTCGGACATTGAAAGAAACCCGACATTCAGTAAACCACTCCTCAGACTAAAGATGTTACCCGACATTCAGACCAAAAGACGGATTTCCTACTAATAATCCTTATGAATGATAACCAACGAAATTCCCAATACCAAAACCCTTAACCAGACCGAAAATCACACAACGAGACTAGCAGATAAACAATACTCCATAATAATCGCAAGATAACAAGATATCAACAAAGAAACATACCCGCAGCTGCATTCGGCACTACCCTGACCTCCTCTGCTGTAAGCTGAAAAACACGACCCTGAGCCCTCGGGGGCTCCGTTCCACCTTGACCTCCACCCGAAATCTTCAAAGTGGCAGGTACTGGAGCCTGCACCGATCCTACAGCAAGTTGTGGACAGTTGACCCTCAAGTGTCCAACCTGATGGCAATGATAACAAATCCTCAAATCCCGAACCGGGGCTGTCTGCCGACAATCCCTCGCATAGTGCCCCTCCTTTCCGCACTTGCGGCATGCACCACCGGACCTACAAACTCTGGTGTGACCCTTCCCACACTTTCCACAAGTGCGGCTGCTCTGATCTCCCAATCTAGAATCAACGATCTTGGACCATTCCGGCGCCGGCTGCGACTGTGTCGGGGCCTGCCTCTGCTCTCTCAACTGCAACTCAATCTCCAACTCACGCCACCTGGCAGCCTCCTGCAAATCTAACAACGTCTCGCACCTCTGCGTAGACACAAACTGCCTGATATCCCTCTTGAGCATACTCAGATATCGGGACATCTGAGCCTGCTTCGAAGCAAACTCCGGGCAAAACATCGCCCTCTCAGTGAACATCCTAGTGATCTCCGTCACCGACTCCGAATCCTGCTTCAGCTCTAGGAACTCCTGAGCTAATCTTTCCCTCTCAACTCGTGGAACATAGCGAGTACTGAACATCTCTCTAAACTGATCCCAAGAAACTGCAGCTCGCTGCGCATCAGAATACGATCCCGTGGTCAACCTCCACCGATCCTTCGCCCTGAGCCTCAAAAGGTTCAGAGCACACCTCACCCTCTGATCAGTAGGGCATGAACATGTGAAGAAACACCCCTCTACATGTAACAACCATCTCATAGAAACAATCAGGTCCTGAACTCTATCGAAGGTAGGGGGCTTCATATTATCGAAGTCCCGATACTGAAAACCTCTACCGTCTCCTCCCCCTGCCGCTGCTACAGCCGTTGTAGCTGCCGCGACAGCCGTATCTGTAAGAGCTGCATAACGCTCATCAAAATACTCGACCATGGTGGTCTTGAATGACCCAAACAGTTTCGGCAACTCGGCCCGGAACAACGCAGCAACCTCATCATGCAGGATCTCACGAATCCTAGCGTCCAACTCGCATGTGCTCATCTGACCAATAACCTCGGGCGGTACTGACCCACCCTGACCGCCCTCTCTTGCTCCCGATCCTAACCCGGATCCGCTCCCAGCATGCCTCGTAACCACCATACTGAAAAACACCGCAAGATCTCAAATACTTCCCACTAACCCGGGAACCAACCCCCTACCCAACCCTAGAGGTTGTGGTTTATTTGATACGCGTATGGGTCCTGTGCTTTCAGTAGTATGGGCCCATACTACCTTCCACACCTATCCATCTTTATATAAATTATCACCACAACACCCTAGTGAAGAACATACATAACAAGCACTCAACCCTCACTCCTAGAGGAACACTGGAAATCTCCCACATATGAAACCCTAGGCTAGCAGGCAGCATTATCATGAAATCCTGAAGATCCCTGGCCTAGTACTAGCATGTTGTTCTATCATAGCTCAAAACAAATATCATGTATGGTATTTTGGGGTTACTTACTGGCTCCGGCTGATCGTACCTCCGCGTCCTCCATTACTCATTTTGAAAACCATTTTAAATTTTCTTTTGAAAACTCTCCTTGATTTGAGACTGGATTCACACGAATGTTCCTCCAATTCACTCAAACCAAGACTCTGATACCAACTTGTAACACTCTAAAAATTTCAACCAATTTAAACTTTTCCAAAACAACCCAGTTTCATAAAGTTATTACAAAAAGGTTTTCAATACAATTATTATCAGAGTCTTCCCAGAACCACATCATAAAACATAATCATGAAGAGTGGTACGATCACGCCTTTGCCTTGCCACGGTCTCCTGAAGAACCTGAAAAACATTAAACCACAAATGTAAGCCCGAAAGCTTAGTGAGATACCCCCAAAATACCAACCACATACAAACATAACCATATCATATAACCGATACAGAACAGCCATGCACTTCGGGTCTACTGAGTGACTGGTCCGCCGCACCGGCCAACAGTCCACCTGGTCCACCCTCCGAGTCTAGCCATATACATCGAGTCTACAGTATGATTAGTCTGCCCGCACCGGGCCTTCAATCCACTTGGTCCACTCTCTGAGTCAACAGTATGACTGGTCCGCCCGCACTGGGCCTTCAGTCGGCCTGGTCCACTCTCCGAGCCTCGGCACGTCTGGTCCACCCTCTTGGGGCCTGCAGCCTATCCGGACCGCTCGCTGGACCTTCGGGATAACCGGTCCGCCCTGGGTATGTTGGCCTACAGCACAAAGTAGGACCCACCTCAACCCAACCCCAGTCCAACAACCATGTGCACATAAACATTCAATCATATAACAATTCACATTCAATCAAGCCGATCTAGCAGATCACATAACATAACATCATCCTAACCAGGATATTGACCTAACCGGTCACTAGCATAGCATCATCCTATATACCAGGATACCAACCTTAACCAGGTCTCTAACATATACCATCCTAACTACCAGGATACAAACATAGCAAAGCAACAACATAACAACGATACCCTGATTACAATCCGATAAAGGGCCGGCCTGGGTGCCTTAGACCCTGTTGATATAGTGAGATAACTCACATGCAACTGCTGACTGAAGAGATAAGACCAAGCTGCTCCGACCACTGACACGATCTCCACCACTAGCCAAACACCTAACTCAAAACAAATGCCAACAATTACCAAAATGCCCCTGGAAGTCAACCGATCAACCCTTGGTCAAAGTCAAAGTCAAATTCAACCTCCTCACTGACTCTACTCGCCGAGTCAACCCGATGACTCGTCGAGTCCCCATGCTCAGAACTTTCCCAATCCGCGACTCAGCTCGCCGAGTCACCCCGAGACTCGCCGAGTCCCACAACTCTGAGTCCCCTCGCACTCAACTCACCGAGTCCTCCCTTGACTCACCGATTCACAGCTCAACCAGAAGAAGGTTAGGACCTCATGACCAGACTCGCCGAGTCCAAGAACAGACTCGTCGAGTCCAAAGCTATCTTCAACCAACTCGCCGATTTGTTCTTCCAACTCATCGAGTTCCTTCCCATCTTCAAGCAACTCGCCGAGTACACCCTTGTGACTCGCCGAGTACCCCTAGATCTTAATCCATACAGAAGCTTTCCAGGCCATGCAGATGATCCAAACCATAGATCTACCCTTCTACAAACCATCCATCACGTAAAGTGGCAAACTTTACGTGAATACAAAGAGATCTAAGCATATAACACTCTAGGGTTAGGGTTTGGGATAAGATGGCTTCACCAATCACTCAAGAACAGGGACTTTAATGCACTCTAGACCTTCTCCATTCCAGATCTGAGGTGGCAACCTCAGATCTAACCTCCAAACTCAAAATACCACAAGCTATTCTTTCCAAATACTCCAAAATGATGAATCTAGATGAATAACAGCCCAAGCAACGAAATAATACCTCAAAAGAATGCTCCAACAGAAGAGAAATCTGAATCCTTGCAAAGCCCCTTGCTCCAAGCCTCTTAACTCTCCAAGATCTCTTCCAAAATCTGTTCTCCGAGGTTCAAATGCTCTCAAATCACTCACAAACGCGCATTAGGGTTTTCTGGACTTCAAGAGAGGGTAAAGAGGATGGGGAGAGGGTATAATGTCCTTTATATAGGGCTCATCCTCCGAAATTAGGGTTTTCTCCACACAGCACCAACTCGCCGAGTCCAGCCGCCGACTCGCCGAGTTGGCCACTTAAAACGCGACCAGAATCACGACCCTACTCGCCGAGTCCATCCATGGACTCGCCGAGTTGCCCTTTCACATTCACACTTTGAACCCTGAAATTACACTCCTGAACTCAGGATGTTACAAAGGTAGTATGGGCCCGTACTAGTGAAAGCACTGGACCCATACGCGTAGCAAGGAAGTCACAACCCCAAGGTTTTAGTAGGGAGTTGGTTCCCGGTTATTTATGTAGATTGTATGATATCTTCCTGTTATATTTTCAGTATGGATCGGGATCCGGACAGGGTGATCAGGAGGCCTGATATTATCGGCCAGGAGGCACTAATGTTGAAAGAGGATCGGGTCAGGGAGATCTTCCGCGAGGAGGTGGTCGAGATTGTCCGGGATCAGATTCCGGAGTTGTTTGGGACTATTAAGTCCACTATGATGGAGTACTTTGATGACAGATACGCAGCCCTTGCGGAGATGACTACCGTTGCAGCTGCATCAGCTGTAACAGCGGTAGGTGGAGGAGTAGGAGCCAGTCGGGGCTTCCAGTACAGGGACTTTGATAACACGAAGCCCCCTACTTTTGATGGGACTCAGGATCCCATCAAGGCTATGAGGTGGATTTATGACGTGGAGGGGTGTTTCTTTACTTGCTCGTGTCCTACTGACTAGCAGGTCAAGTGTGCTCTAAACCTGCTAAGGTTCGGGGCCAAGGACTGGTGGAGGTTGGCGACAGGATCATACGCTGATGATCAGAGAGCTGCTGTTACCTTGGAGTAGTTCAGGGATATGTTCCGCGCCCGATACATTCCATGGGTTGAGCGGGAACGATTGTCTTAGGAGTTTTTGAGTTTGAGACAGGATGGGGAGTCGGTGTCGGAGATCACCTGTATATTCACTGAGAGGGCGATGTTTTGCCCAGAGTTTGCTTCTGAGCAGGCTCAGATGACTCGTTATCTGAGCATGCTCAAGACGGACATCCGACAATTTGTTGCCACATAGCGATGCGATACTCTTCTGGACTTACAGGAGGCCGCTAGGCGGCGTGAGTTGGAGATTGAGCTGCAGTTGAGGGAGCAGCATCAGGCCCCAGCACAGTCTCAGCCGGTGCCGAAGCGGTCTAAGACCGCTGATATTAGGATTGGGGGACATCTAGGCCGCACTTGTGGGAAGTGCGGAAAGGCTCATTCTGGGATGTGTCGATCAGGGAGTGGGTGCCACTGAAGTGGCAAGCAGGGCCATCTGGCCAGGGATTGCAGGCAGCAGACTCCGGCTTTCGGAGTCAGATTTTGTTATCATTGTGAGCAGGTGGGCCATATGAAGGCCCAATGCCCTCTTCTACCCGCCAAGTCGGCGCAGGCTCCAGCACCGGCTACATTGAGGATTGCAGATGGGAGGCCAGTTAAGGTCGAGCCTCTGAAGGCTCAGGGGCGTGCCTTCCAACTTACGGCAGATGAGGCCAGGGCAGCAACAGATGTGGTTGCTGGTATGTTTCTATCCTTTATCTCATTTATTATATCTGTGTTATGCTTATCTATTGTACCTGTGTTTAGGTACGTTTTTAGTGAACTCCTTGCCTGCATTGGTTTTATTTGACTCGGGGGCGAGTCGGTGTTTCATATCTCAGGCTTTTAGTAGGGAGTTCAGTGTGCCAGTAGGTAAGCTAGAGTGTCCGTTGCGAGTCTCCATCACCAACGAACACAGAGTTTATGCTTCTCCGGTCTACCGAGGATGCGAGTTGGAGATCTTCAGAGTATCCTTTTCGATAGACTTGATTTCTATTCCCATGGGGGAAGTGTGTGTGATTGTGGGGATGGATTGGCTTAGCCGATTTGGTGCTATGATAGATTGTGAGGGCCAGCGGGTGGTAGTTCAACCTCAAGTTAGGGAGAACTTATGGTATATGGCGAGGGAACCAAAGTGGGATCAGGATTCTGTTCAGCTGCCAGGTCTCGACAGTATATTCAGCACGGGTGCACGGGTTTTTTGGCTTATGTGGTGGATACGCGAGCCAGAGATCAGATTTCAGTTTTAGAGGTTCCAGTAGTCAGTGAGTCTGTAGATGTGTTTGTGGAGGAGTTGTCAGGGATACCTTCGGAGAGGCAGGTCGATTTTTAAATCGACCTGGTGCCTGGTGCGGCCCCTATCACCAAGGCATCGTACCGGTTGGCGCCACTTGAAATGCAAGAGCTGTCATCGAAGGTACAGGAACTGCTATGCAAGCAGTTCATTCGACCTAGCAGTTCTCCATGGGGAGCACTAATCCTCTTCGTCAGGAAGAAGGACGGTTCGCACCAGATGTACATTGATTATAAGGAGTTGAACAAGTTGACAGTGAAGAACCATTAGCCACTCCTGAGGATAGATGACCTCTTTGATCAGTTACAGGGTGCATCTTGGTTCTCCAAGATAGATTTGAGTTTGGGGTATCATCAGGTCCGAGTAAGAGAGGAGGAGGAGGAGAGGACCCCGTTTCGGACTCGTTATGGTCATTACGAGTTCGTGGTGATGCCATTTGGGCTCACCAACGCGCCAACAATATTTATGGACCTAATGAATCAGGTCTGCAGACCGATGCTTGATCGATCGGTCATAGTGTTTATTGATGATATCTTGGTATATTCCAAGAACCTAGAGCAGCATGAGGAGCACCTTAGGGAGTTATTGGGAGTTTAGAGACAAGAACGGTTGTATGCTAAGTTCTCGAAGTGTGAGTTTTGGTTACGAGAGGTCCAATTCCTCGGACATCTCGTCAACCAGGAGGGGATTCTGGTCGATCCGACCAAAATCGAGGCAGTCATGCACTGGGAGGTGCCGAGATCTCCCTCGGATATCAGGAGTTTTCTGGGATTAGCAGGGTACTAACAGAGATTTATTTGGGATTTCTCCAAGATTGAAGTACCCCTCACTCCTCTGAAAAGGAAAGGGTGGATTTCCGGTAGGGTCCTGAGCAGCAGAGGGAATTTGAGACCCTCCGTCAGTGGTTGTGCGAGGCTCCAGTTTTGACTCTCCCGGAGGCAGTTGAGGATTTTGTGGTGCTCTGTGATGCATCCATCACAGGCTTGGGGCAGTCCTTATGCAAAGAGGACGGGTGATAGCCTACGCGTCGCGGCAGCTGAAGCCGCATGAGACGAGGTATCCTACTCATGATTTAGAGCTGGGAGCGGTGGTGTTCGCTCTCAAGATATGGAGACATTACCTATAAGGGGTCTGTTGTACCATATACACGGATCACAAGAGTTTGAGACACATCATGGATCAGCCGAACCTGAATATGAGACAGCGTAGGTGGTTGGACATAGTCAAGGACTATAATTGCGAGATCCTTTACCATCCTGGTAAAGCAAATGTGGTGGCGGACGCCTTAAGCTGCAAGTCAGCTGGGTCTTCCACCCCAGCAATATGTTTGAGGATAGCGGTGGATTCTCCGCTTGTGTGGTTGATCAGAGATGCTCAGGTTGAGGGCATGCGACCTAACAACTGGAAGCTGGAGAGGATCATGGTGAGAACACCCGGTTTGTGCAGGATAGTCGGGGATTATTGACCCGATGCGGTCGGGTATGGGTTCTGATGTTTAGTGGGGTCAGACAGATAGTCTTGAAGGAGGCTCATAAGTCTCATTTCTCTATTCACCTGGGGGCCACCAAGATGCACAGAGATCTGAGTTTGAGTTATTGGTGGCCATGTTTAAAGTGGGAATTCGCTTCGCACGTCGAGAGGTGCTTGACCTGTAGGATGGTCAAGGCCGAGCATCAGAGGCCGCATGGTATTCTGCAGCCCCTAGAGATTCCCATGTGGAAATGGGAACAAATCACAATGGATTTCATTACCAAACTGCCGAGCACAATGAAGGGGATTGATGTTATATGGGTAATCGTAGATCGATTGACCAAGAGTGCCCATTTCTTAGCTATACGGGAGAGTTCTTTGGCCGAGAAGTTGGCCGACATGTATGTTCGCGAGATCGTTGCTCGCCATGGGGTTCCGGTCTCCATTGTTTCTGACCGAGATGTTAGATTTACCTCCCGTTTTTGGCAGAAGTTCCACGAGGAACTAGGCACACAACTGCATTTTATTACATCATTTCATCCGCAGACCAACGGTCAGAGTGAGCGGACCATCCAGAACCTTGAGGATATGTTGAGGGCGTATGTCATTGACGTTGGTGGGAGCAGGGATTCCCACCTACCCCTTGCAGAGTTCGTCTACAACAACAACTATCATTACAACATTGGTGCCCCGCCTTTCGAGCTGTTGTATGGGCGGAGATGTCGCACCCCAGTTTGTTGGGGTGAGGTTGGACACAGGGTGATGGGACGAACGGAGGTAGTTTTGCAGCCCACCGAGAAGATTCAGCAGATTAGGCATCGACTACAGACTGCTCAGAGTCGGCAGAAGAGTTACGCGGACATATGTCGATCTGAGTTGGCCGGATCCACAACACTTTCCACTTTTCGCAATTGCGAAAGTGCATTATGGATCAGGAGGCAATGGTCTCGTTGGATGATATTCAGGTCGATGAGCGCCTGAATTACGTGGAGAGGCCTGTAGCCATTCTAGAAAGGAAGAAGAAGGTTTTACGGAACAAGGAGACACGTTTGGTTAAGGAACAGTGAGAGCATCGGAAGGGATCCGAGTGGATAGGGGAGCCCGAGTCTTAGATGCGGGAGCATTACCCAGATCTATTTGCCACAACAGACTTCGAGGGTGAAGTCTAGGTCAAGTAGGGGAGAATTGTAACATCCTGAGATTTAGCAGGTATTCCTGAACCCTCTTCTATCTTTTCCTTGTCATTTATAGTCATTGTGGGTTGGAAGTGAAGAGCCAAGATAAGTTTAAGGTCCCCCTTAGCACATTGGGCGTACTAAAGTCTGGGTGAAACCCTAATATTTAGGGTTTGGGGCCTATATAAGCAACATAATGTGCACCCACACCTCTTTTACCTCAGCCTCCACAGATCAAACTCGTCTCTCTCAAACCCTAGCCTCCCCTTTGTGTGTTAATCTTATTTTGGTGTGCTCTTGAGTGCCTTAGGAGGAAACCATTGCATCAAAGAGTTGAAGGTAGAGACCAAGCTTGTAGATCTGAAGTTAGCTTGTGTACAAGACACTCCAGATGGTATAAAGTTCCAAACTTTATGCTTATATTATTAGATCTCTCCATTTGATTTAAAAGACCCATTTCTTGTCCCAAAAACCACAAGGTGGTGCATGTTGTGTTTTGAACGAAAAGGACTGTCCTTCTGGGCTCTTAAGGGGACCTAGAATGATAAAAATGGGTCCCATCAGCTAAATGTGTCCCATGCTTGGAAAATAAGGTCTTAATGGACTAAGTGTTGGATTAATGTCTAAGTCCATAACTATAATTGGTAAGACTTGACCCGACCCAGCATGGTCCATTTGGGTTGCATGGCATCATGGACTTGGATAGACTATAATGAGAGAAATAACACTTAAGGTTGATTAATATATTATAAGTTCTAATATATTAATAGGATTATTTAATTAGTATTGATCAAGAATTAATCTAGAATTAATTAAGTGATCAAAAGAAGACTAATTAAATATATGGGTTGATTGTGTAAATCATCCATACTTGTATAGTGGGCTAATGCTCCATGGATAATCAAGTTGGGCTAAAACCCATAGGATGGTCCATGGATGCTCCATGGTGTATTTGAACCCATGGATCTAAGGAAATGGAAGGTCATGACAATTAGGGTTTACTCTAATTGTAACAACTATATAAGATCATATTCTTTGGGAAAAATCGGTCACTGTGAATAATAAGAAAAGGCTAGCTGATTTTAGGAGTGTTCAAGTTTCTCTCAAGTTATTCCAAGTGTATTTGGTGTTGTGTGAACCATTTGAGGTGTCACACTTGAGGCACTAGTCACTCAAGCTTCATGAAGACATTCTACATCAAAGAGGTATGTATTCTATCTTGTTATATTCATTATTTTGTATGCTAGATTAGGATAATACCTTGGATGTTCATAATTGCATGTATAATAGAGAAAACATAGATCCAAGGTATTTAGGGTTGCATGTACACTTAGGAGTGCTAGAATGCTCAAAACCCAACAGTGGTATCAGAGACTAGGCTTGTTTTCTTGTTATACTTGCAAAAGTAGCTGAAAAATCGAGTTTTGATGTTGTCTGCACAGCAGACTCGCCGAGTCCAAGGCAAAAAGCATCCAACTCGCCGAGTTGGTTCATGCACTCGACAAGTTGGACCCCCTGACAGCATATATTCGATTGTTTTGGCTGGAATTGGACTAGGAACATTACCCTAAGATGTTTTTGGACTTATAAACTTGTTTTTGATGTGGTAATGTTCATCCTAATCCAATTTCTAAGATAATTGTCATAATTTCAAGATTTGTATTAGTTTGTATGTTTATTCTAATTTCTTGAAGATTGATGATTTGAATTATCTTGTTCTTAGATTAATAGAAAAGTTGTGGGAAATAGTTGATTTCAATCCATTTTAATCTAAGAGTTGATTCCAAAGTGTGTTTTTGTAACTTGTCCTCAAGTTATATGAAAAGTCACATTTAAGAATCATAAAACTCATAAAAGTTGGCAAAGGTTACAAAATGAAGAGTCTAGCTCTAATTAAATGGTTTTATGACTCCATAACTTGTCCTCAAGTTATGGAGGTTCAAGAGTCTCTTCATTAAATAATAAATAAATAAAAAAGTGTAACCTTAATTAGTTCCATAAGTTACAATAAAAAAAGTTATTTTTTTTTATTAATTAGTTTAAAGTCTTCCATATCTTGGAACTTGAATAGTTTTTAATTAAAACTACTTTAAACTCATAAGTATGAAATTAATTAGTTTTGAATAGTTTCAAAACTTGCCCTCAAGTATTGGAATTTGAAAAAGATTTCTCTTATGAATACTTTAATTCCAAGTTAAGTCATTAGAATTTTAAAAGTTAAAATTCAACCGTTATACTTTATAATATTATAAGTTAATAATATATATATATATATATATATATATATATATATATATATATATATATGTATGTATGTATAAGAGCAAGTCGTCTTACCATTAGTAGGCCTCATTCATGAAGCCGGTCTATAAGGGGGGTATAAGGTTACTGCTTATAAAATGGCAGTTTAATGTGTGTCCACTCTCACCCACCGCTTCCTTGACCGGTGGAGGGTCGTTAGCCGAACGGGTAGGACAAGGACTAGAATTCTCCCTTCATTAAAACTATTAATGATAAATACTAAGTAACTAAACCATTTATAAATACCCAATCTTAGTTACTTAGGAAAATGTGAATAAGGTGCTAATCCATGAAATTACACTTTGCACTTTGTTTAAGTCGGATAGTGGAGCGTGTGTGGTTAACCGGCACACTAACTCGTATTTAACAAGGTAGGCAAAGGGTAACTTAATGTTTATCATAGTATCGATGGAGCGTGTGTGGTTAATCGACACATCGATTGAGGGGTAAACACTTAAGGGTACCAAGTAATTTGCATGGTTACTTCACACCTTGTTTTGTGATCCTCGGCATCCCAGTCACAAAACCTGAAGGGCACAATCGAGATTGAAACATGCCTTTGAAAAGTTCAATGAATCTCAAAAGAATCTAGGAGTTTCAAAACCAATTAAAACCTAATAATACATTTCGTTTATCTTGGTGGAAATTGGTGAATCGTCATTCACCTACCTTCAAATATTCTATAACTTGGATTACGGCATCCCTCTTCCAAGTTATAGAATATTGTGTTGGGTCCTAGCCTTAATATTTCATATTGGGTGTTATATTAAGGACTTTAAATCAACTATCTTGAATATCTCCCAAAAGATGTCTAGTTCAGACATCTATGATCATCCCAAATCTCTTGGAACTTCACTTTCTCCACCTCCTCCAATTATTCTCCCTAACCCACAAGTTCAAGGTCACTCAAGCCCTATTGGCAAGGCAAAGTCTAGGTGTGATCACATCTTGGAGATGAAGTCACATATTGATAAGCCGGGAGAGTTGGGTGTCAAAGTCTTGAGAAAGTTGGTGGTTCAATCACTTTCTAAGTCTCATAGTGAGTTCCTTTGGGTCTCCTATGAAACAGACTATGACAAGACCCTTAATGATCTTATCTATTTGCTAAGATCAACTTCCTAAAACTTTATGGACATTGAAAATGGGGACACTGGAAATCCAGAAAAAGCATTCTCTTCCCAATGGAAAGGGATTGGCCATAGTCAACTCGGTTGACCAAATGGTAAAGAGAAAGGCTAGGTCCGAGATTATCCCATGTACCATTCCCAAAGGATCCATATGGTTCTATTGCCAAAAGGAAAGGGCATTGGTTGCGAAGCTGCCAAATTTACCTAAAAGATCATAAGGCTGGTAAAGTCAATAAGTTTGACTCTACTTCAGGTAAAGTCCACTATCTAACTCTGCTAAGTTTCTATTCTGATATTCTTGATACATGATGTGACTGGGTCACATGTTGATGTTTTAAAGAATCAGAGAAAAGTGAAGAAACTTAAAGAGAGAATATGTTGAATCTGATCGCGTAGATGGATTTCTATCGCATAGTTTGAAGATCGGATTCTTGAGCTACTTCTTAGGAGTTATGATATATTGCTTAGGAACAGATAACAACATAGTTTTCATGCTCTTTTGCATTGTAAGGATAGTTTTTCCGCAAATCTTTTAAAAGAAAAGGAAAAAAAATGATGATTTTATTTATTTTAAAATATCCTTACAATGGCATTTGTGGAAAAGAAGTGTTGCTTATATGATTCCATTGATAGCAATATTGGAAATATGAATTTGATTCTTTCATTTGTGGTAGTGTCTAAATTTACCAAATAAGGAAAGATACTCATCACCCAAGTTTCAGTTGGATAGAAACTTGGAATCATGCAAGTTGTATAGCATGATGAATGAGAAATTTCAAGCATTTGAAAATTAAGATTAACTACTTGTTCACATGGATGTGTGAGTCAAGTGAAGGACTAAAGGATCAAGTACACTTTCTTGTGCACTTTTCAAAGTCCACCACAAAAGATGGATAAGACTATTCGTCATGATTTACTATGGTTTAGTAAATATGATTATACTTACAAGCTTAAGTATAATTCTGGAACATTGAAAAATTTTCAATGTATGACAGAGCGAATAAGAAGAATCAAATTAGGCAAAAGGATAAAAGTTTCTCAAATCTGAAAAGATGGGAGTGTACTTTAGTAATCATGTATATATGATCATCTTAATGATTAAGAGACCTTATCGAAATTCATTCTCTAAGTGTGTTCTGATAGCTAAGAAGAGGAGCTATGAATTGTTGAAGTGGTTAAATCAAGAAGATGAGTCATATTTCATTCCATAACAATTCTTAGAGTCATACTCCAAGATTGTAACTTGAGTGACATGTCTTAAAGAAGGTTTAAAAAAACACTTGTCAAATGTAAGAGTAAAAGTTTTCTACTCTTGTACATTTGAAATTGGTAAGTTGTGATGTTTTGGATAAAACAAAGACCAACTAAAGATAATTGTGTTAAGTGTCTGTCTTGATTAGAATCCACACTATCTCTTGAATATTTGGTAAGATAGTCTTATATGTCAAGAGGACAATGGGAGTCTTAAAGATCCTGAAAAGAAGTTCAAGATCTAATCAAGAATAAAAACCTGTAGTTTAACACTGACACACGACATGAGGTTTATAACCTATCTATCGTGTTGACATTTTTGTGCCCATTCCAGTTAAGGTGGTTGTACATTTGAGTTCTACATGTTCTCAATTGTTTGCATAGCTACTTGGAAGCAATGGCAGGCCCTTGAGCTGCCAGGTGGCAAGAAGTAAAGATTGCACAAGTTCAATCCATATGAGTTAGGATTTGTCACTAACCTAGTCTTGTGATTATGGTTTTGACAAATTCACATGGATAGGAACAATTACACCATAAAATCTAAGTGTCATAAGGTTTATCTTCGATTCATGAAAATGATGGTAAGGAAACTCTTTCACTAAGTAGATTTTGAGTAGATATCAATTGTGGGAATGACAAAAGGTCTAAACATTATGATTACGGCATCCCTTTTCATAATTGTTTAGACACACCTGTGAGCCATCTAAGGCAAGGTGTATGATTTTGATAACGTTTTATCAAAGCAATCTAGTATCAGAAATCTGAACTTTGGTAAGAAAGTCAATAAAGTATTGATTTCTAGAAGTCCAGCTGATTTCTGAGTACATGTCAAAGCTAGTGGGAGCATTAGTCTTATGATAATAATCATCATGTTAGTGGGAGCATGATAATTATGAAAGTATTGCAAGTTAGCAATGTTAATTATAGAAAACAAAAATTTCAATCCGTGAGGCTGCAGGGGTTGAAAAAGTTGTTTTGCTTTTATTAAGGGAGAGGAAATTATACTTCATTTCAATTCTAAAAGCATAGATTGAGATTTTAATCAAATTTAGTCAAGAATATATATGAATTTCATGTTGGAATGGCTCAACATAAGGAAATTCTATATATGGGTTCATTATTTGCGTTCTAAAATTTGATTATGATTACGGCATCCCTTTTCATAATCTGAATTATGAGAACTTGGCAAATAGAAATGAAAATATTATAGCAAAAGACTGGTTTAGTCTTTATGTGAGACATCATGAATCGTGTCCCATATGCTTCGGATATAGGATCGATTACATGTGCTATATTCATCATGTCTAAAATTTTCCAGATGCTTGGGGCATTAAGAAGGGAAAAGGTCTAGAACTGGATATGACTAAAACAATTAAGCAGTTGTCGAGGACAATCTAAGGTTTACCAAAGATTGGTTGCTCAGGGACAGTTGGAAGTATAGTGTTAATTATTGGAAGGACCATATTGACATATTCTGAAAAGAGGCAACACTTGTTCATAAGTGATAGTCAAAAAGGGAATGTGGAAATAATCCCATTGGTGGAAGTTGTTCAATAAGTCTGTATAAGATTAGGAAACTTAATGCAAGAAGGATGTTTCCAAGGATTTGATCTTCTTTGGAATGCTCTGTTATGTTTGTTGTCAAATCTTTGTGACTTTGTGCATAATCATTACAAGAGAATCTTTGCATATAAGTTGAGAATCTAACAGATTTAGGTAAAATGACATTAATTTGGAATTCCTGCATTTGCCATAAGAATTCAGGAGTGTGAAATTAGAATCATTGAAAGTTTGGTCAATTGGTTTATTTCACAAAGTAAGGTTCATAGACAAACATAGTATGAATACTTGGTGTATGGCATGACTAGTGTTTAGAAAACATAGTGTACATGCTTGGAGCATGGGACGACTATTGTTTTAAATTCAAGAATAAAGTTAATAGCTGAAACAATATACAATGAATAATGTGCAATCATATGGTGATAAATAAAAGGTGTTTTATTTATATTCATAAGTTCTGAGACCATATTAGATTCATTTATTCTTGTGTTTCACTTTGCATGTTTTGACTTCCATAATAACTAGGTTATTCTTCCGGAATGACTAAGTTATTCAAACCATCCACAGTCAGTCATCTGTTGGAAGTACATATTAATCAAGACTCCCATGGGTTGGCTTGTAGAGGTCCAAGTTGGTGGACAAAGTTGTGCTACAACACTCATGAGTGCTCATAAGTTCTGAGTATTAGATTCAACCCATGCTCATTTGAATCACTTCATGGATTTTATCACGAGTGATCATGAGACGATAATATCTTGTATTCTTCAAACCTAGAGATATGAGTTGTTACTATGAGTTGATATTACATTGATTGCACGAAAACGCATTGGTAACTCGATGTTATAAAACGTGCCTTTGTGTATGATTCAACAAGTAGCAGAACAAGCCATATGAGTCGAAGTTTATCCATTCCTTTTACCTTCGGGATAAAAGCGATATCTGTGGGCCCCTCGATGATTTAATGATGACACATGTGAGTGCTTGGCCAAGCCAGGACTGATTTGATTTGTTCAATCAGTCAATCATCATGAATCGGAAATCGGGAAACAACAAATGGACAGAGAGAATGATTGATAATCCATGTCTCAGTCCATTCGATATCTAGAATGGAGGAATATATGATCACTTATCTAATGGACAAGTCATTGACAAAGGTCAGAGTTCATCAGCAAGGTCAGAGTTCGATGGAAGCTTTTGAGAGCCACGATTGCCAATCGGTTCTTGAAGTCATACTTGCAATAATAGTTTTAGACTTATTCAAGTGGGAGACTGTTGGATTAATGTCTAAGTCCATAACTATAATTGGTAAGACTTGACCCGACCCGGCATGGTCCATTTGGGTTGCATGGTATCATGCACTTGGATAGACTATAATGAGAGAAATAACACTTAAGGTTGATTAATATATTATAAGTTCTAATATATTAATAGGATTATTTAATTAGTATTGATCAATAATTAATCTAGAATTAATTAAGTGATCAAAAGAAGACTAATTAAATATATGGGTTGATTGTGTAAATCATCCATACTTGTATAGTGGGCTAATGCTCCATGGATAATCAAGTTGGGCTAAAACCCATAGGATGGTCCATGGATGCTCCATGGTGTATTTGAACCCATGGATATAAGGAAATGGAAGGCCATGACAATTATGGTTTACTCTAATTGTAACAACTATATAAGATCATGTTCTTTGGGAAAAATCGGCCACTACGAATAATAAGAAAGGGCTAGTCGATTTTAGGAGTGTTCAAGTTTCTCTCAAGTCATTCCAAGTGTATTTGGTGTTGTGTGAACCATTTGAGGTGTCACACTTGAGGCACTAGGCACTCAAGCTTCATGAAGACATTCTACATCAAAGAGGTATGTATTCTATCTTGTTATATTCATTATTTTGTATGCTACATTAGGATAATACCTTGGATGTTCATAATTGCATGTATAATAGAGAAAACATAGATCCAAGGTATTTAGGGTTGCATGTACACTTAGGAGTGTCAAAATGCTCAAAACCCAACACTAAGACCAAGAATTTAGAACTTTATGGACGTCCAAAGTAATAAAGTTCATGACTTTATGGATCCTAGGCATGTTAGGTCTCTGGATCTGAAGTTTGGGCTTAAGTGCTTAAGCCATTAAGCACTTAATAAGATTTTGGTAAATCGTCCAGTACGCCAAGCGTAAATCCAATACGCCCAGCGTACTGGGTCAACTACCTTGGGACTCCATAAATGAGATATTTTGGGCCAGGTAGTGATAGTGGATCATGGGGTTAGGCCCAATTAGGAGGTTCGGCCCAATTTGGTAAATTGGGCCAATAATGGGCTTTTATATGGACATTCAAGTCAAGAATTGGGTATTTGGGCCTTAGCCAAATAACGTGAGTGGACTAAATGAATGGTGTGGACATTTAGTCAAGAAGGATACTTTGGGTATTAATTTTGGTGTTTATTGTGTAATAGTTTGGGATTCCCGATGAGACAGCAGTCGGAGATTTGTAGTATTTCGGCACTACTAGCGAGGTGAGTTATCCTCACTATACTAAATGGTCTAAGGCACCAAGTCCGGCCCTTTGGATTGTTATCTGGTTACATTATGTTAGTATGATCTGTTAGATCGGTATCCTAGAGGGTAGGATAATATTATGTGGTATGTGGTATGATCTGTTAGATCGGTATCCTAGAGGGTAGGATAATATTAAGTAGTATGTGGTATGATCTGTTAGATCGGTATCTTGCTAGATAGGATGGTATTATGTGCTATGTGGTATGATCTGTTAGATTAGTTGTTGTTTATAGACTGTTATGTGATTATCTGTTATATATATGTGCACATGTTTGTTTGGCGGTTGAGGCTTATCTGCTTTGTGTAGAAGCCAATAGACCTGGGCATTCCAACCTGTTGGTTGTGGGCCGTGAGTATTCCATCTTGAGGATGATTGGACTCATAGTATGTGGGCATTCCAACCTGTTGGTTGTGGGCCTGGGGTATTCCAACCCGATGGTTGATTGGACCCATAGTATGCTGTTTAGGATTGTATGTATATTATCATGGGTATGGGTATTTTGGGGGTAGCTCACTAGGCTTTCGGGCTTATAGTTTCAGTTTGTTGTTTCAGGTACTTCTGGTGATCGCGGAAAGGCGAAGGCATGATCGTACCACTCCTTCTGATGTTGTGACTTTTTGATTTGATACTGGGATACTCTGATAATTATTATTTTGAAAACAAACTATGTAATGTTGAATGGTTTTAAGTGTTTTGAAAAAGTTTAAAATTGGCTTAAATTTTATGGGTATTACAGCATGAAACTCTAAAACAAGCGTTCTCTAGATGTATCCACCAAGGAAGGGTAGAACCATCAAAACATGCTAGTATTTACTTGTAATTTGTTGTTCATAAGCCTTTGAAATATATACCAAATATATGTTCAAAGGGACATTCTTAAACATCAAAATGCAACAGAATGGAGGCTTGCAAAAATCGAAATTTGGCAGCCTCATTGGAGCTCCTCATGCCCACGGTTTCATAGCCAAAAGGAAGAAGAAGAAGATGCAAGAACTTGTCACAAAAGCCTTTCAATCCCTTCCTTATATAATGCCCCAAAATGTGTAAGGGAGGCAATAAAGTAAAAGGATGGACAACATTGTCCCAAGCATGGCAAAAGAAGACCATGCTTTGTCTCCTTACAATTTCGAAAAAGTATGCACAAAAGAAGACAAAAATTGTCTCATAGCTAGTTTATATACACATGCATGTTATCTTTATAAAAATCAATCATTTTTATAAAGAATACCCAACATATATATTTATATAACTATTCATATATAAATATCTTATTTTATAAAATTATCTTTTATATAAATTGTAACTAGCTTATTAAGATATAAATATGAATATATAAATATCTTATTTTATATAAAACTACCTTTTATATAAATTGAACTAGTTTATTAAGATATAAGTATAACTTATACATAATCATAGTTTTTGATATATGTCATAAGTTGTTATTTTCTCCAATAAATATTATTTCCACAAATAATAAATTCCCAATTAGTAAAATATTATTTCCATGAAATAATAATTTTCCAATTACATACAAGTGTTGATATATTTATTAATATTCAAATTACACTAATAAATAATCAGTTAACGGTAACTTGCTATATGGTGTGACCCTATAGGATCGTATATTATTAGCAATATCATTTTATAATGACTCTTGGGCATACTAGATCTTTCATTTAGATCTACTGGCTAGTGCTTCTTTCAAAATTTACACAAATATTCTCAGTTTAATTTTTACATACTTTATTCAAAACTATATAAAATCATAATAAATAATGCATTCACAACTAAAAACTTATGCTTTTCATTGAAGCAATCAGATATGTCTAAAAAATAATCAAGCGTTAGTTGTAAGCAACAGTATTTTTAGAGACCTCCTCCTTTAGACAAAGGATACTGAAAATTATTTATGAGATGCTCATTTTGCTTAATTTGATTCATAGTAGAATAAGGTTTTTCTATTAATCCGTTCAAATGTCCATTATCCTTAACTAATACATCCCTTTGCTAAAGGGCTAAAACATGTCTATTATCAACTAAGGTTCTATCATCCTTGTCTAAAGCCAGTTCTTTCTCAAAATGATCTATCCTTAACTTCTTCTTCTTCTTAATAATCTTTCTTATTCGATACAACTCTTGGTAAACCGAGTCTTTGTCTACCTTAGCTTTTTGATATGCCTTGAAGGCGCCTATAAGAGACATGGAAATTTGTTGTAGGTAAGGCTTGTAAATATCTGGACATAAATTATTTTCAGAAACCATAAATTGTACTTGTTCGATGATGCTTCAGCCAGAGGCGGAGGAGATGGTAGTCGTGAACGGTAGTTCTTAGCAACCTTAGTTTATGATTCATCTTTAGATCCAGGGGACATAATTAGCATCATTCATTTCCATTATGCATAGCTTTCCCATCCTTTACGATCCTTTGGTATCCTTTTCATGTACAGAAGACCAAACTTGTTCTCCTCCTCTAAAAAAGAAAGCTTTCTCTTTATCTGCAGCTTCAACTTTCTTTTCCATGTAGTATGCAACATGCTTCACATTCTTTGATATGTAATTCTTGAGAAGTGGTTGATTCCATTGTAGTTGTGATAAATGATTGTGTCATTCTTGTTCTCAGATCCAAAAGGATTGACAGTTTCATAATGATTTTTGGTTAGGTTGTTTTGGGTAACTGGTATTTCTTTTGGTTTAACTTTTGGTTGTGTTGAGGTTGTAAGAGTGTTTGAGATAAAGTGTTGGTTATTGGTTTAGTGAGATGATTGTCGTGGAGTATTTGGTCTAGTTAAGTGGGTTATTTTAGGAGGGTACTGTTAAGGGAACCTTCTTTTAAATTTTCAAACATGGAGAGCATATTCATTCTAAAATTCCTTATATGGGGGTTCTTTTGAAGGGTAGGGTTCATTTGGTTTGAAAGAGAGAGAGCTCTAAACAACAAGAGCAAGGGGGTCCTCCAATCTTCTGATGTTGATGCATGATAGTTGATTCCTAAGCTTGAAGTTTACCATATAGTTCAATGAGGTTCAATTTCATGAGATTTCTATTTCCATGAAAAATCATTTTCACAATTACCCAACCATCACCAAGTCTATCAAGAAACTTCATATTATTTCAAGATTTGTTTTGATGGTGTTAGTACTGGTGTTGGTTGAGAATAAGAGAAAAATAAGTACCTGCTAATTTAACACGTTCTCGTTGAAGGATGTGAAAGTTGTTGAAATCATTCAGAGTAAAAGTTAGTTTCTTGTCCTTGACATTCTGAGTTACTTCAAATAAGGACTAGAGACTTTTCCCGACTTCATGAGTAGACTGACATAACGTGATGTGATCAAACAGATCTGGTGGTACACAACATACAAATTCGGTAAAAGCAGTATCGTCATTTTTAGGTTTTGCAAGATCTTTTAGTGTTAGAGGTTGTGGTTCTCTTTTTACTTGACCAACATTATTACCACCACCCAAAATAGCAACAACAAGGGTATCGAGAGGAAGTGTTGGAACCATATATGGACCTTCAACAATATAACGCCCGACATCCTTTCCTTTTCTTTTCAAATAGTTACCCATTATAGTTTTCCATTGTTCGTATTCATCAGCAACCAGTATGGGTGCTCTTGTGGAAAATTCTAGATTATGAAGACATTTATAGCATATATCGGTTGTAAGTTAGCCATTTTGATAAAGATTTTGAGCGATGATGGTATATAAAGACTACTTCCAGGCTTCCCAGAAATGTAAGCCCCCAAGGTTCATTATAATGATAATTTGGTGAGATTGGATAGTCGACAACCAATCTAGGCTTTGATACCAAATGACAAAACCAGGAAAATGCTCCGAGTTAAATGACTATAAAGTAAGTGTGTAAGTTATAACTTAACAACTTATATAAAGAAAAATAATGAAAGACCGGAAACATAAATAAATGAACATTGTAATGTATAAAGAAAAATCTTATACTAGGGTAGATTGTCTAGTAATATTATTGAAAAGGTGTAAGGAGAACCACAACCCGATTCCCTTTTTATAGACACGATCAAAGGGCATGAAGGGTAAATACCTACTGACAAAAGATAATTAAATGACTAAGTAATTTAGTCATTAACCAACAATCCTTACAACCCAACATACATTAACATCTATTACAAAAAGACAAAACATGGGTCAACTTCTTCCGATCTTCACACCTCATTCTGAACATACACCTTCCATATATTATTTGCCTTCGAACATGACAACCTTTGGTCAGCTTATTGTTGATCTTCTGTGGTGGGTCACTTTTGGGTTCAACAATATCAATATATCATCAATAAATACAATCACGAACATTGGTGGGGCATTGGTCAATCTAAAAGGCATAACTAGGAACTCGTAATAACCGTACCGAGTCCTAAATGTAGTCTTCAAAACATCCTCTTCTAGCACTATGAGTTGATGATATCCTGATCTGACATCTATATTGGAGTAGTAGATAGTTCATTGAAGTTAATTGAATAAATCGATTCTTGGGAGTAGGTAACAGTTCTTGATCATTAGCTTGTTTAGATCCAGGTAATGAATACATATTCAAAAAGATCGATCCTTCTTTTCGACACATAGAATTAATGCTCCCCAAGGTGAGAAGCTAGGTCTAATGAATCCTTTATCAAGTAGTTCTTGGAGTTTGCTGGATAACTCTTGCATTTCTAATGAAGCTAACCGATAATGGGACTTTTCTACTGGACCTGATCATGAGATTAAGTCGATTCTGAACTTGACATGTAGAATAGGTGGTATCCCATGTAGATCTTTAGGAAATACTTCGGGGTAGTCACATACTTGAGTTATGTCCATCATGTCTTTTGTTATGCTATTTTTATCTACATTTTCAGCTAATAAGCATTACATTTCTTGTGTAAATACGTCTGGGTGTTGGTGAAACATATGATCTTGAGGTTTTGCCCTGACTTTTCTCCATAAATGATTAGGGCTTCTCCATTGGGTAAGGGTAACCGAATAACCTTTTCGTAGTAAAAGTTTTGGTTTGATGAGGAGATAACCAATCCATGCCCATAATGACATCAAAGCTTCCAATGGTCATTGGCATGAGATTGATGTGGAATGTATGATTTCTTAAAGTTAACAAGCAATTTTCTAAAATTTCATGTGTACTTCCGTTTGACCGTTGGCCATTTCTACTTAATATGCTTTTTTTTTTAATTTGCTAGACTTATTATTTTGAAGTTGTCTAAAGGATGGGGTTATAAAACTCCTATCGACACTAGAGTCAAAACGTATTGTAGCATATAAGTTAATAACGAGGAACATACCAATCACCATAGATGAGACTCGGATCGCGTCCCTTGCTCCAATCACAAATACTCGGCCTCAATCATTCCCTCCTTGATTCCTCAACTTTGGACACTCTTTCTTAAAATATACAACTTTACGACACTCATAAAAAGTTCTTCCTCCACTAGCACTTGTTCTTGTTCCCGTTCCATCGTTGGCTGTTGGCCTGTTGTAGGTGTTAGGTTCCTGCAAAAGTTAGCAATGACCCCTTTTTGTTGCACTTGCTGCAGGAGTAGCATTCACCCACATAGTGTTGGTTGCCTTGTCGCAAAGCGGATGTTTCCGAAAATATTGTTTATGTTTGGTGGGTGTTGTTGTTGTGGTTTGATAACTTGATTTTTTGCATATATTTTAGTATTTTATTTTATTTTATTTTAGTTTTAGTTTTTTTAATATTCTTTTTGCATTAAATCGTTAGATTTATTGTTTTTACTCGTTTAACCTACTTTTGTGTAGATTTGTTCGAGCAAGATGGTATTTTAGAGCATCTTTAAAGCCAAATTAAACATTGCAACAATGATTGAAGTCTTGTAGCGAAATCCGTGAGCGACAATAAAAACAAAGCAATACAAATTAATTTTTGGATTTTGACAGCATTGCGCGGCCTTTTTCAACGATCGGACGGAGGGGAAAACGTTGTCTGATTTAACTGAAATTTTACGAACGTCCTTCCAACTTGTTGGTCTTCAATCTCACAAAAAATAAGCTGATTCAGACAAGTTTAGATATGGTTTTTATCCCCTGAATAACAGCTCACAAAGCTGTTCGGCAGCCCAATTTAACAGCCCATTTGCGAATTTAATTGCAGCCCATGTTGAAGTGAATATAAGCTCATCCTTTGGTTTTGTTTGGGCTGGAAAAACACAGGAAATGAAGAAAAAAACAAGATCACAACAAAAAATTTAGAGAAGAAAATGGACCATTCACGTTATATTTGAGCAATCCAAATTGAAATTAAAAAACCCATCAGTTTACTTTGTGCCCGGAAGGAGAACGCATAGGAAGATATAATAGCAGGGCATTTGAGTTTTGAAGCACCACTGTGGATAGAGAGAAACAGGGGTGACGGCGCCTCCTTGGTGTCTTTTTCATTCACTTATTTTTTTGTTTTTGGAACAATTGATATTACCATGATATCATTTATCTTGGTATTATTATTATTATCATGTAATTCATTTCTTTTAGATTAGATTAGGTTAAATTTTGTATTAATATTTTGATTATGGATTGAGTTTTTGGAACAATAGAAAATGATAGAAAATTATACCAACACCAATTGTCAATTGAAGATAACCCAAGCTTCTTGAATTTGTCACTTTTTATTCCAAAAATTTCATCCATAGTCAAAGTATTAATACAAAATTTAACATTATCTAATCTAAAAGAAATGAATTACATAATAACAATATAACAATAATAATAATACCCAGATAAATGATATCATGGTAATATCAATTGCTCCAAAAAAAAAAAAAAAAAAGACACCAAGGAGGCGTCGTCCCCTGTTTCTCTCTATCCACACTGATGCTTCAAAACTCAAATGCCCAACTATTATATCTTCGTATGCGTTTTCCTTCCAGCTATGGACTTTTTAGTTTCAATTTGTACTGCTCAAATTTAACGTGAATGGTCCATTTTCTTCTCCAAATTTCTTTGATGTAATTTTTTTTTCTTTCCTTCGCTTCATTTTTCCAGCCCAAATAAAAGCAAAGGATGGGCTTATATTCACTTCAACATGGGCTGCAACTAAATTCGAAAATGGGTTTTTAAATTTGGCTGACAGACAGCTTTGTGAGCTGTTGTTCAGAGGGCTAAAAACCATATCTAAATTTGTCCGAATCAGCTCATTTTTGTGATATTGAAGATCATCGAGTTTCGTAAATTTTCAGCTAAATCGGAGAACGTTTGCCCCTCCGACTGATCGCTTGAAAAAGATTGTGCAATGCTGTTAAAATCTAAAAATTAGTTTTTATTGTTTTATTTTTCTTGTCGCTTACAGATTTTGCTACGATACTTCAATAATTGTTGCAAGGTATTCGATGTGGCTTTAAAGATACTCCAATACTATCTTGCTCGAACAAATCTATACAAAAGTAGCTTAAACGAGTAAAAATATTCAAAACAATAAATCTAACGATTTAATACAAAAAGAATAATAAAAATAGTAAAACTAAAGTAAAATAGAATACTAAAATATATAAAAAAAATCAAGTTACCAAAATCCCCCAAGTTTAACATTTCCTTGTCCTCAAGGAACATAATACGGAAAAGTCAAATCGAAGAAAAATAATAAAAATAAAAATACGACAAATGCAAATTTATAAAGACTAATAATTTTTCTTTTCAAATACTTTATAAAAAACTAGACCAAGATTATATAAGTTGCAATTAAGACACCGATTTAATAATCATGCAAAAAAATCCAATTTATACCCAATTGTTAAAACAAAAACGAAAATTAAAATTTTCAACAAAGTAAGGACAAACAATAAATAAAACCACTAAGTCTAACATCTCAATTACACATAAACTAGCTGAATAAACATAAAATGTCATTAAAACACAAATTATCATGTCAATGCAACATGAGAATGCTATACAAAAAATTGTTTTTTTTTTGTTTTGATATAGAAACTTGAAATTAACTAAAAACAATGCATAAGAAAACACTATCCAAATATAGAAAAATAATAAAAATAAAAACACCATCCCCCAAGCTTGAACCTTTCCTTGAGCTTGAACCCTTCCTTGTTCCTAAAGAAGATAATAATAGGACAAACTATGATAACAAAACAAATAAAGAAAAAGAATGAACATCTTGTGTTACAAATCAAAACAACAACGTTTGGAATTAAAAACCTTCATTTTTTATATTTAAAAATCACTTTAAAGAACGAACATTTGTAAAAATTTTAGCAAAAGGACACATATGAAAGAGATATAGAGTTACATATCCATACTTCACTAATATAACACACATGACACGATTTATGGTCCGATCCAACCTTCACATCACAAGAGGTTGTCCGTCCTTTGCATATCACTCACTATTCACAACTCTCTTCCGAATCAAGGGACCGGAACAAGAAAAATAACCTAAATCTAAAAGATAAAAGAGAAACGAGATATAAACAAAAGTTGTCAAACATACAATCATCTAAAGATACTAGTGCTCCAATCAAAATTAGATCCATATATGGAAGTTACTCGAGCAAAAGATAAAAGTATAAAGTATCGTACGACCAACTAAACAATAATTAATCTAAAAATACATCAAAATGGAAATGAAAAATATAAGAAAATCTAATCTAAAAATCTATAAATGGAAAAAAATGCAACTCGCTTGACCTGGCCCTTTTTTATTATTTTTTTTAGACAACGAAACCCCAAATACAATTATAAATACAAATACAAAGACTTAAACTACTAACATAAAACCTATAAAAACACAATAATGAAGATATTGAAAAATCTAACTTTTTTTCAAGCTTTTATATCGTGATGACATCCGAGTTTTCTAAACATTTTTAAAGACGTTAAAAGTGAACTTTAAACTTTACATAAGTTCTAAATTTGATTTGTAATTAAACATAAAGAAAACACAAGACTCGTATAACATAGATTTTGTCTAAATGTCTACCCAAAAATATTGAAATAGTGACAATACATAACTTTTCAATATAAAGTTAAATAGCTAGACATCTAGATTTTTCAATTTACAAAATACTAACATGGTCACCTAGACTCTAACAAATAAACATAAGGCAATAGTAAAGGGGTAATTGTCGTTTTTTTTTTCAAATTTTATTAGGGCTCATTTTTCGTTTACCAAGGAGTTTTAAAAATATAACATCAAATAAAAATACTAAACCTATATAGAAGCTAAAACTAGCAAAAGTAACTAACAAGGCTAAGCACAAAAGCTAAGTAAAAACTAAATTGAGATCAAATGGGAAAATATGTGTATATCATGAAGTAAGATATCATAGAATGTAATAGTTAGACACCAAAAATCTCAAAATAGCAATGTTCTAGTTATTGTTCCCTTCTTTGGAAGATTGATGTGCTTAATAAATAATACGCTCGTGACGGATAGTTTCTAAGAATTTAGGGCTAACTTTTCCCACGCGTCATGTCATGCTTGCAATAAGTTGATTTATTTGTACAAAATGTTTATACTCTATCATATGTGTGTCATAAGAAGATGTGACAAATGAAGGTCTCTATGAGCAATTATATTGTTTCAAAAAGGTTTGTACATTTGACATTTTAAGCATTGCAATTAAAGATGTTCGAGGGTGAGAAGAAAGAGACAACAAAATGTATATGGAATGAACCTAAACTAAATCACTACTAGAAAACAGCCATTTTAATGACGCGCAAACAATGACACGCGCTGATAGAGGACGCGCATTTGTGTGTACCCTAAAAAATAATGTCAGTTTTGCAAAATTTGAAGGATAGAGGACACACATTTGTGCGTGCCCTAAAATTAATGTCCAACGAAAAAAATTAAAAACACGGAAGACACATAAATTTAAGTGAGTGTCGTGTAGAGATGTTGTTTTATAAAATTTTAATAGGTGCGTCCCTCTTTCATGCAACTAACGGGGGAAACCAAATCCCCAAAAAATTCAAGTACCACGCCTTCCCTAAAAATCGAACCTCACAAAATCTTTCATGGAGTCGGCGATCGGGGGTCTACGACTCCTCAAACTCGAAACACCGGCGATTTTAAGGCTTTTCTTGTCCCCGATATCAAAGAAGAACTGGGGTTTTTATGCTCTGGACCTCACAAGTGCGCACCCATGAACTAGGGCTTTTATTAGCCAATCGCATTCATTTTCACTATTGTTGGTTCATTTGCCAATCGCCAACCACTGCTCGCAGCACTTGGCCGTCGTCAGTTTTCCGTTTCTGCCGACGATTATGCCAAGAGAAACTACGCTAACAATGGTTCTGAATACAATACCGTCATTGGATCTCTCACTTCTCAAAGAAGGTATGTCTCTCACCGCTCTTTTTCCATTTCTTACTTAATCAACAGCAGCACACCCTTTTTCAGTTCACTCTTTCTCTCTCTACAAACAACCAAGAAGCAGTAGCAGCAGCACAAGAAAGATGGGCGAAGGAAAAGGCTCATCCCTAGTTCATCTTCTAGTTATCATCTTATGCTTAGTTGCTTTTGGTTTTGCCATTGCAGTCGTAGCACTGTACTTTCTCTTTCTCTCATCTAAATTTGAACTGTTTATGTTGATTTCATCTGTAAGCTAGGGTTTCCTGCTCGGTTCCTCTGTTCACATTGATTTTCTAATGTTTAGCGACGATTATATCTGTTGCCTTGCTAAATGAGTTCGTCATTTAAATTCCATTCTTCTACTTCATGAGATCTAGGGTTTTGAACACTAAAAAATAAAAAAGGAACCACAATTACGTTTTTACTAATCTTTCTGTTTTTTTCCTCAAATATATTTTAAACATGGTTCGACAAACTCAACAAGGAAATTTTGGCTTACTATAATCACAGGAAGTGGTTCAGCTTGAGACACATCCTCCTTAATCATACTGGATTAGCTTTCTTTCTGGGAAGCAACCTCAACCTTTTCAGAGTTATTTGTTTCAATGTCATTGCCATCATCCCCTTTACACTGAAACAGAAACAAAGGATTATAATTATGACTTAGTATATAAATAAATGACCATAACTAACATACATCTCCCAGCTTCTCTTTCTCATGTTTGGTTTCTCCTTCAGAACCATCCTTCACCTCTTCACATGATTTACCCTGCAAAATGAATATGATATTCACCACTTTATGTAATATAATCTTTTGGGAATTTCTATTGGTACGTCATGAGCCTTAAAAACTAAATAAATGAAGTGCTTTTCACATGAACTTGTGGTGATGTCATGTTGGTATCCTCCACGTCTTTAGAGGCATTCAATTTCAGTCTGCATATTTTCTTCAACAGCAGCAGGATTAGTGTCTCCATCCTTGATTATGGGATCTTTCTCTTCATTATGTAAATCAATAAATCAAACAACTAAGACCATATAGATATTACTATTACATATATATGTATTAAATGCATTCTATTAACCTTTCAACCATCTTCTGAAGCACTGCACTATTTTACCCCTTCAGCTTCTGCCTTCAAGACCTCATATTTTTAGGCTGATTAATTTCAACTTCGTCAGAGGGTTTAGACTGAGTCTTTTATTTTGAATCGCTTTCAACCTGCACGTATCATTAATCATATTATCTACACAAGTGAGAGCAACCTTAAAACACATAACAGTCATTACACCCAAAAATGGTATAATATGCTCCATTAATTTCTTGGAAATTGATTCTATTTTGGTCTTGGTATCGTCAACAGTATCATCAGTCTTTGATTGTGAATTAGTTGTCACTGAAATGTCATTTTGTTCCTCGATCTTGTCCTCATGGAGATTTATGCTATCACCTACATTGATAGACTGTTGTTTCACATTTAAGGAATCTTTGAGTGGTGTTTCAGCTGATTTAGAAGCAACTTGGGTGGACTGATCATCGTCCATTTCCATCATCTTCTAAGCTTCATTTCTTAACATGCTTCTTATAGCAACCGTTTTTCTACTAGAAGAGGCTCGTGTCCTTTTTTGTGGTGGCTTATTAGGTTTTTACTCCTAAGCTTCTACTGTGTCCAATTTTTGAAGTTTTAACTATAAGCATTTTTAATATACATGTTAGGCCAAAAACCAAAACATCTGAACAAGCACATTATGCTATGTTATCGTGTTAATTTTGAAAAACTAACGAAGTGGAATTAGTTTCTAAAGTTTGAACAAATTGATGGTTACAGGATGTTTTTTGTTGGTAATTTTAGTCTTTATCACAAAAAATGTATTTGGTTTAGAGATTGAATTGAATTATAGAGAAGTATGAACCTATTCATGCAAAATGGACAATCGAAATATGTGTATCCGTTACATCACTAAGTAAATGCAATTTGTCTTCTGTTACCTCTTGTTCTCTCATTTCCTGTTTACAACAAGCATGTCAACAAAGTAGTTCACGTTGTCAAATGACATGGTGTATGGAGAAAGATGAAGCACCATTCCTTTCTTAGCAACTCCATTAGCATTAGATGTGCCTTGATTTCTGGCAGCACGATGTGGTGTTTGTTTTTGTTTGGTATCTTGACCTGACATGGCTGCAACTTCTTTCTTGGAGATAATTGCTTGTGACTTTCCAGGGGCTAGTTAGTCAATAAGAGAATCATGCGAGTTAGTTATTGGATAATTGAAGAATGATTTGGTACTCTTTTTGACTTGTTATTATAGATAATTGAAGCATGTGAGTTATTGGATTTGGATTTGTAATCTTGATTTTTGACTTGTTAATACAGATAATTGAAGCATGTCTTATATCCGTGAAGGAGCTTCATTTGGTACTCTTTTTGGACCTGCCCTTTGTTGGTGGTCAAGCAGTATAACAATAAATGAGAACAGGGGTAACATGGGTAAAAATGGAAATGACAGCCGAATGATTATCTTTATTGACTAAAGAATACTAGCAGCCTAATGATTAAGGTGTTATACAATGAATTTTCGACTGATTGGAATTATGATCACTAAACTACTGTATTTATACTACTAGATTTAACAGAAAAGAGAAATACTTGGGTCAGTTTCTTTTCTAACGGTCATGACTACCCACGTTTTATTTTTCCTTGTTACCAGGTCAATCCTTGACCAACATTTCTCCCCCTCAAGGTTGACCTTTCTTCTTCAGATCTTCTATGCCAATTAGTGCTCTCATCTCAGCAAACTTTATCCTTGGCATTGCCTTTGTTAGAACATCATCCTTCTGTTGATCTCCACTCACATGTTCCACTTGAATTTGCTCCCTTTCAACACACATGCGAATAAAGTGGAACTTTGTGTCTATGTGCTTGCTTATACCATGAGATACCAGATTTCTTATGAGTGCAATGGTGGATTGATTTTCGATTAGCAGCTTCACCTTATGTGCTTTCTTTCCCATCAGCTCACTAAACAAATTTCTTAACCACAGTCCATGACATGCTGCTGCAGTTGCAGCCATATACTCGGCTTCACATGAGTTGAGTGCCACTGTTTTCTGTTTCTGCGAAGCCCATGTTATGAGATTTCTTGAGTAGTAGAAAGCTACTCCAGTGGTTCCCCTTCTATCTTCACGATCACTATTGTAACTGTTGTCAATGTATCCCACAAGTCTTCCATCTCCTCCCCTGTGATACTTTAGCCCATACTAGGTTGTCCCCTTCACATATCTCAAGATATTTTTATAGCAGCATAGTGACTCTGTTTGGGACTTTGCATAAACTTGCTCACCACTCCAACACTGTAATTGAGGTCTGGTCTTGTGTGGACCAGGTATCTCAAACTCCCAACAAGCCTCCTGTACATGGTTGCATTTACTGGTTCACCATCTTCATCTTTGGTTAACTGGAGTTTTGGCTCCATTGGGTATTGGGAACTATTGCAGCCTCCCATACCTGAAGTCTTTAAGATCCTTTCAGCATACCCCTTCTGTGTGAGCATTGTACCATCCTTACCCTGTACTACTTCAATTCCCAGGTAATATGATAACAATCCCAGATCACTCATGTCAAACAAACACTTCATTCTATTTTTGAACTCTTGGATTCCTTTCTCACTTGACCCAGTGACTATAAGGTCGTCTACATATATACCCACTATAAGAATCATATTGGGTTTATGTACCTTGTAGACAGCTTGCTCATGAGCACATCTAGCGATACCAATTGACTTGAGTGATTGGTCAAGTTTTATGTTACATGCCCTTGGCTCCTGTCGTAACCCATACAGGGCCTTGTGAAGACGGTACACCCATCCTTCCTTGCCTTTGACCATGAACCCAGTTGGCTGAGTCATGTAAACTTCCTCCTTAAGATCACCGTGTAAGAACGCTGACTTGACATCCAGGTGATGTACAAGCCAATTTTCTTTCGTCGCTATCGAGAGAATCAGTCTTATCGTCTCCAGCCTAGCCACCGGTGCAAATGCGTCATCAAAGTCGACCCCCCTTTGTTAAACGTAACCCTTGGCGACCAAACGAGCCTTGTGCTTGATTACCTCCCCAGCTACATTCTTTTTCGCCTTAAATACCCACTTTACCCCTATCGCCTTGCGATTTGGGGGTAGCCTGGTTAAAGTCCAGGTATTGTTTTTCTTAATTGAGTTCACCTCCGTTTCCATTGCTCGTTTCCACCCTTCTTCACTTGATGCTTCTTCGTAGGTTGTGGGTTCATCATCAACCAACAACAGCTCTTGATTGCTTTCATACAGTTCTCGTATCTCTTCTTCCTCCGATCTTGTCGTGTTTTCATAGACTTCATTGATTGAGCGGATTCCTCTAGGTGGCATGTCGTCATTTGAAGCTACAGACCCACTTCTCTCTTGAATTGTCAATGCTTGACTGGAAGGGGTTGATCGTGACTCCAATCTGTGCGAGCTTTGCTGCGACGTTTCTTCGAACGATGGACTGTGAGTTTCGTGGTCTAGGTGAGAATCGCCGTGTGACGGCGTTAACGGGTCTTCAGTCACGTTATCTGCTGAGTCTATTTCTTGGGCTGGTTGAGATTGGGCTTCCATATTTGTCACAATATTGGTCCAATAAGGGGTTGTAAGAGGCTCCCCCGTTGTTTCATTGCTCCAAGCCCAAGGCCTTGCTTCGTCAAAGATCACGTCTCAAGCTATCACTATCCGACGATTGCTGGGATTGAACATCTGGTACCCTTTTGTTCCTTCCTCGGATCCTAAATACACCATTGGCTCGCTTCGATAAGTTAGTTTGCTCAGGCTTCGCAATTTCTTCACAAATCCCACGCAACCGAAGATCTTCAAGTGTGTGATCGAGGGTTTAGAAGCTTTCAGTGATTCGTATGGGGTTACGTCTTTGAGCGCTTTTGTGCTTGTTCTGTTCAACAAATACACTGCATGTCTCACGGCCTCTCCCCAAAATTGATCCGGTATCCCCATAGCCTTGAGTAGTGCCCTAGTCATTTCCAAAATCGTCCTATTTTGACGTTCCACAACCCCGTTTTGCTGTGGGGTGTGTGGTGTTGTCAATTGTCGCTTGATTCCCGCCTGCTCACAAAAGAACTGAAATTGATTAGAGTTGAACTCACCTCCACGGTCAGTTCTTATCATCTTGACTTTGTGGTTGTACTCTTTCTCAACTTGCAATTTGAACTTCTTAAACATGCTCAACGCTTCATCTTTTGTTTTGATCAGGTATACCCACATATACCGTGAGTAGTCATCCACAATTAAGAGGAAATATTGATTCCCTCCTTTGGTTGCTGGGGTGATGGGTCCGCATAGGTCTGCGTGTACTAGCTGTAGTGGGTCTTTAGCTCTCCACGTGGCTTCCTTTGGAAAGGCTTGTCTTGGTTGCTTGGCCAGCATACATCCTTCACACACTTGTGACGGATGAGTCACCTGGGGCATGCCTAATACCATCTTCTTACGTGTCATCTCCTCGAGTGTTCTGAAGTTAGTGTGTCCCATGCGTGCGTGCCATAACCATGAGTCATCGTCTATACTCATGGCTAAGCATACAGGCTTCCCAAGTGTAAGCTTAATTTTATAAAGTCTGTTCTTGGATCTTTGCACCTTCATAACCAGGTTTCCTGCTTCATCATACATCCTCAAGAACTCTTTCTTCATCCCTATGTCATACCCTTCTTCAGTCATTTGTCCAAGACTTATTATGTTACTATGCAGAGCAGGAATATAATATACATCTGGGATGACAAATTGATCACCATTCTTGCAATCAAATAGGAGAGCAACTTTTCCTTTGATTGGAACTCTGGACCCATCACCAAATCGGACCTGCCCAGTTACTTTCTCATCAAGTTCAACAAACAAGGCTTTGCATCCAGTCATATGGCTACTAGCTCCATTGTCTAGATACCATATGTTCTCTTCATTGCCCTCCTTCAATTGGTTTGGGTAGACCTTTTCTTCATTCAATAAGACTAGTTCATTGTTCTCTTCACCATAAACAACCAACAACAAGGTTGGTTCTTCTTCATCAGCAGCCAAGTTTACTTCTTGGTCTTTTTGTTTCTTTCCTTAGCATTCCAATGCATAATGACCAAGCTCTTGGCATTCATAGCATCTGATGTTGCTTTTGTCACGTGGCTTTTTGTTTGTGTTATTTGACTCCTATCGTGGTTCACCGCCCCAGCGCCCACCTCTGCCACGAGACAAGCCTCGCCCTCGTGTGCTACCTCTTCCACCCCGGTGATTGTTTCCGCCCCTTCCTCTACCGCCTATTGAATTTTGCTTGCTTGGACTCCGGTGGGTTGACGAGCCTTCTGCCTTGGCAAGTAGTAGGGCATTATCTCCCTGTGTGCTTGCCTTCCGGAGCCGGAGCCTGTCCTCATATGCCTTTAAGTGCCCAATTGCTTCTTCAAATGGCGTCGATTCCATATCACAACTTTGCTCAATTGATGCCACCAGGTTTATAAACTTTTCTGGGACTGTATCAAACAGCTTTCTTACCAATTCTTCATCTTCCAATATTGCCCCTGCACTCCTAAATTTAGAAATCATAGCTGAGATTTTTCCTGCATACTCATCTATGGTTTCTGTTTCCTTCATATGTAGTGCTTCGAATTCACTCTTTAATACCTACAACCTTGCCTTTTGGACCCTCTCTACACCCATATACCGTGACTTTAGAGAGTCCCAAACCTCCTTGGCTGTCTTCTTCTTGGCTTCCTGTGCAAGAATCTCCTATGGTATAGATTGGAAGATGAAAGCTCGAGCCTGCTTGCTCTTCTTCTCGTCCACAACCACTCTGGTTGGTGGCTCTATGGCATCCCATAACCCATGGGCATCCATGATGGCTTCCATCTTAATTGACCAGGTGTTGTAATTTAGCGAGGTTAACATTGGACATTGTAGGGTGAAGGGGCTGTCCTTGGACTGATTGGATGATGATGGGGCTGTCATCTTGTTGAATCGAGGGTACTTGGGCATAAAATTGTTCAGGATCTGTTTGCTCTGATACCAAATGTTGGTGGTCAAGCAGTATAACAATAAACGATAACAAGGGTAACATGGGTAAAAATGGAAATGACAGCCGAATGATTATCTTTATTGACTGAAGAATATTAGCAGCCTAATGATTAAGGTGCTATATAATGAATTTTCGACTGATTGGAATTATGATCACTGAACTACTCTATTTATACTACTAGATTTAACAGAAAAGAGAAATACTAGGGTCAATTTCTTTTCTAACGGTCATGACTGCCCACGTTTTATTTTTCCTAGTTACCAGGTCAATCCTTGACCAACATTTTAGCTTGGAATAGTTTCTAGAAGGAGAGTGTATTATGAGACTCTAAAATATGAAAAAGGCAGAAATGGTGGATTTGTGTTAGCCTTTTGGTATTCAACTGCCACCGTTGCTGCATCAGCTGATCATGTTCTCTCAATAGAGGTGTGCTTTTTCCACTATCGCCCTCTATCTTGATGAATCTTATTCCAAAATTGTGACTTTTTTTTTGCAGTGGTGTAGTCTTTTGGCATCAAGAAGTCAACTTGATTCAACTAAAAGATATTTGTAACGCCCGGGTTTTCAGGGCTAATCATTTTTGTCAATGTAATAGTCTAGGTCAACTATTGTAACTCTTTTTGAAGTAATAAATATAAAATATTTGAGTATTATGTGAATTATGTGTTTATTATTTAATTATAAATGTATAATTAATAAAGAATAAAAATGAGCGTCAAAATTAAAGTGTGAGATAATCCTGATATCTCTACATAAAGTTGTAGAATACGTCTCAAGGTTTCCGTACATATAAAGAATGCCGAAATCCGAGCTATAACGAAGAAGTTATGGCCCGCCGAAGTTTTACGGCAAAACCGGCACGACACCGGGAGACGTAAATAGTGAATTTACGATAGAAGACTTTTTAGCCTTATCAATCTAAACAAAAGTCGTAGAATATGTTAAACTAAGAACATCGATAAAAAGAACGCCCAAATCTGACTTCGTATGAAGAAGTTATGATTTTTCTAAGATTCGGCTTAGCAGTGCACGGCCTGAAACTCGAATTTTAGTTCGAGCGGTTTTTGGCTTACGCAACGTAAATGAGAGTTGAAGATCTCATTAATAGGAAATCAACGGTAAAAAGACAGACAAAAACAGAGTCCGTATGTAGAAGTTATTAATTTTACGCAGACGTTTAACAGTATAATCTCCTTGTACTGTTAAATTTAAGATCGATCGAGAATTGGCTGACGGTGTCAAAATGAAAGTTGTAGATCTTATTATTACCTACGCGTGGATATAAAGAACGTCAAAAACGGAGGTCGTATGTGAAAGTTACGGATTTTAGAAGTCGGAAGTGTGCTGTGCGAAAATGGGTGATGTGGCACAATCTTGGCCATTGCTTTCTCCCCAAGGCTTGCCACCACATGGTGACATGTGGCACCAAGTTCAGCCACATTTCACCCTATAAATACCACCTCTCCCACCCTCATTTTCTTCACACATTTCCCATTCTTTCTTCTCTTTACTCTCTCTCTCTCTCTAGAACCTCTCTCTAGCCCCGAAATCCCCCGAAAAGCCTAGGGAACCTCCCTAGCACGAGGTGGAAGCCCCGGAGTGCTCGAAGGCTCCGAGAAGAAGAGCTTTTCGGCTCGGGAACGCTGCTCCAAGCAAAGCCCGGTTTTCTATAAAATCCGCTGTAAGTGAGCTACGCCTACGCTATTTTTAATATAGCTTTTATTTAATTATAGTAACGTTATTAGGAACTTATAATAAATACTTGGGCTATTATTATGGGTTATATAAGTATTTTTTTGACGCTTATATAATAATAATAATAATAGCTAGACTATTAATTAGTCTCGACGAATAATAAACTAAACTCTAGTGGTAATAATACTAGGTTTCGTCGAAGAAAATTCTTTTTAAGAAGCGAAGCGCTGTCTGAGTTCGGAATCACCACCTTTTCAGGTGAGTGCATATTTACTTTCAACTTACACATAGATATGAAGTATTTAATATAAATTACGTGCTATTTGTGCATATTATCGGAATACTTGCTATCTATGCTGGATGAACGTTTTATACATGTTTTCAAAGATTTAAACTGTATATGTATTTTATATCTACAAAATGTGTTGGGTAAAACATGGGTAGATGTAATAGTTGCTGTGTGACAAAATAAAATAATGAGAGGCCTCGTTATAGATGTTATTGATGATCCAGTCATCTAGCGGAGTATAGATGACGACCACGGACTATTCTAGACAGTCCAGTGGAACACTAGCAGGCTCGCAACCTGTAGGTGTTTATTTGAACTGTGTGTTTATTTGAACTGTGTGCTCACCAGATGTACTCCATCCCCCACATGGTTGCCTATTAGGACATTTATTGCTGAGGAATCCCCTTAGTAGTAGTGTCCGTCCCGATGATGATCCTTAGGCTAGGTCCCTTATGATAGGTGTTTAGGGACGTAAAGTGAGGATAACGGGAACGGGTAATCGGGTTATTGTTGATTGATGAAATTAATAAACTATTTATTGTGGGTTGAAAACCCTATGTGCTCACCAGGCTCCCAAGCCTGACCCACTCAGTTTTATGTATTACAGGTAGTGGCGCTTGAGCATATATATGATGTTTGGACGAGGGATTACGGATATAGGCCTGTAGATATGAAATAATGTAGTAAGGCTTGTATTGTACTGTTTATGCTTTTGATCTGTACGAACATGACATCCCGAGTCTTTTAATGAAATACATTTCTATGGAAATGCTTTTGATAAATCTTTATCATATTATTGTTTTGGGACAAATTCCGCAACACTTTTATTTAAAATGTTACTCTGATTTTTAAACAAAGCATAAACAAACCGGTCTTTTCTGGCCGTGATTTTAGGGATGTCACAGTTGGTATCAGAGCATTAGTTTAAGCGAACTAGGAATTTGTAGGATTTCTAGACTTAAACTTAGAATGCTAAGCGATGATTGTGAGGTGTGAGCACTAGCCTATTTTAGGAATTGTGCCTAAAATGCTTTTATGTGTTAAATGCTTTGTGCATAATATGTTGTTAATTGTTCGGATCTATGGTCTGTTGCCGACCGGATCTGGAAACTTTATGTGTTTAGGATTCTAAACGTACGACTACGATATTAGAACTAACATGTAAACGTTTCGGAGTGATAAGGACGATTTAAACGTCTATCCTAAATAAAGATCTAAATTCACCTTATTCGGTGTATAGATCAAGATGGCAAGGACTCGTAGCGGAAACGTGAACGCGAATGGAGATAGGAACCAACCCCCAGTGGTTCAACAAATACCTGTTGTAGAAGAAGTTGCACCTGAGCCAGTCACGATGGCCGGAGTGCAAGCGATGATCCAGGCTATGTTGGATCGTCAAATGGAGGAAACTAGACGTTTGCTCCAGCAAAATCGAGAGGAAGGCACTATTCAAATCGAACAGCCCGAGTTGAACGAAGGGCAGACTGAGGAAGGAGACTACAGTGGAACTGTTGGTCAAGTCAACCAACCAATAGTTCAAGAAAATAACCAAGATGACGGATTCGAGAGAAATGGATGCAAGTACAAGGATTTTCAGACTTGCAAGCCATCGACTTTCACGGGAAAGGAAGATCCAATCGGAGTCATGGATTGGATCTCGGAGATGGAGTTAGCTTTCATGACATGCGGTTGCAGAGGGAAGCTACAGACCACGTTTGCAGTGCGTCAGTTTCGAGGAGGCGCTGTACGTTGGTGGAATACTATGGGGAAGACTTTAAGCCCCAACAAACCCCTGGAACTGACATGGGCAGAATTTCTGGTACAATTCAAACGAAAGTACTGCTCAGCTCAAAACCTGCTCGAGCTAGAGAACCAGTTTCTAACCCTAAAGAAGGGGAGCATGTCAATCGATGAATACACGAACAACTTCACAGAAAAGATGGAATTTGCCTTGCGTCTTGTTCCGGATGAGCTGACGAAAATTGATAAGTACGCAAAGGGATTACCATGGGAGTACGCGGTGCCAGTGCGTCAGGCACCTACTTTGGAAGCAGCTATCTGGGCTGCCAAGTCTGTGGAGGATATGATTAAGGGAAGAGCTGCCAGCAAAGTCGAGGTTGGCGAGAAAAGGAAATTTGACGGATCCTCAAGGTCCAGTAAGAAGGGTAGATTCTCGAAGTCTGGTTCGAGAGGAGGAGGATCAGAAGCGAAGTGGTGTGACAAGTGCAAGAAAAAGCACTCTGGGAAGTGCGACGGAGGGGTCACTTGTTACAAATGCGGAAAGCCTGGGCACTATGCCAATGAATGCACGTTCACTAAGAAGGTCTGTTATGAGTGCAACGAGGAGGGGCACATTTCAAGGGATTGCTCGAAGAAGAAGGAGACAGGAAGACCCAACATACCATCGAAGCCGAAGGCGAGAGCCTTCCAGATGACGCTCGAGGCTGCAAAGGAGGCAGCAGACGTCGCTTCAGGTACCTTTCTTGTAAATGGTTTGCCTGCAAATATACTATTTGATTCCGGAGCCAACTACTCCTTTGTGTCGCATAAATTTGGTGGGAAATTAGCATTGCCTGTAGAAAAACTAGATAATGCCCTGATTGTAGAAGTTGCCAGTGGCAAATTCGTACCTGTTAGTAATCGTATTAGGAACATCGTCATTGACCTAAACGGAAACGAATTCCACGAAGAGCTATTACCCATAGAGTTAAACGGTTTCGACATCGTTTCGGGTATGGATTGGCTTAGCACCAACGATGCTGAGATTCAATGCCGAAAGAAGATAGTAAAGGTAAACCCACCCGGAAAAGAATCATTTATGGTGTATGGGGACAAACGCAGAGTGAATTCTGGAATCATCTCCCTAATGAAAGCCAGGAAATGTTTGTCCAAAGGATGTGCATCATACTTGGCATTCGTAATCGATGCCAAGAAGGAGAAGAAAGAGGTGCAGAATATACCGGTTGTGTGTGATTATCCGGAAGTCTTTCCCGAAGATCTTCCCGGATTACCACCTGATAGGCAAGTGGAGTTTCGTATAGACTTGTTACCAGGAACAACACCGATAGCAAAGGCACCTTACCGATTAGCACCGACGGAGATGAAGGAGCTCATGACGCAACTTCAGGAGCTGTTGGACAACGGTTTTATTCGACCTAGTTCATCACCCTGGGGAGCTCCGGTGTTATTCGTGAAGAAGAAGGACAGAAGCATGAGGATGTGCATAGACTACCGAGAGCTGAATAAGGCAACGGTGAAGAACAAGTATCCATTGCCGAGGATTGATGACCTATTCGATCAGCTGCAAGGTTCGAGCTACTTCTCAAAGATCGATCTTAGGTCAGGATATCATCAGCTAAAGGTGAGAAAGCAGGATATTGAGAAGACTGCATTCAGAACGAGATATGGACACTACGAGTTCTTGGTTATGTCATTCGGGCTAACCAATGCTCCCGCAGCATTCATGGATTTGATGAATAGGGTTTGTAAACCATTCCTCGATAAATCCGTGATAGTGTTCATCGACGACATTCTCATCTACTCAAAAAGCCAAGAGGAGCATGGAAAGCATCTACGGGAAGTATTAGAAGTGTTGAAGAAGGAGAAGCTTTTTGCAAAGTTCTCCAAATGCGACTTTTGGATACGGGAAGTCCAATTCTTGGGTCATGTTGTTAACCAGGAGGGAATAATGGTTGACCCCGCAAAGATCGAGGCTGTGATGAAGTGGGAACGTCCGAAAAGTCCCACGGAAATTCGAAGCTTTCTAGGATTAGCCGGATATTATCGACGATTTATCCAAGGCTTTTCTTCGATAGTTGCTCCATTAACAGCTTTGACCCATAAAGGAGCTACGTATACATGGAGTGAGAAACACGATGAGGCGTTCGAGAAGCTAAAGAAGAAGTTATGTGAAGCACCGATACTTTCTCTACCCGATGGAGTTGAAGATTTCGCGGTTTATAGTGATGCATCTGGAGTCGGGTTGGGTTGTGTTCTGACTCAAAGAGAAAAGGTGATAGCATACGCATCTCGACAATTGAAAGAGCACGAAAAGAACTACCCCACTCATGATCTGGAGTTGGCAGCGGTAGTATTTGCCTTAAAGATATGGAGGCATTACCTCTATGGCACGAAGTGTAAGCTCTTCACTGATCATAAGAGTCTCCAGTATCTCTTTAATCAGAAGGAGTTGAACATGAGGCAACGACGCTGGCTAGAGCTTCTCAAGGACTACGACTGTGAGATACTTTACCACCCAGGTAAAGCAAATATTGTTGCTGATGCTCTCAGTCGAAAAGTCAATCTTGAAAGAAAAAGGCCAAGAGCGTTAAGAATTGAAGTCGTCTCGACGATTGTGGAAAGTATCAGGAAAGCTCAAGAAGAAGCCTTAGAAAAGAATGACCGAAAGGAAGAACGTTTGGGAAAAACGTTAGTGTTCGGTACAAACAGTCGAGGACTGAAGGTATTCCAAGATCGAATCTGGGTACCTAAGATGGGAGGAATAAGAGATCTTCTAATGGAAGAAGCACACAAGACCATGTACTCGATTCATCCCGGTAGCACTAAAATGTATAGGGACCTAAAACCCTACTACTGGTGGCCGACGATGAAGCTCGATGTTGCGAAGTATGTGGCCGAGTGCGTAACATGCGCGAGGGTTAAGGCACAACATCAGAAACCGTATGGGAGTTTAGAACCTTTACCTGTACCCATGGGTAAATGGGAAGACATCACCATGGATTTTGTGACTAAACTGCCCAGAACGAAGAACGGACACGACATGATTTGGGTAGTCGTGGATCGTTTCACCAAGAGTGCACACTTCATAGCCGCCAACGAGAAGTGGTCTATGGATAAGCTCGCAAACGCTTACGTGAAGGAAATTGTAAGACTTCACGGTGTCCCTCTTACGATTGTGTCAGATCGTGATAGTCGTTTCACGTCAAGGTTTTGGAGGAGTCTACAAGAGGAGTTGGGTACAAAGTTGTGTTTGAGTACTGCTTACCATCCGCAAACTGATGGTCATAGCGAAAGAACAATTCAGACGCTGGAAGATATGTTGAGAGCATGTACCCTCGAATTCCAAGGGAATTGGGACGAGCACTTACCTCTGGTAGAATTTTCCTACAACAATAGTTTTCACTCGAGCATCAAGATGGCACCTTATCAGGCCTTGTATGGACAGAAGTGTCGTACGCCGTCTTGTTGGCTTGAAGCCGGAGAGAAGCAGTTTATGGGCCCCGAGATAGTCCATGAGACTGCTGAGAAATTGAAGGTGATTAGGGAAAGAATGTTAGCAGCTCAGGATCGTCAGAAGAGCTATGCTGACAAGAAAAGACGACCGATAACCTTCGAAGTTGGGGATTCCGTTTTACTTAAAGTCTCACCGTGGAAGGGACTTATACGATTTGGGAAACGAGGAAAGTTGAGTCCAAGGTTTATTGGACCGTTTAAAGTTCTTCAGAAGATTGGGAACCAAGCTTACAAGCTGGAATTGCCCGAAGAACTCAATGGTATTCATAACACCTTCCATGTGTGTTATTTGAGGAAATTCATGGGAGATGTTCCCGACATAATTCCAATCTCGGAATTAAGGATGGATGAGAATAAAAGGCTGATCGAAGAGCCTGAGGCAATTATTGACCGTAAGACTAAGAAGCTACGACGCAAGATGGTCAACTTGGTGCTAGTCCGATGGAAACATTCGAATGGGCCGAATCTCACTTGGGAAACAGAGGATGACATGATGAGTCGCTATCCACATCTGTTTGCTGATGCATGATTCCGGGACGGAATCATCCTAAGGGGGAGAGAATTGTAACGCCCGGGTTTTCAGGGCTAAGCATTTTTGTCAATGTAATAGTCTAGGTCAACTATTGTAACTCTTTTTGAAGTAATAAATATAAAATATTTGAGTATTATGTGAATTATGTGTTTATTATTTAATTATAAATGTATAATTAATAAAGAATAAAAATGAGCGTCAAAATTAAAGTGTGAGATAATCCTGATATCTCTACATAAAGTTGTAGAATACGTCTCAAGGTTTCCGTACATATAAAGAATGCCGAAATCCGAGCTATAACGAAGAAGTTATGGCCCGCCGAAGTTTTACGGCAAAACCGGCACGACACCGGGAGACGTAAATAGTGAATTTACGATAGAAGACTTTTTAGCCTTATCAATCTAAACAAAAGTCGTATAATATGTTAAACTAAGAACATCGATAAAAAGAACGCCCAAATCTGACTTCGTATGAAGAAGTTATGATTTTTCTAAGATTCGGCTTAGCAGTGCACGGCCTGAAACTCGAATTTTAGTTCGAGCGGTTTTTGGCTTACGCAACGTAAATGAGAGTTGAAGATCTCATTAATAGGAAATCAACGGTAAAAAGACAGACAAAAACAGAGTCCGTATGTAGAAGTTATTAATTTTACGCAGACGTTTAACAGTATAATCTCCTTGTACTGTTAAATTTAAGATCGATCGAGAATTGGCTGACGGTGTCAAAATGAAAGTTGTAGATCTTATTATTACCTACGCGTGGATATAAAGAACGTCAAAAACGGAGGTCGTATGTGAAAGTTACGGATTTTAGAAGTCGGAAGTGTGCTGTGCGAAAATGGGTGATGTGGCACAATCTTGGCCATTGCTTTCTCCCCAAGGCTTGCCACCACATGGTGACATGTGGCACCAAGTTCAGCCACATTTCACCCTATAAATACCACCTCTCCCACCCTCATTTTCTTCACACATTTCCCATTCTTTCTTCTCTTTACTCTCTCTCTCTCTCTAGAACCTCTCTCTAGCCCCGAAATCCCCCGAAAAGCCTAGGGAACCTCCCTAGCACGAGGTGGAAGCCCCGGAGTGCTCGAAGGCTCCGAGAAGAAGAGCTTTTCGGCTCGGGAACGCTGCTCCAAGCAAAGCCCGGTTTTCTATAAAATCCGCTGTAAGTGAGCTACGCCTACGCTATTTTTAATATAGCTTTTATTTAATTATAGTAACGTTATTAGGAACTTATAATAAATACTTGGGCTATTATTATGGGTTATATAAGTATTTTTTTGACGCTTATATAATAATAATAATAATAGCTAGACTATTAATTAGTCTCGACGAATAATAAACTAAACTCTAGTGGTAATAATACTAGGTTTCGTCGAAGAAAATTCTTTTTAAGAAGCGAAGCGCTGTCTGAGTTCGGAATCACCACCTTTTCAGGTGAGTGCATATTTACTTTCAACTTACACATAGATATGAAGTATTTAATATAAATTACGTGCTATTTGTGCATATTATCGGAATACTTGCTATCTATGCTGGATGAACGTTTTATACATGTTTTCAAAGATTTAAACTGTATATGTATTTTATATCTACAAAATGTGTTGGGTAAAACATGGGTAGATGTAATAGTTGCTGTGTGACAAAATAAAATAATGAGAGGCCTCGTTATAGATGTTATTGATGATCCAGTCATCTAGCGGAGTATAGATGACGACCACGGACTATTCTAGACAGTCCAGTGGAACACTAGCAGGCTCGCAACCTGTAGGTGTTTATTTGAACTGTGTGTTTATTTGAACTGTGTGCTCACCAGATGTACTCCATCCCCCACATGGTTGCCTATTAGGACATTTATTGCTGAGGAATCCCCTTAGTAGTAGTGTCCGTCCCGATGATGATCCTTAGGCTAGGTCCCTTATGATAGGTGTTTAGGGACGTAAAGTGAGGATAACGGGAACGGGTAATCGGGTTATTGTTGATTGATGAAATTAATAAACTATTTATTGTGAGTTGAAAACCCTATGTGCTCACCAGGCTCCCAAGCCTGACCCACTCAGTTTTATGTATTACAGGTAGTGGCGCTTGAGCATATATATGATGTTTGGACGAGGGATTACGGATATAGGCCTGTAGATATGAAATAATGTAGTAAGGCTTGTATTGTACTGTTTATGCTTTTGATCTGTACGAACATGACATCCCGAGTCTTTTAATGAAATACATTTCTATGGAAATGCTTTTGATAAATCTTTATCATATTATTGTTTTGGGACAAATTCCGCAACACTTTTATTTAAAATGTTACTCTGATTTTTAAACAAAGCATAAACAAACCGGTCTTTTCTGGCCGTGATTTTAGGGATGTCACAATATTATATTCGGCACTGGAAGTGGAATTGTTATCTAATATAGTTGAATTTGATTTCAAATCACTCATGGGATTTTCTTGTTTTTTTTATTTTCAGTATGCTGTTGTGGGAAGTAAAGGTCCTGCAATTCTTCTTGTGCATGGTTTTGGTGCTTTTTGGAGCATTATCGTTGATGTTATTGGGGAACCAGTTCATCTTGTTGGGAATTCATTCGGAGTTTTTTTTTTCTCAATATTTTATAAACTTTGTTTTTAATTCTATAATTTATAATGATAATCGTTGGTCTTTTTATGTTTCCAAACAATTTCTTTTTCAATTGGCATTGCTATTTTCCTGTTAACATTTTTTCCCATTTCAATGGTTTTTAAAGATTTTTGTGTCTGGGTTGTCTACGTTAACGATCCTGCTGGTAAAATGTTATGGTTATGACTATTTTGCCCTTGTATTCACTACTTTGTAAAGCTGGTAAAGAGAAGGGATAATCTATGGGTAAAATGGTCAATTTACAAATTTAACGGTGTGATGTTAAGTTCCAAATTTAACGGTTGTGACATATGAAATCTTTGTACAATGTCAAAGTTTCATATATTTCAAAAAAAGTCCCTTTGCAATTTTCATATGTATTTCCCTGTTTTCATCTGACTTTTTATTCCCTATTTTAATTGTTTTTGTTTCATCATGTTGTCCCTTGTAACAGTTCAATAACTTGCAAGCTATATAGATGATTCTTCAATTGGTATGTCAAAAGTTCAGAACAAAGAATAGCAGTTGATATAGACACCTACTACACATAGGTTAAACTTAATTTAACTTTTGTTATTATATCATTTCCCTTCATTTATATTATTATTTATACAGTTTGAAGTTTGAACTTCACCAATTATATTATCTTCTATGCAGGGTTCCTTCTTCTGGGTGCCTTTGGTTAGTGAGAATTTGTTATCTGTCATAAATGTGGCCCCACTTAGTTTAGTTGGAAGCTATATAGATGATTCTTCAATTGGTATGTCAAAAGTTACTTACTTCATGTTTCTATTTGGCTTGTAAGTTGTAACTTCAAGTTGTTATGCTAACCATTGTTTGATATATTGACAGTTATTCAAGAGTATCAAAGAAGACAGATTGTTGCTACAACTATTGAAAGGTATAAGAAGCAGTCGATTGCTTTAGTACCAAAAGAAACTCCAAGATTAGCCCTTAGATTCTTTCCATTTTTCAGTCCAACCCTTTTTCCACATAAGCCACCCCCTGCATCTGTTTATTTTCTGCTTCATCAGATTAATGACCATATTGTCCCCTTATTGGCCCATATTCTCTAAAGTTATATAGTTCAGCATTGTAATTGAAGTTTACTTATCCTATATTTTTATTTTTATTGTTTTTGTAGGCAAAGGAGCTAGTTGAGGTTAAACAAATGATAAAAACCCCTAAGTTTTTCAAGACATCAAGCGAGCAATTTTGCTTATGCTTTATCAAGTAAGTCTTCCTGAGGGTAGCTTAAATCCAAAAAAATCCTTAAATATGTTAGTTTATAATATAATTTTAATTTCATGGGTGTGCTTTTAGGGCTAAAGGCTTTAAGAATACTCAATTTCGGATTCATTGATCTTGTAGATGTTGTTTTGGTACATCTGAAAGGTGGTTCTTTTCCTTTCCTTATTTTTTATTTATGTTTTATACTAAACATGTATAAATTCGAAGCTTTTGATGTCTATTAAATTAGAAGATTATATATTTTTGTGCCACTTGATGCAGGTTTAAATAATTTGGAGAGCTTGAATTGGATTCATGTAGAATTCAGGATAATGGATAGCATAAAAGCTAGCTAATGATCCAAGCGCTTACTTGCCATCCATACCACCTGGTGGACATAAACCCTAAGATATCATACTCTGGCATGACTAGAAGCTTTGGAGGAAACGAGACTCACGCAAACACACAGAGAGTTGTTGGTACATAGTAAGCTAGATAATGCCATTGTATATAAATTCTGCTTCTCTTGAGTTCATTTTTTATTACATTTACTCAATATTGGAATAATTATGTGTATTTGACATATTATCAAAATGAATTATCTTTTTTATTTATGGTATTTTATTTTGTATTATTGGAATAATTATTTATATTTGACATATTAATGAAATAAACTTCGTAAATGGTTGCTGGAGTTTATGACAAGCAAATTTGTGTCATCTTCATTTATGACATGGACTTTAATGATACGCAATGCGTGTCCTAAACGCGCGTCGTAAAGTTACGACACGCAAATGTGTGTCGTCTACATTTATGATAGGGCCTTCCTTGACACGCATTGCGTGCCGTAACTGCGCGTCGTAAATGTGCGTCGTAAATAGACGACGCGCAAAAGCATGTCGTCCCTCGTTATGACTGATGGGATTTGAGCATTCTAACACTTCCTAAGTGTACATCCAACCCTAATAAACCTTGGATCTATGTTTGTCTAAGATACATGTAAATAATTATTTTCCAAGGTTTATATCCTAACTAGCATGGCATGGGGAACATGAATCAAATAAGCTAGTAGATATACTTACCTTGTAGTTGTAGTTGATTGCTTGGAGTTCTAGAGCCTAGCACCAATAATGTGGATGCCTCAAATGAAAGTCACAAATCACCACAAAACTTGGAACTTTGAGAGAATAGTATTTGCTATCTTGAAATTGCCCTCACCTCAACAAGTGTCAACTAGTCTTCACTAGATACAACTAGCTTGATTTCAAGAGCCAAAGCCTCCTTTATATAGTGTGGTGGATTAGGGTTACATCCATGTAAACCCTAATACCCTTGTCTCTTCATTTCCATGAGATCCATGGGTTAAAGCTCCATGGAGAATCCATGGACTTTTCCATCCAAGCCTAGCCCATTCCAAATGAGCATTAGCCCACACAATATAAATATAGAAGCCCATATTTAATTAGTAATATCTTTGATCACTAAATTAATCCTAGATTAATTATAGATCACTACTAATTAAATAATATGATCTTATATTAATATATTAGAACTTATAATATATTAATAAATCATAACTTGTACTATTCTCAAATATTATCCATAAATTGTTCGGGTGAAGTGCAACCCAAATGGACCATGCCGGGTCGGGTCAAGTACATACCAACTATAGTTATGGACTTAGACACTATATCCAACAGTCTCCCACTTGGATAAGTCTAATAACTATAGTTGCAAGTATGACTTCAGGAACCGATCAGCAATCGTAGCTCTTTAAACTCTGTTGAACTAGAACTTGCCATTTAAGATAAGTGATCATATAATCCTCTGTTCTAGATATCAGCCGGACAAATACATGGAACAATGTCTTACTTATTGTCCAGCAGTTTGTTTCCCGATTTCCGATTTGTTTGACAAAGAACTTAATTGAACACATCAACTTAGTTCTGACCGGGCCCGGTACATAGGTCAAAACAAAATCATCGAGAGGCCCAGATATCAACTTCTAATCCAAGAAGGAACAGATAAACTTCGACTCATATGTTTGTTCTACCACTCATTGAATTACACACAAAAGCACATTTTATAACATCGAGTTACCAATGCGTTTTCGTACAATCAATGCATAACCAACTCGTAAGTAACAAATCATATCTCTAGGTTTGAAGACTTATATGATATTACCGTCTCACGATCACTCGAGATAAAATTCCATGAAGTGATTCCAGTGAGCGTGGGTTGAGTCCAATGCTCAGAACTTATGAGCACTCATGATTGTTGTAGCCTTGTCCAACACCTTAGACCTCTGCAACCAATCATGACAGTCTTGATTCATACCTACTTCCGACATATGACCGACTGTGGAGGTTTGAATAATATGTTATATCAAACAAAATTATTCTGGAAGTCAAAACATGCAAACAAAATATAGTAAACGATCAACAAGAGATAGCAACACTTTACTCATAAATAAAACACCTTTTATTCATCATCTAATGTCAATTACACTTTACAAATTTCTGGGTTATCTAACTACTAAAACTTATATCATCCTTCAGCCCTATGCTCCGAGCATGCTGGAGATGCTTAACCCTACTCAGTCCCTTCGTGAGGGGATCTGCCGGGTTCTCATCCGATGATACCCTCTTCGCCATGAGGAGTCCTTCTTCAATTCGATGTCTGATAAAGTGGTATTTTCTGTCGATGTGTCTGGATCTCCCGTGATCCCTTGGTTCCTTGGCTAAGGCAACCGCACTATTGCTGTCACAGAAAATCTCCATTGGCTCTTTTATAGCTGGTACAACTCCAAGGTCTCCGATGAAGTTCTTTAGCCATATAGCCTCCTTTGCTGCCTCGCTTGCTACTATATACTCTGATTCACAAGTTGAATCTGCCACTGTCTCTTGCTTGGAACTCTTCCAAGAAATTGCTCCTCCGTTTAGGGTAAAGACCCAGCCTGACTGAGAGCGGAAATTATCCCTATCAGTCTGGAAACTAGCATCACTATACCCTACAACTCTCAAGTCATCACTCCCACCGAAGGTAAGGACCCAGTCCTTAGTCCTTCGCAAGTACTTGAGGATATTCTTTACCGCAGTCCAGTGTTCCTTGCCAGGGTTCCCCTGATACCTGCTAACCATGCTTAAAGCAAAGGCTACATCAGGTCGAGTACACGTCATAGCATACATGATCGATCCTACAGCTGAAGCATAAGGTAGTCGACTCATTTCTGCTATCTCAGCCTCAGTACTAGGGCTTTGTGTCTTACTCAATCTAGCATTACTCTGAATGGGTAACTCACCTTTCTTGGAGTTATGCATGTTGAATCTTTTCAGCACCTTATCCAAGTAGGTACTCTGACTAAGTCCAATTAGTCTTTTACTCCTGTCTCTCAAAATCCTTATCCCTAGGATATAGGCAGCTTCACCAAGGTCCTTCATAGCGAAACACTTCCCAAGCCAGGACTTTACTTCCTGCAAGGTTGGGATGTTATTTCCTATGAGTAGTATGTCATCCACATACAGAACCAAAAAACTGACTATACTCCCACTAGCCTTGATATAGACACAAGATTCATCTTCACTCCTTGAAAAGCCAAATTCCTTGACCTTCTCATCAAAGCAAAGATTCCATCTGCGAGGTGCCTGTTTCAATCCATAAATGGATTTCTCGAGTTTACACACTCTATTGGGGTACTCTGTACTGACAAAACCCTCTGGCTGAACCATGTAAACATCCTCAGCCAACTTTCCATTAAGGAAAGCAGTTTTGACATCCATTTGCCATATTTCATAGTCATGAAATGCAGCAATGGCTAACAGGACCCTAATAGACTTTATCTTGGCCACTGGTGAAAAGGTTTCATCATAATCAACTCCCAGAGTTTGAGAATAACCTTTTGCAACCAGCCGTGCCTTATAAGTGTGTACATTACCATCCATGTCGGTCTTCTTCTTGAAGATCCATTTGCACCCCACTGTCTTACGACCTGGTACATTTTCAACCAAGTTCCAAACTTGATTGTCATACATGGATTGTATCTCGCTATCCATTGCCTCTTTCCACTTGGCAGCCTCAGGGCCTGCCATGGCTTTCGTGTAGCTGTTAGGTTCATCCAGACCTACTAGTGTCTCATCACTAATAAGTGTCTCACCTTCCGCAGTAATATGAAAACCATAGTAATGCTCAGGTGCATTCCTAACTCTCGTGGAACGCCTCAGTGGTACAGGCTCGTCAACTGGCTCAACAGGAGTTTCCTCCTCAAGTTGAGGGCTAGTGTTTGAAGTTCCTTCACCGCTTGACTCTTGAATTTCTTCAAGATCAATTTGCCTCCCACTATCTCCTTGGCTTATAAATTCTCTCTCTCGAAAGACTCCTCTTCTTGCTACAAAGACCACATTGTCACTAGGTCTGTAGAAGAGGTAACCAAAGGATTGCTGTGGGTAGCCGATGAAAATACACCTCTCGCTTCGAGGTTCGAGCTTATCATGAGTCTCACGTCTCACGAAAGCCTCACAACCCCAAATCTTGATGTGGTCTAGTTTAGGTACTTTACCAGTCCACATCTCGTGAGGAGTTTTGGCAACTTTCTTTGTAGGGACTAGATTAAGAATATAGGCGGCAGTCTCTAAGGCATACCCCCAGAATGAGATTGGTAGCGTAGCTCGACTCATCATGGAACGAACCATATCCAACAAGGTTTGATTACGCCTCTCAGCTACACCATTCAACTGTGGTGTCCTGGGAGGTGTCAATTGTGAGATAATCCCACATTCCCTAAGATAGTCGAGGAACTCTGAACTAAGATACTCACCTCCTCGATCGGATTGAGGCATCTTAATGTTCCTGCTCAATTGATTCTCGACTTCTTGTTTAAATTCCTTAAACTTCTCGAAAGTCTCTGACTTATGCTTGATTAAGTAGACATATCCATATCAACTGTAATCATCAGTGAAAGTCAAATAATAACGATTAGCATCCCTTGTGGCATGTTTGAATGGTCCACACACATCCGTGTGTACAAGGTCCAAAAAACCTTCACCCCTATCACATGAGCCTGTGAAGGGTGACTTTGTCATTTTTCCAAGCAAGCATGATTCGCAACTATCATCTGACTTTAGGTCAAACGACTCCAAGACTCCATCCTTTTGGAGTTGGCCTATGCGCTTCTTGCTTATATGTCCAAGACGACAATGCCATAACGATGCTTTATCCAAGTTATTATTATTAGTAGAATCAATACACAAAACATTATTTCCTGAATTATCTACAACAGATACAGCTTCATACACACCATTACAGGGTAATGCTCTAAAATAAAAAACATTATTAAAGAAAGCATCAATAGAACCAACTTCATTATTAAATGAAAAGGTAAACCCTTGTTTGTACAAAGCATGAAAGGAAATAATATTTCTTGCCATTCCTGGCGAATAACAACATTTATTCAAATCTAAACTAAACCCACTACTTAGCGATAAAGTATAAACTCCAATCTTGGTGACAGGTAAAGCTTTCCTATTCCCCATGATCAATTTTATCCTTCCTTGCTCCACATTCTCACTTCTTCTTAGTCCCTGCAAGTCACAACAAATATGAATACCACAACCGGTATCAAGGACCCAAGATTTAGAATGGGGTGAGTTATTAGATAAGATAGTGTAAATACCTGCGTGGTTGGGTTTAACTTTCCCATCCTTCACATCCTGCTGGTATTTTGGGCAGTTCCGCTTCCAATGAGACTTTTCATGGCAATAGAAGCATTCAGCCTCTTTTGGGTCAGAAGAAGGAGTGATGAAACCTTTCTTGGTTCCACTTGAAGAAGAGCCATCAAGGGTCCGAACCTTGGTACCCTTCGAAGAGCTCTTTCTCTTCCTCCCTCGTCTTTTCCCGATTGCCAAAACTGGAGTTGAGTTTGGAGTGGGAGTGATAGCAACCGACTTCCCCTTAAGACCTGTTTCTGCGGTCTTGAGAAGTCCCTGAAGTTTGCTGAGTGTGACCTCTTCCTTATTCATGTGATATGTCATGCGGAATTGATCATAGCACGATGGTAAGGAGTGCAAAATGATATCTATTGCAAGCTCCTCAGGGAAGTTCACATTAAGCTTCAGCAACCGATCCACATACCTTTGCATTTTCTGCATGTGGTCGTGACGGATTCCCCGTCCTTCATCATGGCTGTTATCATGGAGCAGATGATCTCATACCTCTCTTGTCGTGCACTCTGATGGTATCCTTCCATCAAATCTTGGTGCATTTCATAAGGGTAGAAATCCTCATAAGACTTTTGGAGTTCAGCTGTCATTGTGGCTAACATGATGCAAGCCACCTTGGTAGCATCTCTTTCATGAGTATGAAAGTCAGCGATCTCCTGGGGAGTTGCAGTGGTCTCATTAATTTCCTTAAGCTCCTTGTCAAGGACATATTCTTTGTCCTCATAGCGGGTAATCATCCTGATGTTTCTGATCCACTCATTGAAGTTGGATCCATCAAAGGTAACTTTCCCACACAAGCTCATAAGAGTAAAGGAGCTATTAGGATTAGAGCCAAAAGCAGCATTGTTTGAAGACATCTGAAAAGAAGAGAACAAGATTAGTTTAGATATAAGAGAGTCCTTAATAAAACACCCAAATGTAATATTAAGACTAGGATCCAATCACAATATAATATAACTTAGAAGAGGTATGCCGTAATCTAAGCTATACCATATTTGAAAGGTAGGTGAATGACGATTCACCAATTTCCACCACGAAAACCAAAACATTTAAGTATTAGGTTTTTGATTGGTTCTTAGAAATTCCTAGATTCTTTGAGATTCAATGAACTTTTCAAAGGCATGTTTCAATCTCGAGTGTGCCCTCCAAGTTTTGTGACTGGGATGCCGAGGATCACAAAACGAGGTGTGAAGTAACCATGCAAATCACTTGGTACCCTTTAAAGTTTGTCACTCAATCGATGTGCCGGTAAACCACACACGCTCCATCGATACTATAATAAACCTTTAAGTTACCCTTTACCTACCTTGTTAAGTCCAAGTTAGTGTGCCGGTTAACCACACACGTTCCACCAACGACTTAAACAAAGTGTAAAGTGTAATTTCATGGATTAGCACCTTATTCACATTTTTCCTAAAGTAACTAAGATTGGGAATTTAATAAAACATTTAGTTACTTTATAATATTCATCATACTTTGAATGAGAATTTATAAGTCCTTGTCTTACCCGTTCGGCTAACGACCCTCCACCGGTCAAGCAAGCGGTGGGTGAGAGTGGACACCCATTAAGTCACCATTTTATAGGCAACAACCTTATACCCACCTTATAGACCGGCTTCGTGAATGAGGCGTACTAGCGGTAAGACGACTTTGTTCTTATACATATATATATATATATATATATATATATATATATATATATATATATATATATATATATATATATATATATAATTATTAAATCATCATAATATAAGTATAAGGGTTGAATTTTAACTTTTAAAATTCTAGGGGTTGGAACTAAAGTTTAACTTAACTTTACTTGTTCCAAAACTTGAGGGCAAGTTTTGTAAACTTTCAAAACTTTTCATTTCTTGTAACTTATGAGTTTAATAGAGTAATAAAATGAGGACTTTTCATTTTTCGAACTCTTGTGTTCTTTTAATGGTTTTTTTTTAATCTAAGAGACTTTTGGTTTTCCATAACTTGAGGACAAGTTATGGACTCCATTAAAACACATTATGATCCAGAATTAAACTACCACATAGGTTACAAATAATTCCTATGATCATCTAAACTTCATAAGAACAAGAACATGAATATGAACACTTTCAAGAATCAAAATCACATTAAACTTTGTAATTTTGATAACTAGTTGTTGTAAATGAATTAGCAAAAACATTACACCAGCTAAAACAAGTTTTCAAGTACCAAAACAGTTTAGGGTAATGTTTCCAATCCATTTCCAGCAACTAAAATCGAAAATCTGCACTCTGTCGACCCTACTCGCCGAGTGCATGAACCTACTCGCCGAGTAGGTTGAAGATACACATGAACTCGCCGAGTCCCCCCCATGGACTCGCCGAGTCCATTCGTCAGACAGCAAGTTTTCGACTTTTTTCCAACTTTTAATTACAAGTATCAAACAAACAGACCTAGGCTCTGATACCACTGATGGGATTTGAGCATTCTAACACTTCCTAAGTATACATGCAACCCTAATAAACCTTGGATCTATGTTTGTCTAAGATACATGTAAATAATTATTTTCCAAGGTTTATATCCTAACTAGCATGGCATGGGGAACATGAATCAAATAAGCTAGTTGATTGCTTGGAGTTCTAGAGCCTAGCACCAATAATGTGGATGCCTCAAATGAAAGTCACAAATCACCACAAAACTTGGAACTTTGAGAGAATAGTATTTGCTATCTTGAAATTGCCCTCACCTCAACAAGTGTCAACTAGTCTTCACTAGATACAACTAGCTTGATTTCAAGAGCCAAAGCCTCCTTTATATAGTGTGGTGGATTAGGGTTACATCCATGTAAAACCTAATACCCATGTCTCTTCATTTCCATGAGATCCATGGGTTAAAGCTCCATGGAGAATCCATGGACTTTTCCATCCAAGCCTAGCCCATTCCAAATGAGCATTAGCCCACACAATATAAATATAGAAGCCCATATTTAATTAGTAATATCTTTGATCACTAAATTAATCATAGATTAATTATAGATCACTACTAATTAAATAATATGATCTTATATTAATATATTAGAACTTATAATATATTAATAAATCATAACTTGTACTATTCTCAAATATTATCCATAAATTGTTCGGGTGAAGTGCAACCCAAATGGACCATGCCGGGTCGGGTCAAGTACATACCAAATATAGTTATGGACTTAGACACTATATCCAACAATGACATGACCTTCCTTGACACACATTTGCGCGTCGTCTGAGCGTTTTACGACACGCATTGCGCATCGTAAAAAGGTTGTTTTTCTAGTACTGAATGTTATGCTATAAAAAAATTGAAAAGAAGAAACTAGAATTATTTTGGGTTTTATATAAAAATAAGAAAAATACATGCCAAACTTAAACTAAATGCAATGCTAAAAGAAAAACTCTAAAAATAGTAAACTTTTTTTTCGGAATTTTCGATAGAATATGATCTAAAATGCAAACTAAAAATATGACTGTATATACAACCTAAAAATGCTTGAAAGCAAAAAAAAATAAAAAAAATAAAAACATAAAAAAAATATATACATATAGAAACTTGAGCATAGAAAAAAAATTCCGATTAAAAATAACAAATCTCCAACAATGGCATCAAAATTTGGTGGCTGTCGAGCCCACCAAATAAAAAAACATATATATGACGACATACAAAAATGAATTGTAGTAGCGGTAATAGGGATCGAACCCACAGGGATTGACTCGAATCATATTCTATGCATTCAGATTATACAAAACAAAAATATAACACCCTATTTATTAAATAAATTAATTAATGAAGGTATAGTATGCAACGCCTGCAGATCCGGGCTAGTCAATTAAGAGGCAATAAGTGTCGAAAACGACTTTACGACAAAAGATTATTTAGAATAAATAATCTTAACCAAGTTGTAGAATATGTCACAAGGTTTCCGTACATATAAAGAACGCCGAAATCCGAGTTATAATGAAGAAGTTATGACCCGTCGAAGTTTCGCGACGGAACCGGCAAGACATCGGGAAGCGTAAATAGTGAATTTACGATAAAGCAAGATTTAGCCTTAGCAATCTAAACAAAAGTCGTAGAATATGTTATACTAATAACGTCGATAAAAAGAACGCCCAAATCTGACTTCGTATGAGGAAGTTATGATTTTTCGAAGTTTCGGATTAGCAATGTACATCCCGAAATTCGAATAATAGACCGAGTGGTTTTAGCGGACACGACCGAAACGAGAATCGAAGATCTCGTTAAGAGTAGCATAACGAGAAAAAGATGGGAGAAAATGGATGTCGGATGAAGAAATTATGAGGATTTAACGGACCAATCCTGTCCCGACCTGTTAATAATATAAAATTTAAAATCGAATCAAAATTAGCCGACGGAGTCTAAACGAAAGTTGTAGAGTACGTTCCCACCATCGCGTGGATATAAAGAGCGTCAAAAAGGAGCTCGTACGCGAAAGTTACGAATTTTTAAAGATTTTAGTCGAATTTGTGAAGCCTGGTGAGGAGCTGGTGACGTGGCAGCATCTGGGCCACCCATCGCTGATGAAGAAATGCGCTTCGGATCCCGCCACGTAACCCTCGCTATTATGCCCCGTGTCCGTGGTTGGTACGCCCAGCGTACCTTCGCGCCTTATCCGTCCGAGACCGAGTGCGAGGCAACTGGATCCACCTGTAGCCTTATCCGAACTACGCCCTGCGTAGTGTTGCTGTACGCCCAGCGTATGACCGAGGGCTCGCACCTATAAATAGGTTGCGAGAGCTGCCGAAGAAAAACACACAAAATCCTTTCTCTCTCTAATTTCTTTCTCTCTCTAGCCTATTTTGAGCCTCCTAAACCCTAGGAAAACCCCCTAGTACCCGAAGGAAGCCCCAAGGCTCCCGAAGTCCCAAGAAAAAGCGTCTTTCGGTTTCAAAACACTGCTCCGAGCAAAGCCCGGTTTTCTTTAAAATCCGTTGTAAGTGAGCTACGCTTACGCAACTTTTAATATAGCTTTCAAATAATTATAGTAATGTTATTAGGTCCTTAAAATAATTATTTGGGCTATTATTATGAGTTATATTGAGTGTTATTTAATGCTTATATAATAATAATAATAATAGTCAGACTATTAATTTGTCGCGGTTATCGTTAGACTAAACCCAAGTGGTATTGATACTAGGTTTTATCGAAGGAAATTCTTTTGAGAGTATCGGAGCGCTGTCCGTGTGCTGAGTCACCACCTTTCAGGTGAGTGCATAGTTACTTTCAGCTTACACATAGATATGAAGTATTTTATATAAATTACATGCTATGTGTGCATATTATCTGAATACTTACTATCTATGTTGGGTGAACGATTTTATACACGTTTTAAATGATTTAAACTGTATATGTATTTTATACCTACGAAAATGTTGGGGTAAGACATGGGTAGATGTAATAGATGAAATATGAGTTAGATGATGAGTTGAGAGGTGAAATAGACCGTGAGGTGAGGGTGAGAGGTGGACGATGTGAGAAGCCTTTTTCCCAAATGATGGCCCCGTCATTCAGCAGAGTATAGATGACAACCACGGACTATTCTAGACAATCCAGTGGAACACTAGCAGGCTCGCAACCTGTAGGTGTTGTGAACGATGTGTTCACCGGTGTACTCTAAAAACCCATTGATATGTATTGCGAGTGGACTCTCGAAAACGATACTGTCAATAAAACTCTGGCAGATGCGCCTAAAGGACTCCACCGATAGAAGCGCCTGATAGAGAACCACATAACCCCGGCAGATGCGCCTAAAGGACTATTCCGGCAGATGCGCCCCATAGAGAATGTCACAATTTTGGCAGTCGCGTCTAAGTGACAGAACTAGCAGTTGTGCTTGACAGATGTGTCATTTACAACGATGGAATTCGTACCTATTCCTTAGGATACTCCTTAGGAGTGAATGAACAAGAAATAGCTGATTCTTAGGGTAGATCCTTAAGAATAAAGAAGATAATGGGGATGGGTAATTGGGTTAACTGTTTGATGATTAAACATAATAATTATATTATTGTGGGTTGAAAACCCTATGTACTCACCAGGTTTCCCAACCTGACCCACTCAGTTTATTTATATCACAGGTGTCGATATGAAGTGACATTACACTTAGAGATTAAAGAGATGTAGATCACTAGTGTAAATAAATGTAAGTTTCGTTTATGCTTATGTTCCTATATTGACAATGACATCCCAAACGTTTTAAAATGAATAAAATACTTTTCTTCGAAAATGTTTTGATAACGTATTTATCGTATTTTTCTGGGAACAAATTCCATAACATTTTTATGAAAAGAAGTACTCTGATTTTTATAAAGCATAAACAAAATCGGTCTTTTTTGGCCGTGAAAATGGGGATGTCACAGTTGGTATCAGAGCATTAGTTTAAGCGAACTAGCAATATGGATTTATTTCTATACTTAAACTTAGGATGCCAAGCGATGATTGTGAGGTGTGAGCACTGGCTTATTTTAGGAATGATGCCTAAATTGCTTTTATGTGCTAAATGATTTGTTCTGTTATAGTTTGATCGGATATATGGTCTGTTGCCGACCGGATTTGGAAACCTTATATGTTTAGGATTCTAAACGTACGAATACGATATTAGAACTAGCATATAAACGTTTCGGAGTGATAAGGATGATTTAAACGTCAATCCTAAATAAAGATCTAGATTCACCTTATTTGGTATATAGATCAATATGGCAAGGACCCGTAGCGGAAACGTGAATGCAAATGGGAACCGAAACCAACCCCCAGTGATTGAGCAAATACCGGTTGTGGTAGTCGCTGTTGAGCCAATAACGATGGCCGGAGTGCAAGAGATGATCCAGGCGATGTTGGATCGTCAAATGGAGGAAACCAGACGTTTGCTCTAGCAAAATTGAGAGGAAGCAACTATTTAGATCGAACAACCCGAGTTGAACGAAGGGCAGACTGAGGAAGAGAACCACAGTGGAACCGTTGGTCAAGTCAACCCACCAATAGTTCGACAAAACAACCAAGATGACGGAATCGAGAGGAATGGATGCAAATACAAGGATTTTCTGACTTGCAAGCCATCGACTTTCACTGGAAAAGAAGATCCGATCGGGGTCATGGATTGGATCTTGGAGATGGAGTTAGCTTTAATGACGTGTGGTTGCAGAGGCAAACTACAAACCACGTTTGTGGTACGCCAGTTCCGAGGAGGCGCGGTTCGATGGTGGAACACTCTGGGGAAGACTCTAAACCCCAATGAGCCCCTACAACTGATGTGGGCAGAGTTTTTGGTGCAGTTCAAACGTAAGTACTGCTCAGCCCAAAATCTACTCGAGCTAGAAAACCAATTCCTTACCTTGAAGAAAGGAAGCATATCTGTCGAGGAATACACCAACAACTTCACAGAGAAGATGGAGTTCGCCTTATGTCTTGTTCCGGATGAGCTGAAGAAAATCGACAAGTACGCAAAAGGACTTCCATGGGAATATGCAGCGTCAGTACGTCAGGCACCTACTTTTGAGGCAGCTATCTGGGCTGCCAAGTCGGTTGAGGAGATGATCAAGGGAAGAGCCGCCAACAAGACCGAGGTTGGCGAAAAGAGGAAGTTTGAGGGGTCTGCGAACCCCGATGAGAGAAGCAAGTCCAGTACAAGGAAGTTTAGAGGAGGAGGGAGTGAAGAAAGATGGTGCGAGAAGTGCAAAAAGCACTCTGTAAAATGCGGTGAGGAGGTGACTTGTTTCAAGTGTGGGAAGCATGGGCATTATGCCAACGAGTGTAAATTCAAAAAAAGGTGTGTTACGAATATAATGAGGACGGGCACTTCAAGCAAGATTGCCCAAAGATAGAGGGGGCTACAAAGCCAAATGTGCCGCCAAAGCCAAAGGCGAGAGCATTTCAAATGATCCTTGACAAAGCAGATGACAATGCATGGATTCAGGAGTGAAGGCTTGACATCCAAAGATTGAGTTATGAAGTAGTCGTGTAGATAGTACCTCGCGATGTAGCCTATTAAAGGCATAGTCTAGGGTGAACTTGAACACCTATGTAAACATTTCAAGGAATAATATAAAAACCTTCGTTTTGATATTTGATGTGTTAAGATGTTATGTGATTTTCTTGTATGGTGACTTGGAAAACTGCGGGACAATACTTGGGACGAGTATGAGTAGGTGTGAATGGTAGTAGAGGCTTATACTACCGGAAGCACAGGACTCACACTTGGTTCAGGGAAAGTCACCAGGTTACCAAGAAGCTAGTAATTGATTTTGTTTTATTCAAGTATGTCGTTACCATTGTTTCAGTAATGACTAAGAAAATTGTTGTTATCCTGACCCTGGTAGTCATATCACATTGAGTCTGACTACGACGAGTAGGTTACGTGGTTCAGAGAACCAATTTTGATGTAGCGTCCGACTTAAACGAAATAATTGAAATCAAAGCGATCAATAGAAGTATCGTGCTCGTTGTTAAAAAAGTTGGTAGCTAGAAATGCTACATGTTAAAGTGTGATTATATCACATTAGAACATGAAGGAAGGCATAGTCTGTTTTAGAATTTAACTCTAAGAGACCTGAGTCTAAACGTGCATCACATGATGATAGATCATAATTTGGAGTCTAACCTGAAGATAAGAAAGCAGGTGCACGATCAAGTACTGCTTACAGTTAATAAGTCTAAGAGATAGACTTGAAGGAATATAGAAGTTATAATTATTACCTAGGATGAAGAGATGATGTATGGATTCATTATACGAGCCCTGTTTCGTTGATGATTCCGGGACGTAATCATCCTAAGGGGGAGATTTTTCTAACGCCCGCAGATCCGGGCTAGTCAATTTAGAGGCAATAAGTGTCGAAAACGACTTTTCGACAAAAGATTATTTAGAATAAATAATCTTAACCAAGTTGTAGAATATGTCACAAGGTTTCCGTACATATAAAGAACGCCGAAATCCGAGTTATAACGAAGAAGTTATCACCCGTCGTAGTTTCGCGACAGAACCGACACGACACCGGGAAGCGTAAATAGTGAATTTACGATAGAGCGATATTTAGCCTTAGCAATCTAAATGAAAGTCGTAGAATATGTTAAACTAAGAACGTCGATAAAAAGAACACCCAAATCTGACTTCGTATGAGGAAGTTATGATTTTTTGAAATTTCGGATTAGCAGTGTACAACCCGAAATGCGAATAATAGACCGAGCAGTTTTAGCCGACACGACCTAAATGAGAATCGAAGATCTCATTAAGAGTAGCGTCAAGAGAAAAATATGGGTGAAAAGAAATTATGAGGATTTAACAGACTAATCCTGTCCCGGCCTGTTAATAATATAAAATTTAAAATCGAATCAAAATTAGCCGATGGAGTCTAAACGAAAGTTGTAGAATACATTCCCACCTTCGCGTGGATATAAAGAACGTCGAAAACGGAGCTCGTATGCGAAAGTTACAAATTTTTAAAGATTTTAGTCGAATTTGTGAAGCCTGGTGAGGAGTTGGTGACGTGGCAGCATCTGGGCCACCTATCGCTGATGAAGAAACGCGCTTCAGATCCCGCCATGTAACCCTCGCTATACGCCCCGCGTCCGAGGTTTGTACCCCACCATACCTTCGCGCCTTATCCGTCCGAGACCTAGTGCGAGCCAGCTGGATCCACCTGTAGCCTTATCCGAACTACGCCCCGTGTAGTGTTGCTGTACACCCAGCGTATGACCAAGGGCTCGCACCTATAAATAGGCTGCGAGGGCTGCCGAAGAAAAACACACAAAGTCCTTTCTCTCTCTAATTTCTTTCTCTCTCTATCTTATTTTGAGCCTCCTAAACCCTAGGAAAACCCCTAGCACCCGAAGGAAGCCCCGAGGCTCCCGGAGTCCCGAGAAAAAGCGTCTTTCGGTTTCGAAACGCTGCTCCGAGCAAAGCCTGGTTTTCTTTAAAATCTGTTGTAAGTGAGCTACGCTTACGCAACTTTTAATATAGCTTTCAAATAATTATAGTAATGTTATTAGGTCCTTAAAATAATTATTTGGGCTATTATTATGAGTTATATTGAGTGTTATTTAACGCTTATATAATAATAATAATAGTCAGACTATTAATTTGTCGCGGTTATCGTTAGACTAAACCCTAGTGGTATTGATACTAGGTTTTATCGAAGGAAATTGTTTTGTGAGTATCGGAGCGTTGTCCGAGTGCTGAGTCACCACCTTTCAGGTGAGCGCATAGTTAATTTCAGCTTACACATAGATATGAAGTATTTTATATAAATTATGTGCTATGTGTGCATATTATCTGAATACTTGCTATCTTTGTTGGGTGAACGATTTTATACACGTTTTAAATGATTTAAACTGTATATGTATTTTATACCTACGAAAATGTTGGGGTAAGACATGGGTAGATATAATAGATGAAATATGAGTTGGATGATGAGTTGAGAGGTGAAATAGACCGTGAGGTGAGGGTGAGAGGTGGACGATGTGAGAAGCCTTTTTTCCCAAATGATGGCCCCGTCATTCAGCAGAGTATAGATGACAACCACGGACTATTCTAGACAGTCCAGTGGAACACTAGCAGGCTCGCAACCTGTAGGTGTTGTGATTGATGTGTTCACCGGTATACTCTAAAAACCCATTGATATGTATTGTGAGTGGACTCTCAAAAACGATACTGTCAATAAAACTCTGGCAGATGCGCCTAAAGGACTCCACCGATAGAAGCGCCTTATAGAGAACCACATAACCCCGACAGATGCGCCTAAAGGACTATTCCGGCAGATGCGCCCCATAGAGAATGTCACAATTTTGGCAGTCGCGCCTAAGTGACAGAACTAGCAGTTGTGCTTGACAGATGTTTCATTTACAACGATGGAATTCGTACCTATTCCTTAGGATACTCCTTAGGAATGAATGAACAAGAAATAGCTGATTCTTAGGGTAGATCCTTAAGAATAAAGAAGATAATGGGGATGGGTAATTGGGTTAACTGTTTGATGATTAAACATAATAATTATATTATTGTGGGTTGAAAACCCTATGTACTCACCAGGTTTCCCAACCTGACCCACTCAGTTTATTTATATCATAGGTGTCGATATGAAGTGACATTACACTGAGAGATTAAAGAGATGTAGATCACTAGTGTAAATAAATGTAAGTTTCGTTTATGTTTATGTTCCTGTATTGACAATGACATCCCAAACGTTTTAAAATGAATAGAATACGTTTCTTCGAAAATGTTTTTATAACGTATTTATCGTATTTTTCTGGGAACAAATTCCGCAACATTTTTATGAAAAGAAGTACTCTGATTTTTATAAAGCATAAACAAAATCGATCTTTTTTGGCCGTGAAAATTGGGATGTCACATAGTAGCCGTAAAATCAATAATTATATATCAAAGGTTGGTCTTGAGGAGTTAACTGTCGCAATTTTAGGAGTTGGGGGTTAAAAGTGTAAGTTCCGAAATGGTTTTGTAATAAATAATTAGGAAGGCATGGACTACTTGGTAAATTATTGGGACTTAATCTGAAAGAATTTTGAAGCCTAAGGGCTATTTGGGTAATTTCGGATTTAATTTGAAAGGAAAAGAGGTGGAAGGGTTGAATATGTCATAATTGAGATTTTAGGGGTTAAAAAGTTAATATCTGGATTAGTTTTGCAAAAGATTCTCAAGGAAAGGGCTGAATGGTAACTTAGAGATTGATTTTGAAAAGATTATGGATGTGAGGGGCTAGAAGTGTCAAAACCTTATGTAGTTGTATGGGATACGGGTTAGAACCCATCACCCTATTACGCAGCCTCTATTTATATGAATTATTCCAAACCCTAACCCTAAGAAGATTCAACCGCCATCACCACCTTATGCTCCCATCACCTCCAATCGCAAGGACGTTGTACTCGTGGGACACTGCCGCTGCTATCTTTCGTTGGAGATAACGCCACCTCCACTTGCTCCGTCAACCGCTCTATCGCTGCCATCTTCTGCCGTTGTTGCTATTGTGTCGTGTGTCGTTGCTCCAGCCGCCGTGATCGCCGTTGTAGTGCTACTGTTCTTCCTCCTCCAAGTCGTTGTTGCCGTCATTATGCACCACCAAGTGGTGGTTGCATCAGGAAGTCTAAGCAAGGGTTGCTGTGAGGGTGTTGTTGCTTGACTGAGAACCAAAGAAATCACCACCACCGCTGTAAGGTGGTGGTTGCCATCCCAAATTCATTGTTGTCATCGCCACCTTCCCGTTTTTGCTACCGCTGTCGCCGCCGTGAGCCACCAGGTGGGTGGCTGGAGTGTAGTATGCAATTTGGAGTGTGTGTTTGTGTGTGTGTTTTGTGTGGCCGGAAAACCAAGGGAGTCACCACCACCACCGTGAGGTGGTGGCTGCCACCATGTGCAACCACCGGCCACAACTTGGGTGGTTGTGTGTGTGTGTGTGTGTTTGTATTAGTGTGAGTGTGTGTGTTAATTGGGGTTAGCATTGTAAATTGTAATTAGAAAGAAGAATAATGAAAAGAAACTCAAACCACTACCGTAGGGTGGTGGCTGTCGCCACCAGCCGCCGTGTTGGGTGGCGGTGTAATTACACCCCAATCACACGATATGACTTACCTAGTAGTGTGATGGACTTAATGGAATAATTCCTTAATGGGTTAAGTGAGAAACACCTAACCCTAATTTTCATTTTATGTGAAACCCTAATTTCACTTGGGCTTTATGTTGGGCCTTTCTATTGGGCTTTGGTGATTGGGCTGTTAATGGGCCATCCAAAATCAAGTATATGGATTTGAATAATTTAATGGGCTTTAGGGTAAGGCCTATATAAGGGGTTGGGCCCAATTTGGAAAATTGGGCCATAGATGGGCCATAATTGGGCCTTTATGATTATTAGATATTGGGCCATTAGAAATGCCAAATGTTTGGATTAGACTAAATGGTTGAGCCTCAGGGTAAGACCATGTAGAAGTTTGGGCGCAATTTGGAAAATTGGGCCACCTGTTGGGCTTTGACTCATAGTTGACTTTTGGGCTATTGGATTGGGCCTTTAGCTTGAATTAAGCTAAGATAGGGGTAAAGTAGTCTTTTACCCAAAACGTGGACTTATGGATATCGGTTGGAACCCAATTACTGATTGGGTGTTATTTTGATGATTGACAGTTATGGGACTACAACAGTGTGAGGTGAGTTACCTTCCAATAGAAGCGGGTCGAAGGCACCAAGGCCGACCCACTAGTAAGAGTTATAGTAGAGATAATTGTCTTTGTGATAATTATCTGGATTGTTAATATGTGTTATGCTTATATGATAGCATGATACGAAAAAGAGACACAAACAATAAAAATAAATTATATATGAAGGCATTATTTTTCATGCAAACTATTGAACACAATCAAAACCAATTTACTTGTAATTTAAAATGATAATATACATGAAGATGATCAGAGAACAAAAAATGATCGATCATCACGATAGCGGTAAATTAAATAAAAATAAATTTTAGATGAGTGACAACCTATATCGCCAAAGTCAGTGCACAAACATATAATGAACAAAGATTTCGATCAATTAGCCGTCGGAGATGATGATTACAGAAAATGTAAACCCTATTTCTAATCATTAAACTTACCCTAATATGCACCATAAACGTGTATAGGTTGGAGGGAAAGGAAATGTGAAATATTATAAACATCGACTAATAAAAAATTCGAACTGTGCTAATTACCGCTAAATGTTTAGTATTTCAAATTTATTAAAGTAGTTACAGATAGATAGATAGAGTATATACATAGAAATAGTGTCAAAAAAGAGCATAGACTAACGATATGTTCATAGTATAACTTTAATTTAAAATTATATACGAGGAATAAATATTAATAAGCTAAACATCTTTATGCTTTTATGTTTAAACCGAAATTTATATACAAAAGACGTACGGGTCAAGTCAATATATATTGTAGTGGCTTATGGTGTCCATGGTATACCCCTGGATGAATATGGATGACATATGGGTCATTGGTCAACATGGTATTGGCTTATGGTGTCCATGGATGACATATGGGCCATTAGTCAACATGGTAGTGGCTTATGGTGTATATGGATGACATATGGGTCATTGGTCAACATGGTAGTGGCTTATGGTTTCAATGGATCACATATGGATGACGTATGGGTCATTAGTCAACATGGTAGTGGCTTATGGTGTCCATGGATGAAATATGGATGACGTATGGGTCATTGATCAACATGGTAGTGGCTTATGGTGTCCATGGATGACATATGGATGACGCACAGGTCATTAGTCGACATGGTAGTGGCTTATGGTGTCCATGGATGACATATGGATGATTGGTCAACATGGTAGTGGCTTATGGTGTCCATGGATGACATATGGGCCATTGGTCAACATGGTAATGGCTTATCGTTTATATGGATGACATATGGGCTGCAATATTAATGAACATAATATTATGGTTTTTCAATTAGAAGAAACGGAAGTAAATGTAGTTTTGCTCGCAAACTCGTCTTTTTTCCTACCCGAAGTCGTAGGTTCGAATCCTACTTATGTCAAAAAATTTAATTAAATTTGTCTCTCTGAATTTAATCAATAATTTTATTTAACTTCATCTTTTTAAATTTAGAATGTCAATTTATTTACAAAAATGCCTGTAGGTATTGACAAAAATACCTTAACCATTTACGTAGTAACCTTTGTACGTTAAAGGGTAATTATGTCAATTTATAGTCTAAACAGTTAGGCGCCATAATTTGTAGTCAGACTTATCCTGTCATTTCAGTTTATGGGCGATTGATAATCTACATTCCATTCCCAATAATGAAAATTCCGGCACTTTGATCAATAACCCCTAAAATCTTTGTTGTTATATAACTTGAATCACACTCGACGTAGTTTAACATAATGCCAACGAGTTGTTCATCAGAAAGAATGCAAACAAGACAACAAGGAACAAAAAATATTGCTTTGTCATCGCACTAGATCTAAAAAATAGTAACTATGGTTGGAGGAACTTCACCAATCGATGCTTTTAAGAGCCAGTTAGTGTAAGCATGATGTGCATTAGTTATATTATACTTATATACATATTTAATTTAGTGTTTAATAGATTACTTTTGTTGATTTGTGAATTATAGTTACAAACTATGTAGGGATTCTGTAACATCGGATGCATTATATAAAATAATAGACACAAATCGATTAAGGTTTCGTCCATTAAGTATTCAACAGTATGAAGTCATAAGAAAATGCAGAAAGTTGAACAACCCACACATACTCCTCAAAGATGGAATGGTACTCTTTTTTTAAGCAATCAAATAATTGCTAATTCAATTAGTTTTATATATTTGTATTTTTAAAATTGTATGATTACCTATTGTTTTTCAGGCGAGGTATTTTACGATAGGGGAAGAAATAGCAGGTAAACATTTGCTTCAAGATGCAGCCGATCAGGGGCAGTTGGATGCGATCTTCGTTCTGGGAATGATGTTGATGGTCGAAGGCTTTGAAAAGAAGAAAAGAGCTCTGATCATGTTAAATAATGCCTACGTTAATACTAGAAGAAGTTGGAATCTAAGGCATACCTTTAACAAGGTTGAAAACCACTTGGTAAGTAGAGATGCACAAAACCCGAATCCGATCCGATCCGATCCGGATCCGAATCCGATCCGGTTTCGCTTACGTCATCAAAAATCCGATCCGGTCAAAATCCGATCCGAATCCGGTCAAAATCCGATCCGGTTCCAACCAAAATCCGAATCTGATTCTAATCCGATTTGAAACCGGTTTAAACCGATTTTAGTGTGTTTTAATCGGATTTTGGGGCGGATTTGGATCCGGTTTTTAGCGAATCCGATTTACGATCCGATATCAAATCCGATTTGGAATATAGGATTAGGATCCGATTGAAAATCCGGTTTTAAATCCGATCCGATCCGGTTTGGTCAAAACCGGTTTTGACCCAATCCGGTTTCGGATTGGATCCGGTTTTGAATAGTGAAACCGGTTTTTGTGTGCATCTCTATTGGTAAGGAGACCAAAGCAGATAAAATTCCATGGGTTTCATAGAAGTTGTGCAAAGCATCATTCTGTGAGCAGTTATGAAACAACTTTTATGTATCCGTACAAATGGTTGTTGAATTGTGAAATATGTTTGTGGGATGCATGTTTTGTTAAGTTTGCTAGGATGTTTGACACTAGTTTCGAGTAATTATATATATGATTGTTGTTTGATTCACAAAATTAATTATGCATATTGTATGTTTATTTTGGTGTAATGGGAATACATACTTATAACTTTATTAAATGTAAATATATATATATATATATATATATATATATATGTGTGTGTGTGTGTGTGTGTGTGTGTGTGTGTTAGTTTTGATATGTATGTTAATTTTGTCTTTTCCATTTTACTAACCAAAAGTTTATTGTGACCTAGTTGGATAGATTTTAAGGGCACTTTGGTCTATTTGCAATCTCTAAGTGAAGGCACCATTTTTGCTATGGAAATAAAAAAAAAGTGTTTAATCAAGTCGTTATTAAGGAAAAAACTGTATATATAGAATTTATATTTTAAGTAGATCTATATCTATATTTATTATGAATGTTATTTAAATTTATAATTACCCGTATACTATCGACCCAATAATACGACCAAGTATCTATCCAACACATTGAAATCAAGGGTTGTCGAAGGTACCCTAATCGAATACTAGAAGTCACTGTTCGTTAGATGATCTCCTATTAGAGATTTTGAGTCGGATATTTGTAGTATTAGGGTTAGAATCTGTGAAAGACATCGTCTCTGCAAGACTTTGGTAATTCTAAATAAACATCAACTAATGAATATATATTTGATGAAATACAACTTTATTCATTTGTTATTTACTATGTATTTAAATTTTTGAAGTTTAAAAAAATGTATGAAGCGGGGGGTGATCCTCAAGTGTTCAGAACAACATGCATTAACATGATTGAAGGAAGGGATCCCAAAAGTCAGAATGCTGATTCATTTATATGCACATGTGCATTACATAATAACATTGAAGCCATGTTCAGACAATGAATTGTATGATGATCATCTTGAGGCAATTTATTTGCTTGGAATGATCTACCTTTCAAGAGGGCCTCATCAATGTGGTTAAGGTATACATGGTATATATGTAAATTAAATTATGTATATAGTTAATTAAGACATGTTTGTAGTTTGGGGTTAGTATTTAGTTGTGTTGTGTTGTATATTATTTACTGTTGTATTGAAAATGATACATTGGATTAATTTATGGATATGTTAATGTGTAGGTATACAATTACTTGATGCCTATTTTGGCTGGGCAATTCCGGTTGATGGGGAGTACACGGGTGTTGTTGATAGTGCCAAAGAGATGTTACGGGCTGTTGATGTTGTTTATAGACTTACAACGAACAACATCACATTCCAATGTGAAGACCCACGTCATTTTGTTAAAGGTGCATTTGAAATAGGCCATGAAGAGGATGAGGATCGACAAAGATATTGCACTGTTTGTCGTTGGTATGTAGAGTATGGTAGGTTTTGTATATTTCTTAAAAATATTAATGGTTGATAATAGCTAGATTGGATATTGAATATTAGTGTTCTTATTGTATTGTATATGAAGTTGTATAGTACTACTATAATTTTATTTTGGTTTTGTGTCTAAATCATTATGTTAAAAGGGCATTTTAGTCATTTTTGTTTGCTATGTTGCTTGAGTAGGATGAAGTATACGTAAACCCATGTGATTTATGTGATGAAGTATAGTTAATATAATTAAAAATAAGTTTGTAATGAATTCATTATTAAGGAAAATAATCTACATAGATTATATACTTTAACATGCCCGGTGAATATAATTAAAAATAAGTTTGTAATGAATTCATTGTTAATTATTCATTATATACTATATTTTCAAGAAATTATACACAACTAGATTAGCACAACTGGCTTAACCGCACCCTTTTCTAGCATAAGCTTAAGTTCGAGTCCGCTTGCGAGCAATATCAACTTTATAATTCATTTTTTCATTTTTTAGCCATTAGTTTATGACACATATTACAAATTCAAAAAGATTTCATTCAAACCATATCTTACAAATTCCATTGATCATAATAATAATTCATCCATAGTATAAGAAGATTAATTAAGCATACAACATCCCAACAAATGCCATCACAAATTAGCTACGCGTTTTGTTCCATAGCAAAACAAGCAAATGAAATCATATTCCATGGTAGAATTCCCTAGCAAATACCTACGAATGGTACTTCCGTAGAAATTAAACCATGGAATTGGTTTCCGTCACAAACTTTGTTTCATAGTAACCACGATAATGAATTCCAAAGCAGCAGTACAACGGAAAGTGATTTCATAACAAATGTCGTTGGAAAATTGCTACAAAGTTTTGTTCCATAGAACTATCGGTAACATAATACCAACGGATATGGAGTTGGTAGCATTTTCCCTAGCAAGTCTCATTCTCGCTACCAGAAATAAAATTCGTAGACAATGTGGTAGCAACATTACTATGGAACGACATTCCATAGCACGATCCATTGCATATTAACAACGAAAATACGTTCCATACCGACCTTCCCTAGCAAAATCGTGTTTTTCTTGTAGTGAGATAACGTATGGAGTCATTATACAAGCCATGTTTTGTTGATGATTTTGGGATGTTATCATCCTAAGGGGGAGATAATTGTAATGCCCGCAAATTCGGGCTAGTCAATTTAGAGACAATAAGTGTCAAAAATAAGTTTTTTATGGAAGATTATTTAGAGTAAATAATCTTAACCAATTTATATTATATGTTACAAAGGTTTCGTACACATAGAGAACGCCGAAATCTGAGTTATAACGAAAAAGTTATGACCCGTTGAAGTTTTATGGCAAAACCGGCACGGCACCGCGTAACGTAAAAAGTGAATTTTTGATAAATTACTTTTTAGTCTTATAAATTTAAACTAAAGTTGTAGTATACGTTAAACTGAGAACGTGCATAAAAGGAACATCCAAATCTGACTGCGTATGAAGAAGTTATGACTTTTCTAAGATTTAGGATAGTGGTGCACAACCCGGAATTTCAATTATAGATCGATCAATTTTTAGCCGATACAACCTAAATTATAATTGAAGATCTCACTAATAGGAGATCAACGATAAAAAGACAGTCGAAAACGGAGTCCGTATGTAGAAGTTATGAATTTTACACGGTCGATAATAGTGTAATCTTCTCATACTACTAAATTTAAAATCGACCGAGAATTAGCCAATGGAGTCAAAAGGAGAGTTGTAGATCTTGTCAATACCTACACATGGATATAAAGAACATCAAAATGGGAGCTCGTATGCGAAAGTTACAAAATTTAGAAGTCGGAAGGGTGCTGTTGCAAAAGGGGTGACGTGGCTTAATCTAAACCATTGCTTTCTCCACATGCCTTGCAACCAGATGGTGACATGTGGCACCAACTCGATGAGTTGGAGGATCAAACTCGATGATTTTGGCCAATATTACAGCCTATAAATAGGATGTGAGAGCACTCCATTTTCGTCACACCTTAACGCTTCTCTCTCTCTCTCTCCAGCTTCTCTCTAAACCTCTCCCAAAGCCCTAGTGACTCCTAATTGCTAGAGGAAAGCCTCGGAGCGCTATAAGGCTCCGAGAAGAAGAGCTTTCAGCTCGGAAATTCTGCCCCCGCAAAGTCCGGTTCCTCGCTAAACTCCCTGTAAGTTGAGTTATGCTTATCGTACTTTAAGTATAACTTATGTTTAATTTCATTATCATTATTATGAACCTATAAACAAGATTTATCAGTGATTCTAAGTCGCTATACCGATTGATCTACTTACGGGGATGATGTCTAGGCTGTGATTTAGTGAGGTGTTTGAAGTGGGATTTCCAAACAGTATACTTCGTATACCAAACGGACCCTACCTCCGATATGATCCTACTTGGTTGTTCCTTACTTGATAGATCATGGAAGTAGACTTCGATTTAATGATGAATCTAGATTAATAATTAGTCACAATAAATATTAGACTAAGACTTAGAGGAAAAGAAAATTTCTAGAAGCACCCGCTTCTCGAATTTCGAGTCGTCACTTTAACAAATGAGTGCATAGTTACTTTCATCTTACACATAGATATGAAGTATTTAATATAAATTACGTGCTATGTGTGCATATTATCTATGTTCTTGATATCTATGTTGGATGAACAAAATATACATGTTTTATTCAATTTAAACTCTGTACGTATTTTATACCTTTAATTATGATGGGTAAAGATGGGTAGATTAGAGATGAGATGAGAGATGAAAGATGAGATGAAAAATGATATAGATGATGAGAGGTGAAAGATGAGGAGAAGTGATGACCCAAATAGATGACAACAATGGACTATTCTAGACAGTCCAATGGAACACTAGCAGGCTCGCAACCTGTAGGTGTTGTGAACGATATGTTTATCAGGTGTACTCTAAAAACCCATTGACATGTATTGTGGGTGGACTTGAAAGGGCATTATTTTGTGGTTTGAGCTAGGCAATCACTTGTATAATTCATGTTAGGTTTTTTGTCAAGTTTAGTGTGTTTTTGTTGGTGTTTACGGCCAGCAGTATGTGTACGGCCGTAAACAGGTTTACGGCCGTAAACCTGTTTACGTCCAACTGTTCCATATATATAGGGTGTGTCAGGGTTGTTGGCGAATCAGAGAGTCCATAGAGTGTACGGTTCCCAAGGTGTATCAGATGTTTATTTGATTAATAAAACATGTGCATGCTTGGATTGTTTCTGTTCTTCCACTACATTCTTACTTGATTGATTGGTGTTTGTTTGATAACTGTTGGATTCACTGTTTTGGAATTAGAATTGGTATCAGAGCCAACTGGTATCAAAAACAAACCTCAATCGTGTGTTTGGTTAATCGTTTTCCTAAGCACTCAAGGTGTGATTATAAGTTTCCATTGCAAAAGGGAGTTTAATTTGCTGAAAATATTGCATTTTGGAAGCCTTCGGTATCATCGTTGACCGTGAACTACTTAAACAGAAAATTCAGTGTACGACCGTAAACCCTGTGTCCGACCGTAATCTGTGTACGGCCGCAAACTCCCAACCGTAATCAGTCATTAAATTTAAAAATTTAATTTAATTAATCGGAAAATAAAAAAAATGGATTTGCAAAACTATCATCATGAGCTTGACTCTATCATGGGCACTACCACTTGTATACCCCGTCTACTGTCTGCTTCGGGGTTTCCTCAATGGAAATATCGTATGGAGAAATACATCAAAATGAAAGACTTTAAAATTTGGAGATGTTTTTTAAAGGCCCCATCAGGATCACCACCACACTTACGGACAAAAAAATTATGGATAAAGCTATTGAAGAATACATGGATGAAGATTTTGACAAAATTGAACAGCAGGAAAGAGGACTGGCTACCCTTACTATGGCCCTCTCTCCTGAAATTGCCCAGGGTTTTCGAGAGTACAAGTCTGCAAAAGCTCTATGGGAGGCCTTGATAGAGGTGGATGAGGGAAATGAGGATATGAAACAAAGCCGTCAAGACTCTTGAGGCAAAAGTTCAACATGTTTAATCACATCTTGGGAGAAACTTTGGAAGCTCAGTTTCAACATTTCATCACACTTACCACTGAAATGAGCTCAGTTGGTGTGTTCGTGTCAAGGTCTGAGGTGAACAAGAAGCTACTCAACTCTCTGCTGAAAACTTGGGATATGAATGTAGTAGTCATCAAGAAAACTAAGGATGTCAATAGACTTAGCTTGGCTGAAATTATGGCCATCATTAAAGCCTGTGATCTTGATGACAAATAGAGAGAGATTAATCACATCAACTCTAACTCTACTGCAAATCTTGGGATTCAATCAAACAATGATTTTTCATCTTTTTCCAATCCTCAAGTACCACCCTTTACTGTTCCTCAATCATCTTATACTCATTCTCAGTCAACCCTTACTGCTCAACCCTCATTTGCTGCTCCACAACCATACCTCCAAACTGCTTATCCAAAGATGAATGTCTCATCTCTTGTTCAAGTTCCAGTCCCCAAAGAAAATGAAGAGAACTTAGCCCTAGCAACTGGGTCGGTTAGTTGTTATAATGCTTTTGTGGCAGGTGAACTACCACCTCAGCTGTCTTTTGCTGATTTGGATCAGATTCATCCTGAAGACGTTGAGGAAATGGATATCACCTTGCAAATTGCTATGGCGGTATTCTATGCTAAAGAATTCTCCAAGAAGACAGGAAAGAATAACTGGGGTATGAATGCGGAGAAGAAAGTGGGATTCAACAAGTCTAAGCTCCGTTGTTATAACTGTCATGAACCGGGTCATTTTACTAGAGACTGCCCAAAACCAGATCGAAGAGAAAATCATGAAAGAACAATAGTGTCAGCCGGCAACAACCAGGGAGCTTCCACTAGCAATTAAACTACAAATCTTGCTGTGGTGACCCGGTCATTTGATTGGGGTGATCAAATACAAGACCTAAACATCTCAGAACCAGAGAGTGCGCATTTTGCTCAAATCAATGACTGTGTCCAAGGAGAAGCTGAGATAGATCCTGAAGAGGATATGATGAACCTTCAGTTTGCATTTATGGTTCAAAATACTCCAGAATCTGAAAAGTCTGAGGTCAGTGAAGTTTCTTCTTCTCCTGGGTGCATTAAAACTATAAATTTTTTACGTGAACAGGCTGAACTAATGTAAAGAGAAATTGAGGAACTTAAATATGAGGGATATCATTTAAGAAAAGGCCAAAAATCTTTTAAAGACCAATTAGAGGCCAAAACAAATGACTATAAGAAATTGCAATCTGATTATAGCGACAAGTGTGTTCATTATAAATATCTTAAAATGGACTTTGATGCAGTGACTGTTGAACTCGAGACGTTGAAAACACGTTTTGTAAATGCTGATTTTCATTTAAAAAGTACAATGTCTCGAGTGAAAGGGTTGCATCTATAATTGAACACCAAATGAGATGGAAGGACCAGAAACAGGTAGGATTAGGTTAAGAGAGTGTCCCTCCTCCTTTCAATCACAATTATACTACTTATCTATTGTCTCAAGCTGAGATTGATCGTGAACCTTTTATGGTTTATGGTAAATCCACTACTGAGAAGGAAGCAGACTGTAGTGCTAGGAATTTAGATAATAATGTTTCTACTTCCGATGCAGATTCATCAGTAAGCCAGGAAAATTAGGGAAATGGAAGAACTGAATATGATAATATTGTGTATCGAAATTTGGAGTTCCTTTTTCAAAAGATGATGAAACTGTTTTAGATATTAAGACTAATATTTTTATTGATGACAATGTGGTGTCAAATTTTAAAACTTTTGATGATTGTGGTGTTATTTCTGTGAACTCTATTGAATCTAAATTTGTCTCTAGCACCTCTGCCTCATCCACATCTGTTTCACAACCTGAATTATGCACATGTTCTTGTGGAAATAATCGGAAAATCAATAAGAGCATGAAAAGTGGTACATACAGTACCAAATCTTCTGAAAATAATCAAATTTGTTTTAATTGTGGTACTGCCGATCATATAGCTCAAAATTGTTCCAATCAAATGTTTGTGCATTTTTCAACAAAGAAGAGAGAAAATGATTCTCGAGGAAGATGTTTGACTAGAAAGTCCTCAAGATCTCATTCTCGTAAAGATGATTGGAACATTGTCAATTCTCGAAAAAGGGCAAACCCTAAACCGAACAAACAGGTTGTTTATAAAGTAGTTATAGGTGCTTTGCCAAAATTGACCATGGGTAAGCCGATGTCAGTTTCGTCAAAGAGTAAGTCTGGATCTTCGACTACCTCTAGCCGAAAATCTAAACGCTCAAAGAAGAAGAAATATTTCTAATTCCCCTGTAAACATTTTAAGACCTAACTATAAATGGGTGCCAAAATCTGTAATTGTCCAGTCATCGTCCTCTTCTGTAAATGTATCTGATGTAAATTTACAAAAGGATAAATATATAAATATTAAAGATAGACCCAGGACTGTAATGACCTGGGTTCCCAAATCTAAATAAATCTCTCTCATTGTGCAGGAACAGCTGCGGAGGAATGTCGCCAGACCCTGGTATGTCAACAACGGTTGTTCCAAGCACATGACATGATACATCTCCCAAGTGCACAACATTTAGAATTTCAATGGGGGTTATGTTTCCTTTGCGGGAAGAGAATATGGGAAAATCACTTAAAAAGGAACTGTATCTAATGGAGTGCTGAGTTTCGAAAATGTCAATTATGCACCAGAATTAAAGCACAGCTTGTTAAGTGTGTTGCAGATCTGTGACAAGGGCTATTCAACACATTTCACATATAAAGAATGTCTTAATTCTAAAACCAGGCATTGTCATTCCCGATGAGTGGATCCTTGTCAAATCAAAACGAGATGGAAATGCGTACATTATTGACATGAACAATTGTCTTCCTGAAGAAGTCACTTTCCTCTTCTCAAAGGTTGCAGAGCAAAATGCTATGTTGTGGCATCGTAGACTCGGACATGCCAATGCAAAGAACTTGAATCGTCTTGCAAAGAATGAAATAGTGCATGGACTTCCTGTCAAAGATTTCATCACATTCGAAAAATGTGTGGCTTGCGCTCAAGGAAAACATCACAGAAAGCCACATCTACCCAAACAGGTTAATTCAATCAGCCAGGTCCTCTAATTGTTATACATGGACTTATTTGGTCCGGTCAATGTTCTCAGCATCAACATAAATTCTTATTGCCTGGTTGTGATCGACGAATTCTCACGATTCACGTGAGTTTTCTTTCTGTCCAACAAAGTTGGGGTCGCTGATTTGATTAAGAAGTTTATTGTAATGATAGAGCACTAAACCAACCAACGGGTGAAGGCGCTCAGTACTAACAACGAGAAAATGTTCAAAAATGAAGTTCTTGATCATTTTCGTGCAGACAAAGTGATTGTGCATCAATTTAGTGCTGCTCACACACCGCAACAAAATGGTGTTGCTGAACGGAGAAATCGAACGTTAAAAGACCCTGTTATGTGACTCCAAACTTCCAGTTTTCTTTTGGGCCGAGGCGATTAATACAACATGTTATGTCCAAAATCAGTTACTAATCAACAAAGATCAGATGAAGACGTCGTATGAAATTCTTTACGGTCACAAACCATCTGTTAGTCATTTTCAGGTATTTGGTTGTCCTTGCACCCTACTTCATCTGGATTCCAACCCTTCTTCATCTGGATTCGAAAAATGTGTGGCTTGCGCTCAGATGATGATAGTTATTTTGTGGGGTATGCTGCTCGTACTGCGTATAGGGTCTACAACAAGAAGACAAAGAAAATTGTGGAATTCTACGATGTGCGCTGGTTAGAAGAGAATGAGACAGACGCTAGAGTAGGTCTGGACTGGCTGTTTGATTATACATCTCTTTTCAAATCACTCAATGTGTCTTCAGATAATCTATCCGGTTCATGCATTGGCTCAAAGACTGTGATTGAAGATGAGGACGAAGAACTTATTTACAGACCACCGGTGGTGTCCTCTAAGACTTATTCATTGGATTCACCTGTTTGTATTAATTCGTCTGACTCGCACAGTAAAGAAAATAATCCAGATGTTGATTCTACTCCCCTTACTCCTGACAAAAGAGAGGTTATGTCTAGAGATGCTTCCGCTGATACTCAAACGTTTATGAAATTTCTCTTTCCCGATCCGATTGCTAACGAGTTCGTGGCGAGTTCCTCTCATGATCCTAGACCTTCGAAAGTGGATCAATCACCAGATGATGGATTTGTCAACATTCACAATATTCCTGTCTCGATCAATGACATCAGCCAGGAGCTACCTTCAAGAATTCAACGAGATCATCCAATTGAAAACGTCATTGGCCAGCTAGGTGATGGTGTTAGAACACGAATTCGGAGTGGAGATGTAAATACATGTCTCTACTCCTGCTTCACATCTCAAATAGAGCCGAATAACATTCAAAAGGCTTTGAATGAGCCCAGCTGGGTGGATGCTATGCATGAAGAATTAAATCAATTCGAGAAGCTTGGGGTTTGGAAGTTGGTTGAATTACCTAAGGGCAATAAGTCCCTTGACAAGCACTGGGTATATCGCAACAAGCAAGATGATTCAGGGGTTATTGTACGGAATAAGGCCTGATTAGTTGTTCGTGGATTTCGTCAGATTGAGGGTCTTGACTACACCGAAGTTTTTGCTCCGGTAGCTCGCCTGGAAGCTATTCGCATCTTCCTTGCATGTGCTTCCTACAAGAACCTCACTGTTTACCAGATCGATGTTAAGACTATTGTGACATCCCCAAAATCTCGGCCAGAAAAGACCGATTTTCATTTATGCTTTTAAAATAATTTCAGAGTAAATCCTTTTGATTTGAAAGAGTTGCGGAATTTTTTCCCAAAAACAAAACGTGATAAAACAATGTTTACCAAAGCATTTCATAAAAGAAATGTATTTTCATTATATAATCAAAACTTGGGATGTCATGTTCCGATACAGACATAAGCATAAACGTTAACATTACAAGTCATTCAACAAATATATACATATACAGACTTGTAAACAAAACAACGTGATGGTTCATCCATCTCATGCCCTTGCGCCACTTCCTGTAATACAAATAAAACTGAGTGGGTCAGGCTTGGGAGCCTGGTGAGCATATAGGGTTTTCAACCCACAATAAATAATTATATTTAATTCCACCAACCAACATTGCCCCTAAAACAACTAACATAAGGGACCTAGTCTAAGAATATTTCATCGGGGCGACAACACATGCTTCGGGGGTTCCTCAGCAATATAAGTCAAATAAGGCAACCATGAGGGGGATGGAGTACAGCGAATGAACACCCAAGGTCATTAACACCTACAGGTGGCGAACCTGCTAATGTTTCCACAAGACTATCTAGAAAAGTCCGTGGTCGTCATCTAAACTCCGCTAGATGACTAAATCAAACAACAACGAGGCCTCTCATCTGTTTATTACACACCAACTATCTACCCATGTTTTACCCAACATATTAGTAGATAAAAATATACATGTTTATACATAGTTTAAAAACCTGTATAGCATGCTTTAATCAATACATATCCCACATAACAGATGAGGCACACACATAACACGTATTTCATAGAGAAATAATCAGATCTAGAAGATAAAAGAAAGTGAATACACATTCACACATATAAACAACAATATACTTAATACACTCAAACCATACTTGTATTATTATCGTGTTTATGAAAGGTAGTATACACTCACTTGATCAGAAGATGATCAGACAGCACTACGACTTGTAAAAGTAGTAATCCTCAGTAGATCTGGAAGATCTTCACAAAAATCGAACTTCTCGCAGACAGAGCTTCGGCTCGGGAACCACACTTCTCGTGATCTTCGGGATCTCGAGACTTGCTTCGGGGCTCGAGAATAATAACGGGGCTTCGGGGTACTTCTGGCACGCAAATCGATGCAAAACGGGAGAGAGAAGAGAGAAAAATAGCAAAAGAGTCGGCTGCCCTCGCCTTCTATTTATAGGAGGCTGGAGCCTTGGAGTACGCGGGACGTACTGCTCCGAAATCGTCACTACTTACGTATCCGAAGTGCTCGAGTGCGAGTGTCGACATTCCTCGGTATACGCGGGGCGTACACGAGTACGCGGGGCATACTTCGGATGAGTCCGATGACTCCTCTTCGGATAATGCCGGATTTTCCAATTAAATTTAAATACAAATTATTTAATAAACTTCGGAAATTCACATCTTCTTCATACGAACTCCGTTTTCGATGTTCTTTATATCCACACGAAGGTGAGACTACGCTCTACAACTTTCGTTTAGACTTCGTCGGATAATTTTAACTTTATTTTTATTATTTATTTTTAATAGGCCGGGATAGAAAAACTTCGTTATAAATTCATAACTTCTTCGTTTGACGTCCGTTCTCGCCTAACTTTTCATCGCTTCGATACCAGCAACGAGATCTTCGATTCTCGTTTAGATCGATTTGACTAAAAACCACTCGATCTCAAATCGAGTATTTCAGGCTGCACATCGCTAAGTCGAAACTTCGATAAATCATAACTTCCTCATACGAAGTCAGATTTGGGCGTTCTATATATATTCGGAAACCTCGTTTCAACTACTACAACATTAACCAAAGATATCAAGTTTATTTTACACTTAAATTTTGACGCTTATTTTTATTCTTAATTAATCTAACCACATAATTAAGCAATTAAGCACAAAACACATAATACTCAAATAATACAATCTTATTATTTCAAAACGGGTTACAAAGGTTAACCTAGACTATTACATTATTAAAAATGGCAAGCCCGGAAACACAGGCGTTACAATTCTCTCCACCTTAGAATGATTCCGTCCCCGGAATCACACATCAACAAACAAATGCGGATAGCGACTCAACATGTCACTCTCCGTCTCCTAGGTGAGATTCGACCCATTCGTGTGTTTCCATCGGACAAGCACTAACCCAACCATTTTGCGTCGCAATTTCTTACTCTTCTGGTCAACGATTGCCTCTGGTTCTTCAATTAACCTCTTGTTTTCATCAATTCTCAATTCAGAAATTGGAATTATATCGGGAACTTCTCCCGTGAACTTCCTCAAATAACACACATGAAAAGTGTTATGAATTCCATTCTGTTCTTCTGGTAGTTCAAGCTTGTAAGCTTGGTTCCCAATCCTCTGAAGAACTTTAAACGGTCTAATAAACCTTGGACTCAACTTTCCCCTTTTACCAAATCTTATAAGTACCTTCCACGGCGAGACTTTAAGCAAAACCGAATCTCCAACTTCGAAGGTCATTGGCCTTCGCTTCTTGTCAGCATAGCTCTTTTGACGATCTTGAGCTGCTAACATTCTTTCTCTAATTATTTTCAACTTTTCAGCAGTTTGATGAACCATCTCCGGTCCCATAAACTGCTTTTCTCCAGCCTCAAGCCAACAAGACGGCGTACGACACTTCTGTCCGTACAAAGCTTGATAATTTGCCATCTTAATGCTCGAGTGGAAACTATTATTGTAGGAAAATTCTACCAAAGGTAAATGTTCATCCCAGTTACCTAGGAATTCCAGGGTACATGCTCTCAGCATATCTTCAAGTGTTTGTATCGTTCTTTCGCTCTGACCATCAGTCTGCGGATGGTAAGCTGTACTTAAACACAACTTGGTACCCAATTCCTCTTGTAGACTTTTCCAAAACCTCGAGGTGAAACGACTATCACGATCCGACACAATCGTTAACGGAACACCATGAAGCCTCACAATTTCCTTTACGTAAGAATTCGTAAGCTTTTCCATAGACCATTTCTCCTTGGCTGCTATGAAATGCGCACTCTTAGTGAATCGATCAACGACCACCCAAATCATGTCGTGACCATTCTTTGTTCTGGGCAGTTTAGTGACAAAATCCATAGCAATGTCTTCCCACTTACCCATAGGCATAGGCAATGGTTCTAAACTCCCGTACGGTTTCTGATGTTGTGTCTTTACTCTCGCACAAGTCACACACTCAGCCACATACTTTGCAACATCAAGCTTCATCATCGGCCACCAGTAGTAGGGTTTCAGGTCCCTATACATTTTAGTGCTACTAGGATGAATCGAGTACATGGTCTTGTGAGCTTCTTCCATCAGAAGATCTCTTATTCCTCCGGACTTAGGTACCCAAATCCGACCTTGGAACACCTTTAGTCCATGACCGTTTGTATCAAACACCAACGTTTTGCCCAAACGTTCCTCCTTTCGGTCATTTTTCTCAGAAGCTTCCTCTTGATCTTTCTTTATACTCTCCACAACAGTCGAGACAACTTCAATTCTCAACGCTCTTGGCCTTTTCCTTTCAAGATTGACCTTTCGACTGAGAGCATCAGCAACAACATTAGCTTTACCGGGGTGGTAAAGTATCTCGCAGTCGTAGTCCTTGAGTAATTCTAGCCAGCGTCGTTGCCTCATATTCAATTCCTTCTGATTAAATAGATATTGGAGACTCTTATGATCAGTGAAAAGTTTGCACTTCGTGCCATAGAGGTAATGCCTCCATATTTTCAGAGCGAAAACTACCGCTGCCAACTCCAAATCATGAGTCGGGTAATTCTTTTCATGCTCCTTCAGCTGTCGAGACGCATATGCTATCACCTTTTCTCTTTGAGTCAAAACACAACCCAATCCAACCCCAGACGCATCGCTATAAACAGTGAAGTCTTCAACTCCATCGGGCAAAGAAAGTATCGGTGCCTCGCATAGCTTCTTCTTTAGCTTCTCGAATGCTTCTTTATGCTTATCACTCCAAGCATAAGTAGCTCCTTTGTGGGTCAAAGCTGTCAATGGAGTAGCGATCGAAGAAAAACCTTGGATAAACATTCGGTAATATCCGGCTAATCCTAAAAAGCTTCGGACCTCCATGGGACTTTTCGGTTGTTCCCACTTCATCACAGCTTCGATCTTCGCTGGATCAACCATTATCCCTTCTTGGTTGACCACGTGACCCAAGAATTGGACTTCACGAATCCAAAAATCACATTTGGAGAACTTTGCATACAGCTTCTCCTGCTTCAAAACTTCTAACACTTCTCGCAAGTGTCTGCCATGCTCCTCCTGGCTTTTCCAGTAAATCAGAATGTCGTCTATGAACACTATCACGGATTTATCAAGGAACGGATTACAAACCCTATTCATCAAATCCATGAATGCTGCCGGAGCATTGGTTAGTCCAAACGACATAACCAAGAACTCGTAGTGTCCATATCTAGTTCTAAATGTAGTTTTCTCGATATCCTGCTCTCTTACTTTTAGCTGATGATATCCTGACCTTAGATCGATCTTCGAGAAATAGCTCGAACCTTGCAATTGATCAAATAGGTCATCAATCCTTGGCAACGGATATCTATTCTTTATTGTTGCCTTGTTCAGCTCTCTGTAATCAATGCACATTCTCATACTTCCATCTTTCTTCTTCACAAATAACACCGGAGCTCCCCAGGGCGATGAACTAGGTCTAATGAAACCTTTGTCCAATAACTCCTGAAGTTGCATCATTAGCTCCTTCATCTCCGTCGGTGCTAATCGATAAGGTGCTTTTGCTATTGGCGTGGTTCCTGGTAACAAGTCTATTCTAAACTCCACTTGTCTATCAGGTGGTAATCCAGGAAGATCTTCGGAAAATACTTCCGGATAATCACACACCACTGGAATACTCTGCATCACCTTCTTTTCCTTCTTAGCATCGATCACGAATGCTAAATATGATGTACATCCCTTGGTCAAACACTTTCTGGCTTTCATTAGGGAAATGATCCCATAATTTACTCGCCGTTTGTCCCCGTACACCATAAATGAATCCTTCCCAGGCGGGTTTACTTTAACTATCTTCTTCTTGCACAATATTTCGGCATCATTGGCGCTAAGCCAATCCATTCCCAGAACGATGTCGAAACCATTAAGTTCGATAGGCAATAATTCCTCGTGAAACTTATTCCCATTATGGTCGATTAAGACGTCTTTCATATGATGGCTAACAGGTACAAATTTGCCACTAGAAACTTTGACTAATAAAATATTATCTAGTCTATCAACAGGCAAAGCTAGATTTCTACCAAACTCATGCGAAATAAAGGAGTAGTTGGCTCCAGAATCAAACAAAATTTGAGCAGGTAATTCGTTTACGAGAAAGGTACCTGAAGCGACATCAGCTTCATCTTTCGCAGCCTCAAGTGTCATCTGGAAGGCTCTCACCTTCGGCTTTGGTGGAATGTTGGGCCTAGCTGCCTCCTTCTTCTTCGGACGGTCTTTCAAAATATGCCCCTCTTCATTACAACCAAAACACATCCTTCTGTTGTTCGGACACTCATTGGCAAAATGTCCAACCTTTCCACACGTGTAGCAGGTTACATCCTCGCTACATTTCCCAAAGTGTTTCTTCTTACACTTATCACACCACTTCGCTTCGCCTCCTTTTCCTCCAAACTTTTTCGAATCAGATTTCGAAAATTTGCTTTTCTTACCGGAACCAGATGTTCCCTCAAACTTTCTCTTCTCACCAACCTCAACCTTGTCGGTGGTTCTCTCCTTAATCATGTTCTCAACAGACTTGGCAGCCCAGATAGCTGCCTCTAGAGTATGTGCCTGACGTACTTGCACCTAGTACTCCCATGGGAGTCCCTTCGCATACCGGTCCACCTTTGTTAGCTCGTCTGGGACGATACGCAAGGCAAACTCCATCTTATCGGTGAAGTTATTGGTGTATTCATCAACTGACATGCTGCCTTTTGTCAAAGTCAGAAACTTGTTCTCCAACTCCAACAAATTTTGACCCGAGCAGAACTTGCGCTTGAACTGCACCAAAAACTCTGCCCATGTCAATTGCAGTGGCTCACTAGGGCTCAAAGTCTTCCCTAGAGTGTTCCACCAACGAACGGCTCCTCCTCGGAACTGACGTACTGCATAGATAGTTTGCAACTTCCCTCTGCAGCCACAAGTCATGAAGGCTAACTCCATTTCGGAGATCCAATCCATAACTCCAATCGGATCCTCCTTTCCATTGAAGGTCGATGGTTTGCAAGTTATAAAGTCCTTGTACTTGCATCCCATTCCATCATTCCTTCCATCATGGTTGTTTTGCCTAACTAGCGGTGGGTTGGCTTGACCAACAGACCCACTGAAGTTTCCACCTTCCGAATGCCCTTCATTTAATTCAGGCTCTTCCACACGAATCGACAGTTCTTCACGATTCTGTTGAAGCAACCGTCTAGTTTCATCCATCTGACGATCCAACATCGTTTGAATCATCATTTGCACACCAGCCATGGTTATTGGCTCAGGTGCTGCTGCTACGACAGGTACTTGTTCAATCACCGGTGGTTGATTCCTGTTTTCATCAACATTTCCAACTCCACTTCTTGTTCTCACCATTTTGATCTACACACCGAATAAGGTGAAATTAGATCCTCAATCACGATAGATATTCAAATCATCCTTATCGCTCCGAAACGTTTACATGCTAGTTCTAATATCGTAGACGTACGCTTAGAATCCTACACACATAAGGTTTCTAGATCTGGTCGGCAACAGACCATAGATCCGAACAAATAATATCATATATGGCAACATATAACATTTAGCACATAAAGCATTTTAGGCAACTTTCCTAAAATATACTAGTGCTCGTGTCTAAAACACAACAGACACATATCTCAAAACTTCACTTAGCATTCTAAGTTTAAGTCTACAAATCCTACAAATTCCTAGTTCACTTAAACTAATGCTCTGATACCAACTGTGTCATCCCCAAAATCTCGGCCAGAAAAGACCGATTTTCATTTATGCTTTTAAAATAATTTCAGAGTAAATCCTTTTGATTTGAAAGAGTTGCGGAATTTGTTCCCAAAAACAAAACCTGATAAAACAATGTTTACCAAAGCATTTCATAAAAGAAATGTATTTTCATTATATAATCAAAACTCGGGATGTCATGTTCCGATACAGATATAAGCATAAACGTTAACATTACAAGTCATTCAACAAATATATACATATACAGACTTGTAAGCAAAACAACATGATGGTTCATCCATCTCATGCCCTTGCGCCACTTCCTATAATACAAATAAAACTGAGTGGGTCAGGCTTGGGAGCCTGGTGAGCATATAGGGTTTTCAACCCACAATAAATAATTATATTTAATTCCACCAACCAAAAATAACCCAATTACCCATTCCCGTTATTCTCACTTTATGTCCCTAAAACAACTAACATAAGGGACCTAGTCTAAGAATATTTCATCGGGGCGACAACACATGCTTCGGGGGTTCCTCAGCAATATAAGTCAAATAAGGCAACCATGAGGGGGATGGAGTACAGCGAATGAACACCCAAGTTCATTAACACCTACAGGTGGCGAACCTGCTAATGTTTCTACAAGACTATCTAGAAAAGTCCATGGTCGTCATCTAAACTCCGCTAGATGACTAAATCAAACAACAACAGGGCCTCTCATCTGTTTATTACACACCAACTATCTACCCATGTTCTACCCAACATATTAGTAGATAAAAATATACATGTTTATACATAGTTTAAAAACCTGTATAGCATGCTTTAATCAATACATATCCCACATAACAGATGAGGCACACACACATAACACGTATTTCATAGAGAAATAATCAGATCTATAAGATAGAAGAAAGTGAATACACATTCACACATATAAACAACAATATACTTAATACACTCAAACCATACTTGTATTATTATCGTGTTTATGAAAGGTAGTATACACTCACTTGATCAGAAGATGATCAGACAACACTACGACTTGTAGAAGTAGTAATCCTCAGCAGATCTGGAAGATCTTCACAAAAATCGAACTTCTCGCGGACAGAGCTTCGGCTCGGGAACCGCACTTCTCGGGATCTTCGAGATCTCGGGACTTGCTTCGGGGCTCGAGAATAATATCGGGGCTTCGGGGTACTTCTGGCACGCAAATCGATGCAAAACGGGAGAGAGAAGAGAGAAAAATAGCAAAAGAGTCGGCTGCCCTCGCTTCCTATTTATAGGAGGCTGGAGCCTCAGAGTACGCGGCACGTACTGCTCCGAAATCATCACTGCTTACGTATCCGAAGTGCTCGAGTGCGAGTGTAGACATTCCTCGGTGTACGCGGGGCGTACTTCGGATGAGTCCGATGACTCCTCTTCGGATAATGCCGAATTTTCCAATTAAATTTAAATACAAATTATTTAATAAACTTCGGAAATTCACATCTTCTTCATACGAACTCCGTTTTCGACGTTCTTTATATCCACGCGAAGGTGAAACTACGCTCTACAACTTTCGTTTAGACTCCGTTGGCTAATTTTAACTTTATTTTTATTATTTATTTTTAATAGGCCGGCACAGAAAAACTTCGTTATAAATTCATAACTTCTTCGTTTGACGTCCGTTCTCGCCTAACTTTTCATCGCTTCGATACCAGCAACGAGATCTTCGATTCTCGTTTAGATCGATTCGACTAAAAACCGCTCAATCTCAAATCGAGTATTTCAGGCTGCACATCGCTAAGTCGAAACTTCGATAAATCATAACTTCCTCATACGAAGTCAGATTTGGGCATTCTATATATATTCGGAAACCTCGTTTCAACTACTACAACATTAACCAAAGATATCAAGTTTATTTTACACTTAAATTTCGACGCTTATTTTTATTCTTAATTAATCCAACCACATAATTAAGCAATTAAGCACAAAACACATAATACTCAAATAATACAATCTTATTATTTCAAAACGGGTTACAAAGGTTAACCTAGACTATTAAATTGCTATAAATGGCAAGCCCGAAAACACAGGCGTTACAACTACCTTCTTGTATGGTGCGGTGAAAGAAAAGATCTACGTTGATCAACCTCCAGGGTTTGTCAATTCAAAATTTCCGAATCACGTCTACAAGTTGGACAAAGCTTTATATGGTTTACACCAAGCTCCTTAGGTGTGGTATGCTACTCTTACAAAGCATTTGCTTGAGCGTGGCTATTCGCGGGGGACAATTGATCAAACCTTGTCCATTAAGCATGTTGGTTCTGATCAAATTCTTGTTCAAATCTATGTCGATGACATCATCTTCGGGTCGACGAGTTCAAAACTGAGCAAAGAGTTCGAAAACGTTATGAAGAAGAGGTTTGAGATAAGTTCCTTGGGGGAGATGACCATGTTTTTGGGGATTCATGTCAAATAAGAATCAACCGGGATCCTGATACATTAGGCAAAGTATGTTGAAGATATGCTAGAGAAGTTCGGGTTTCGAGACACAAAACCTGCCTTGACACCAATGGCTGAGAGACCTCTGCTGACTCCAGATGTTGAAGACGAATCCGTAGATCAGACCGACTACAGATATATGATCGGATCACTGATGTATTTAACCCCAAGCAGGTCAGACATAATGTTTGCGGTTCGTCAATGCGCATAATATCAGGCTAATCCAAATCTTTTTCATCATATTGCTGTCAAAAGAATCTTTTGGTACCTCAAAGGCACCCCAAAATTGGGTCTTTGGTATCCGAAAAAATATGAATTTGATTTATATGCTTTTGCTGACAGTAATTATGGAGGCTGTAAGCTTGACAGGAAATCAACTTCTAGAGGATGTCAATTTCTCGGTGACAAATTGGTATCATGGCAGTGCAAGAAACAGCATATCGTCTCAACCTCAACAACAGAGGCGGAATACGTAGCTGCTTCAGCCTGTTGTTCTCAAGTTATCTGGATACAACATCAGCTTCTAGATTACTTTTTGAATTTTCTAGAAAACCCTATCTTTTGTGACAATGAGGCGGCTATTCAAATTGCTAAAAATCCTGTCCAACACTAAAAAACTAAGCACATTGACATCAAAGTGCATTTTATCCAAGATTGTTATGAGTGCTCGCTCATTTGGTTGGAACAAGTGTTGGAATAGTGTCTAAGGCTGCAACTATATTACGCAAGTATTTGACCCGATTGTGCATGGTCCTTTTGGGTTGCCTTCACCATAGCAACTTGACAGGATGATTTATTATGAGAGAATAAATATTATTAATATATTATGAGAATAATATAAGGAATAATAATATTATTATTTGATTAATATAAGTCATAAATTAATTAGAATTAATTTGGTGACTTAAAGAGATTAATTAAATAAGAGGGTATAAACTGTCAATTGTTTGATAGTTACACTTTGGGCTGTAAATCCTTTATGGATAGGGTTGGACGATTTCTAGGGCTTAGGATAAGCCACAAATCGTCCAAGGGCTTATCTTGGAAAGGATTTGGATTGCTTTGAGTAAAAGTTATCCAATTAGGGTTTAAGGGTGATACCCTAGGAGCCTTACAAGTATAAATAGACCCTTGGGGCAAGGGAAATCGAGACCTCTGAAAAGGAAAAGAAACCCTGGCCGATTTCTTCCCTCTCCTCTCTCTCTCAAATCATCCTCTTGCTAGTTGGTGTTTTGTAAGCCATTAGAGGAGTGACATTTGTGACTCTAAAGCTCCAAGAACAAGAAGATCAAACAAGTGTTTCAAGGTAAGCTTCTAACTCTGATTTTGTATTGTTCTTATACTCTATTAGCTATTAGAAGTCTTGGATCCAATGCATGTTTAATTAGAGAAACCTAGATCCAAGCATTAGGGTTTGTATGTGCACATAGGAATGTTCATATGGCCAAAACCCATCAGTGGTATCAGAGCCTAGATTGGTTTCTATTAAATTGATGCATGATTGTTTGGTTCTTGCTTGCAAAATTCGAATTTTGTGGTTCCGAGTCATGGACTCGGCGAGTTGGCCTGACTCGGCGAGTCCAATTGGGCACTCGGCGAGTCCGAGCGTCAGGAAGAGCTAAAATCGGGATTTTTTTGATATTTATCTTATGGGAACTTGCCTTTATCATATTAGATCAACCCTAATCCGATTTTTTGATATATATGACTATAATCTTGATCTAATTGAAGATATTTATCAATTAATAAAATATTTAATTTCCTTATGTGATAATTAATTAATTATTTTGATTAAATTGGTAAATTATTTAGCAAGAAATCATTAAATAAATAAAATATGGATAATTATGGAATTAATTGTTAAATAAGATTATTTGTTATTTGATCCTCCATGTTTTAAATGTTTAAAACTTGCCCTCAGGTTTTGAAATTTATGTTTTGTGATTAAAAGTTTAATTTACACAATTTAAATTTCAAACCCTAGAATTTTACAAGTTTAAAATCCAACCCCATACTAATATAATATTACAAGATTAATATGTATATATGTATAATTAAAATGCTAGTCTTACCGTTAGTAGGCCTCATTCACGAAGCCGGTCTATAAGGTGGGTATAAGGTTGCTGCCTATAAAATGGCGCTTATTGGGTGTACACTCACACCTACCGCTTGCTTGATCGGTGGAGGGTCGTTAGCTGAACGGGTAGGATAGGGCAACCTCATCCTCTCATTAAAAGTATAATATGAAATACAAAGTAACTACATGTTTTTCAAAAATTTCCCAATCTTAGTTACTTTAGGAAAAGTGAATTGATGCAATCCCATGAAATTACACTTTGCACCCTTGCTAAGAAGTTAGTGGAGCGTGTGTGGTTTACCGGCACACTAATTGGTTCTAAGCAAAGGTGGCAAAGGGTGATTCATTGTTTATCATAGTTCGATGGAGCGTGTGTGGTTTACCGGCACATCGAATAGGTGATCGTTACAATGAAGGCACCATGTACATTTGCATGGTAATTCACACGCGCTTTGTGATCCTCAGTATCCCAGTCACAAACAAGAGGGGCATATCGAGATTTAAACATGCCATTGAAAAGTTTTAATGAATCTCATCTAAACCTAGGAATTCTCAATACATTTAGAACTTAAAGTTATGTTTTGTGGTGGAGAATTAGTGAATCGTCATTCACTTACCTTCAATTTGTTTGCATGTTAGATTACGGCATCCCTTTTCTAATATGTAAATATTGCTGTTGGATCCTAGACCTAATTTTCTTATTGGGTGATAATTAGGGATTCATATTCTAATCTATTTTTGTCCTTTCTATTTGTAGATCTCGAACGCAAACAACACTGCTGCTAGTTCATTCACATTGATGAGCCTTTGTCAAAAGGTCACTTTCGATGGGACGAACTTTAGCGAATGGATAAGATACATCCGACCTATTGCTCGCTATAAGGACAAGGAGTATGTCCTCGATGAGAAGCTCGAGAAAATCAACTCTGAAATCGCTACTCCGGCTGAAATGACCGCTTTTAAAACTCACGAGCATGATGCAACGAAGGTACATTGCATCATGATAGCCACTATGAATTCCGAATTCCAAAAGTCCTATGAGGACATGTACCCGTACGAGATGCACCAAGACTTGTTGGAGAGATACCACCAAAACGCGAGACAAGAGCGTTATGAGATTTTCACTAACATGATTTCCGCTAAAATGGGTCATGGTGAGTCTCTTACCATGCACCTGCAAAAGATGCAAAGGTATGTCGACCGTCTTTGCAAGTTGAATGTTGACTTTGGGGAAGACTTGGCGATCGACATGGTGCTTCACTCTTTGCCTCCAAGTTACAATCAATTTAGGATGACCTACCACATGAACAAAGAAGAGGTCACCCTAAGCAAGCTCCAAGGTCTCTTGAGGGTCGTTGAGAGCAACTGCAAGGACAAGTCTGTTGCACCAACTCCCAATGCACCCGCTGCTCCTGTTTTGGCTATTGGACAAGGAAGGGGAAAGAAGAGGAAGGCTTCATCTAAGAACCATCGCAAGGTTAAGCCCCGAGATGGTGCCTCTTCTAGTGGGACCAAAGTTGATCCTGCTAAACCCTGCCCTAACCCAAAGGAGGCAGAGTGCCACCACTGCCACAAGATAGGACATTGGAAGAGAAGCTGCCCAGAGTACCTGCAAGCCATCAAGGAAGGAAAGATCAAGCCGTCTTTCGCAGGTATATACACAATTAAATCTAACGATTCATCTCATGTTATTTCTTGGGTTCTTTATACCGGTTGTGGTTACCACATTTGTTCTAATGTGCAGGGACTAAGAAGAAATAGAGATGTGGAGCATGGAAGGATAAATCTAATCATGGGGAAAAGAAGATCGTCGCCTGTGACCAAGATTGGAGTGTATTCTTTAGTGCTTAGGAATGGTTTATCTTTAGATTTGAACAATTGTTGCTATTCGCCATAAATGGCGAGAAACATCATTTCATTTCATGGTTTGTTTAGACAAGGTTTTAGATTTTCTTTTAATAATGAGAATGGTTCTATTTTGGCTTATCTGTATAGTGTCTTTTATTTTGAAGCAATACTGTGTAATGGAATTTATGAAACTGTTATGATTGTTGATAACTTGGGAAATGATGTTTTGAACATAGATTCTTCCAATAGTATGGATAAAGCATCCTTGTGGCATTGTCGTCTTGGACATGTCAACAAGAAACGCATAGCCCAACTCCAAAAGGATGGAGTGTTGGAGTCATTCGACCTTAGGGAAGACGACACATGCGAGTCTTGTTTGCTTGGAAAGATGACTAAGTCGCCCTTTGCTGGTACGTGCGAAAGGGGTGAGGGTCTATTGGACCTCATACATACCGATGTGTGTGAACTGTTTAGATCAACCACGAAGGATGGGAACCGCTTCTACATGACTTTTACCGATGACTATAGTAGATATGGGTATATCTACTTAATCAAGCAAAAGTCAGAAACTTTTGAAAAGTTCAAAGAGTTCAAGAATGAAATGGAGAATCAATTGGGTAGGAAAATCAAGATGCTTCGATCCGATCGAGGAGGAGAGTACCTAAGTCTTGAATTCCATGATTATCTCAAGGAGTGTGGAATAGTTTCACAATTAACGCCACCTAGGACACCGTAGTTGAATGGTGTGGCAGAAAGGCGTAATCGAACCTTGTTAGACATGGTTCGCTCTATGATGAGTCATGCTTCACTATTAATCTCTTTTTGGGGGTATGCCTTAGAGATTGCCGCCTATATCCTTAACCGAGTCCCTACTAAAAAGGTTGCCAAAACACCTCACGAGATGTGGATAGGGAAAGCTCCCTCGTTGGCACATATCAAGGTTTGGGGTTGCAAGGCCTTCGTAAGACGAGATACTCACGACAAGCTCGAACCTCGTAGTGAGCGATGTATTTTCATCGGCTACCCATAGAAATCCTTTGGATATCTCTTCTATAGACTGAAGGACAATCTTGTCTTTGTTGCGAGGAAAGGAGTTTTCCGTGAGCGAGAACTCATAAGCCAAGGAGACAGTGGGAGGAAAATCGAGCTTGAAGAGATTCAAGAATCGATAGATGAAGGAACCTCTACCACTGGCACTCAACTCGAGGAGGAAACTCCGGTTGAACCGATTGACGAATCCTTACCTCTTAGACGTTCCGAAAGAGTTAGATTTCAACCCCAGTTTTATGGTTTTCATATTACTATCGAAGGGGACACGTATATTAGTGATGGTACACTAATAAACCTTGAAGAACCTAATAGCTATAAGGAAGCCATGGCAGGCCCGAAGTCTGCGAAATGGAAAGAGGCAATGGATAGCGAGATCCAATCCATGTATGATAACCAAGTTTGGAATTTGGTTGATAATATGCCCGGACGTAAGACCGTTGGGTGCAAATGGACCTTCAAGAAGAAGACCGACGTGGATGGAAAAGTACACACGTATAAGGCGCGATTAGTTGCGAAGGGCTTTACTCAAACTCCCAGAGTTGACTATGATGAGACCTTCTCACCAGTTGCAAAGATAAAGTCTATTAGAGTGATGCTAGCTGTTGCCGCATTTCATGATTATGAGATTTGGCAAATGGATGTCAAGACCGATTTCCTTAATGGGAAGTTGGCTGAGGATGTTTACATGGCTCAGCCAGAGGGGTTTATGAATCTGAAGCATCCGAATAGAGTGTGTAAGCTTGAGAAGTCCATTAATGGACTTAAGCAAGCATCTCGCAGATGGAATCTTTGCTTCGATGAGAAAGTCAAAGAGTTTGGATTTGTACGAAGCGAAAATGAATCGTGTGTATATGTCAAAGCTGGTGGGAGTATAGTAAGCTTCCTCATTCTATATGTCGATGACATATTACTCATAGGAAACGATGTCCCGACTCTATAGGAAGTTAAGTCCTACCTCGAGAAGTGCTTCGCTATGAAGGACCTCGGAGAGGCTTCTTATATTTTGGGAATAAGGATAGTGAGAGAGAGAAGTAAGAGACTAATAGGACTTAGTCAGAACACTTACTTAGATAAGGTACTAAAAAATTTTAGTATGGAAAACTCGAAGAAGGGAGAATTACCGATACAAAGTGATGCCAAGTTGAGTAAGACTCAAAGTCCGAGTACCGAAGCTGAAATAGCAGAGATGAGCCGAATACCATATGCTTCCGCAGTTGGCTCAATCATGTATGCTATGACTTATACTCGCCCTGATGTAGCCTTTGCTTTGAGCATGGTTAGTAGATATCAAGGGAACCCTGGAAGAGCCCATTGGATTGCAGTGAAGAATATCCTTAAGTGCCTTCGGAGGAAAAAGGAATGGTTCTTAGTCCTCGGAGGGAGTGATGACTTGAAGGTGCGAGGGTATAGTGACGCCAGCTTTCAGACCGACAAGGACAACTATCGTTCGCAGTCGGGCTGGGTCTTTACCCTGAATGGAGGAGCAGTGTGTAACGCCCGTAGATCAGGGCTAGTCAATTTAGAGACGATAGGCATCAAAAATGGATTTTTGATGAAATATTATTTAGAATGAATAATCTTAACTAAGTTATAGTATATGTTACAAGGTTTCCGTGCATATAAAGAACGCCTAAATCCGAGTTATAACGAAGAAGTTATGACCTGTCGAAGTTTTGCGACAGAACCGGCACAACACAGCGCGACATAAATAGTGAATTAACGTTAGAGTGATATTTAGCCTTAGCGATCTAACCGAAAGTCATAGAGTTCGATAAACCGTGAGCGTGCATAAAAAGAACGTCCAAATCTGACTTCGTATGAGGAAGTTATGATTTTTCTAAGTTTCAGCTTAGCAGTATGCAGCCCGAATACTCGATTTGAGATCGAGCGGTTTTTAGCCGAAACAATCTAAACGAGAATCGAAGACCTCATCAATTGTAGTGAAACGATGAAAAGATAGGCGATAACGGACGTCGGACGAAGAAGTTATGATTTTATAACGAAGTTTTCTTATCCGGGCCTTCTAAAAATAAATAATAAAAAATAAATTAAAATTATCCGACAGAGTCTAAACGAAAGTTGTAGAGCGTACTCTCACCTACGCGTGGATATAAAGAATGTCGAAAACGGAGCTCGTATGCGAAAGTTACGGAATTTAGAAGTTTGACGAGTCAAATTACGCCCAGCGTAATTTGAGTAAGCCCCGCGTACTCAGGCGGATGCAAGTTGCCTGACCAATACTCGAGTGCCACCGATCGACGCATGCAGTGACGTCAAAGTACGCCCTGCGTAACTCGAGTACGCCCCGCGTAATCCCAGACCCTTAGCCTATAAATAAAACTCGAAATCAGCCATTTTCTCTTATTCAAACTCTTTCTTCTCTCTAGTTTTTGCCTCGTTTTGCGTGCCGTTTATACCCCGAAGCCCCGGTAACATTTCCGAGCCCCGAAGCAAGATCCGAAGCCTCGAGGATCCCGAAGAGCGTTATTCCCGAGCCTTGATGAAACAGATGGCAATGCAAGGAATCAGGAATAAGGATCTTATATCTAAAGATCAAGTTACAAAGTAGCGATATGAAAAGTATCATGTATGTAGCCTATTAGAGGCATAATATAGGGTGAACTTGAACTTTTGTGTAATCGTTTCAAGGAATTAATATAAACCCTAGTTTTGCTAACTGGTGTGTTGAATGATTGTCTGATTTTCTTGTATGGTGGCTTGGTCGACTACGGGACAATACTTGGGACGAGTATGAGTAGGTGTGAAAGGTAGTAGATGCATATACTACCGGAAGCACAGGACTTGCACTTGGATCAGGGAAAGTCACAAGGTTACCAAGAAGCTAGTGATTGATTCCATTTTATTTTGGTATGTCATTAACATTGTTTCGGTACTGACTAGTAAGATGGTTCTTGTTCCGACCCTAGTGGTCATGTTTAAATTTGAGTTCGACTACGAGGAGTGTTACGTGGTCTAGAGGACCAAGTTAGATGTAACATCTGACTTAAGTCAGAAGGTTGAAGTTAATGCGATTGATAGTGTCGCGCTCGTTGTTAAAAGAAGTTTGTAGGCAGAAATGCTACATGTTGAGATGTGATTATATCACATTAGAATATGAAGGAAGGTATATTCCATTTTGGAATTTAACTATAAGAGACCTGAGTCTAAGCATTGCATCATTCGATGAGAGGTCAGTAGAGCACGACCCATCGGTTTGTTACAATAGATAAAGGAAAGTATTTATCCTGACAAGAAGAAGGATTCCATAATAACGACTTATTTGGTAAATCGAAGGTTGCGATTGAAAGTACAACATAGTACGATAAGCAGAGGCAAGATTGAGCATCGTCTGCGATCAAGAAATCCATAGAGTTAAATACTCTTTCGAGGAAACATAGAATTTACGGTTATTACCTAGGATGAAGAGATAGCGTATGGAATCATTATACAAGTTCTATTTTCGTTGATGATTCCGGGACGTAATCATCCTAAGGGGGAGATAATTGTAACGCCCGTAGATCAAGGCTAGTCAATTTAGAGACGATAGGCATCAAAAATGGATTTTTGATGAAAGATTATTTAGAATGAATAATCTTAACTAAGTTATAGTATATGTTACAAGGTTTCCGTGCATATGAAGAACGCCGAAATCCGAGTTATAACGAAGAAGTTATGACCTGTCGAAGTTTTGCGTGCATAAAAAGAACGTCCAAATCTGACTTCGTATGAGGAAGTTATGATTTTTCTAAGTTTCAGCTTAGCAGTATGCAGCCCGAATACTCGATTTGAGATCGAGCGGTTTTTAGCCGAAACAATCTAAACGAGAATCGAAGATCTCATCAATTGTAGTGAAACGATGAAAAGATAGGCGAGAACGGACGTCGGATGAAGAAGTTATAATTTTATAACGAAGTTTTCCTGTCCGGGCCTTCTAAAAATAAATAATAAAAAATAAAGTCAAAATTAGCCGACGGAGTCTAAACGAAAGTTGTAGAGCGTAGTCTCACCTATGCGTGGATATAAAGGACGTCGAAAACGGAGTTCGTATGCGAAATTTACGGAATTTAGAAGTTTGACGAGTCAAATTACGCCCAACGTAATTTGAGTACGCTCAGCATACTCAGGCGGATGCAAGTTGCCCGACCAATACTCGAGTGCCACCGATCGACGCATGCAGTGACGTCAAAGTACGCCCTACGTAACTCGAGTACGCCCCACGTAATCCCAGACCCTCAGCCTATAATAGAACTCGAAATCAGCCATTTTCTCTTGTTCAAACTCTTTCTTCTCTCTAGTTTTTGCCTCGTTTTGCGTGTCGTTTATACCCCGAAGCCCTGGTAATATTTCCGAGCCCCGAAGCAAGATCCGAAGCCCCGAGGATCCCGAAGAGCGTTATTCCCGAGCCAAAGCGCTGCCCGCGAGGAGCCAGTTTTTGTGAAGATCTTCCAGATCTACGGAGAAACACTACTTCTACAAGCCGTAGTGCTGCCCGATTATCTTCTGATCAAGTGAGTGTGTAGTTACTTTCTTCTAACACATAAATATTAAGTATTTTCTATAAAATACGTGCTATGTGTATAATATGAAGTTGTTTATATGTGTGGGTGTATAGTCCCTTTCATAAACACGGGTATAATACAAGTATTGTGTGAATGTATTAAGTATATGTTTGGGAGAGTGTGTGGTTACTCTCTTCTAACACAAAATATGAAGTATTTGTTATAAAATATGTGCTATGTGTTTATATATTGTTGTTTATTTGAGATGAGTATGGAACGAATGTTTTATATAGTTTTTAAATGAGTTAAACTGTATATGTATTCTATATCTACAAATATGTTGGGTAGAACATGGGTAGATGAGATAGTTGGTATGTGATAAAATGATGAGGTATGAAAGATGATTAAGAGTGATATTGGTAGATGCACCAATTAAAGAATGTCATAAAACTAACAGATGCACTTGAGAATAATATCGGTAGATGCACCAAGTAGTGAATGTCGTGATCTTGGCAGGTGCGCCAAATTGAGATTGTCATAACAATAGCAGATGCGCTTATAGGATAATCTTGGCAGATGCGCTTATAGGATAATCTTGGCAGATGCGCTTATAAGATAATGTCGGCAGATGCGCCTAAAAGAGAATGTCATAAACCTGGCAGTCGTGCCTCGTAGTGTATGACGTAATCCTGGCAGAGGCGCTTAAAGGATGATGTTGGTAGATGCGCCTTATGTAGCAATAGATTTTGTGCTAATTCTTTAGGTCAATCCTTAGGAATGAATGAATGGCGGGTAGTTGAATTCCTAGGGTAAAATCCTAAGAAAGATAATAGGGATGGGTAATTGAGTTGATTGTTTGATGGTTGAATATAATAACTATATTATTGTGGGTTGAAAACCCTATATGCTCACCAGGCTCCCAAGCCTGACCCACTCAGTTTTCTTTGTATCACAGGTATCGATACGAAGATATATTTCACAGAGAGATTAAAGGAGATGTAAAATCTTTAGTGTAAATAATGTAATTTCTGTTTATGCTTATGTGTTTGTATCGGAACATGACATCCCGAGATTTTGTTATATAATAAAAATACATTTCTTTACAGAAATGATTTGATAAATCTTTATCATATTTTGGGAACAAATTCCGCAACTGTTTTCTTTAAAAGATTACTCTGATTTTAAAAACCAAGCATAAACAAATCGGTCTTTTCTGGCCGAGAAATTGGGGATGTCACACGGTGACTTGGAAAAGTTGTAAGCAGGAAACCGTAGCTGATTCAACGTGCGAATCAGAGTACATTGCATCGAGCGAAGCGTCAAAGGAGGCAATATGGTTAAAGAACTTCATCGGTGATCTTGGAGTTGTACCTGCCATAAAGGAGCCCATCGAGATTTTCTGTGATAATGAAGGAGCGGTTGCCTTGACCAAGGAACCGAGGGATCATGGTAGATCCCGGCATATCGACAGAAAATATCACTTTATTAGACATCGTGTAGAAGAAGGACAACTCGTAGTGAAGAGGATATCATCAGAAGATAACCCAGCAGATCCGCTTACGAAGGGACTGAGTAGGGTTAAGCACTTGCAGCATGCTAGGAGTATTGGGCTGAAGGATGATATTAGTATTGATTAGATAGTAGTAGAAACGTGTAATAGATAAATGTAATTGACATTTGATGATTAAATAGAAGAGTATTATTTATGAGTGATGTTACTGTCTTATGTTAATTGTTTAACTATTGTTTCATTTTGCATGTTTTGACTTCCAGAATAATTGAGTTTATTAAGAATAATCGAATTGTTCAAATTGTCCACAATCGTTCATATGTTGGAAGTAGATATGAATGAAGATTGTCATGAATTGGTGTGTAGATTGTCTAAATGGTATTAGACATAGCAAAAATTTGCTGCAACATTCATGAGTGCTTATGAACTAGTTTTGAGCATTGGAACAAACCCACGCTTGCTGGAATCACCTTATGGAATATGATATAAAAGGGTGATCGCAAGACGATAATATCATATAGTCTTAAAACCTAGATATATGGTTTGTTATTTGTTAATTGGTTGTACATTGATAATGCGAAAACACATCAGTAACTTGGTGTTATAAAACACATTATTGTGTATAGTTGATTAATGAATAAGTAAATGCATATAAGTCGAAGTTTATCTGTTACTTTTATCCCAAGAGGGTAAAAGCGATATCTCAGCCACTCGATGATTTGATTTGACTTATGTGTCGGGCCCGGTCAGAACTGAATTGATGTGTTTGATTAAGTTCTATGTCAAATAAATCGGAGATCGAGAAACCAAATGCTAGACAAATTATTCCATAGAATTGTCAGAATGATATCTAACAGAGAACTATACGATCCCTTATCTAAAGGACAAGATTGATTAGATCAGAGTTTGACAGCGTCTTTGAGAGCTACGATTGAAAATCGAATTGTATTTGTGCATATAGTTACTAGACTTATCCAAGTGGGAGACTGTTGGAATAGTGTCTAAGGTTGCAACTATATTAGGCAAGTATTTGACCCGATTGTGTATGGTCCTTTTGGGTTGCCTTCACCATAGCAACTTGACAGGATGATTTATTATGAGAGAATAAATATTATTAATATATTCTGAGAATAATATAAGGAATAATAATATTGTTATTTGATTAATATAAGTCATAAATTAATTAGAATTAATTTGGTGACTTAAAGAGATTAATTAAATAAGAGGGTATAAACTGTCAATTGTTTGATAGTTACACTTTGGGCTGTAAATCCTTTATGGATAGGTTTGGACGATTTCTAGGGCTTAGGATAAGCCACAAATCGTCCAAGGGCTTATCTTGGAAAGGATTTGGATTGCTTTGAGTAAAAGTTATCCAATTAGGGTTTAAGGGTGAAACCCTAGGAGCCTTACAAGTATAAATAGACCCTTGGGGCAAGGGAAATCGAGACCTCTGAAAAGGAAAAGAAACCCTGGCCGATTTGTTCCCTCTCCTCTCTCTCAAATCATCCTCTTGCTAGTTGGTGTTTTGTATGCCATTAGAGGAGTGACATTTGTGACTCTAAAGCTCCAAAAACAAGAAGATCAAACAAGTGTTTCAAGGTAAGCTTCTAACTCTGATTTTGTATTGTTCTTATACTCTATTAGCTATTAGAAGTCTTGGATCCAATGCATGTTTAATTAGAGAAACCTAGATCCAAGCATTAGGGTTTGTATGTGCACATAGGAATGTTCATATGGACAAAACCCATCAACAAGTTCCCACTACTAATAATGTGGCGGATTTGTTCACAAAACCTTTTAACAAAGCTCGATTCGATGTGCTTGTTGGATTTTTGAAGATGATACGTTTTGAGGACTAATTTTTTGTCTTTAAGTTATTTTAAATTTGCGCATTTAGTTTTCGTTCTCTCCCATGCACAAATTTAGGGGGAGAAATAATTAAAAACAATCAAAATCAAACAAAAATCAGAAACTTATCATATATCCAAAAATATTTTCTTGTGTTTTATTTTTTTAAAAAAATTGAAAAGCCAAAAATATTATGTGTCTTCCTTGCTCTTTGATGTTGTGTTGGGAAGTGATATAATTTATGTGATAATAGGTAGTATGAATCTATGTAAGGTATCGAGGTTGAATTGTCTAGGCTTTGTGTTCGATGCGCTGGTAGGCACGAGAGTTTTTGGACTTGACAAGGCATATATGAAATTAAGATAAAAATGACTTGACAGATCTTGACCTATACAAATGCATTTAGCCTTACAATATGACGCTTGGATAGGTTAAGTAGGGAGATATACATGGAAATCTACGGATTAAAATTAAATAATCTATATCTAGAATCGTGGCTTAACTTTTCCTCGATGTATGGATTATGTCCTTAAATTCCAATTTTGATTGGTCGCCCGGGGAAATTCCGATAAAATAGATCTGCAGAAGATTATTTTCTTGCTTTCTTTCTGTTAGACATATGTTGCCTCCTCTGCGTGATCGAAAGATCCGACCTAGACTGCAACATATTCAACTCTGCTTCTATGCATATCTCTCTATGCTATTCTTTCTATCTGTTAGCCATATGCTGTCTCCTCTGCGTGACTGATAATCCGACCTGGTACACAGCATATGCACCATTCTACTTCTCAATTCCTTTGACTCTAGTTAGACATATGTTTCATCCTCTGCGTGATCGGAAGATCCAACCTGGATGTACAATATATGAACTCTAAATCTGTCTTCTCCTATAATAACAGTCTGCTCACCTAAAGTAAGGAGTGCCTTGGAAGTTCCTGATTGTTGAGGTATATCAGGAAGCGGGAAACATGTTCTAATACAACTAAAATCAATCAATAAATGGATTGTCTGTAGATCTCGCTGCTTAACTTAGGTGGACAACAATATCCTTGGTCATCGTCAGATGAATGGTCATTAATAATTTAATTAGAGCTACAAAGTCACAATGCCCTGTGACTTGCAGTATGTCCTAATTTTGTCACAAAATTTTCGTGTTTAAGTGTACCACAATATTAGTGATTGACCATATCTATTCATGACATAGAAGGTACCGATAAACGGATTCAGGCTGTCTAAGAACTTTGATCCCAAAATTCAGCATACTATCAATTTTGGTAAAGGAAATCAATGTTAATTCATTGTTTATTTTATTTCTTATTTTTTATTTTTATTTTTTGTTTTTATTTTTATTTTTCAAAAAAAATTATTAATTAAAAATTAAAATTGATTTTATTTTTATTTTAGTTTAAAATTTTTTAGATTTTATTTTATTTTATTTTTATTTTTACTTTTTATTCCTCAAAATGTATTATTTTTAAACATTTTTGTGGTATTGGACTTAATATTGAAGAAGGCAGCCCATGACCATTGGTTCATGTATAAATACCCAGGCATACGGCTGTAAACACTTTTTGCGTGTGTTTTTCTTTTTATGGTTGTACACGGACCTATTTGCTCTTGATTTCACTGTTCATCGTAAAATTTTATTGTGATAATTCTTGAAATTGATTGTTCGAAACTATAGGTATGTGCATTCCGACTCTCACAGAAGTAATCCTTCAAGAAAACGACGTTTGATCAAAACATAAATCAAAAACTGATGTTTTCGGTGTTTACAGCCCATGAAGGGTTTACGACCGTAAACCTGTTTACGGTCGTGAACCCCTTTTCAGCCAAAAACCAATTTTTGATTTAAAATTTAAATTAAAGTCGAAATCATTTTGTTGCACAAATATCTGTATCATTGTTGCTTTCTCACTTGATTCCATTCATGCAGACTGAAATGGCAGATTTAAAATTTACGGAAAGTCACAATCTGGCAATCCTATTAGCTGATCCTCCTGCTGTCCACAATGAATTTAAGTCCATGATTCCTGGCTTAAAGGAGTGCTGCTTGGCTACAACCCTGATCCTAAATCCAGAAATCTATCAAGGTCTAATTAAACAATTCTGGAAATCTACAGCAGTCAAGAGAGGAGAAAGTGTTTTTGTATTCCTTGAAGCTATCGTAAAAGGATGCAAGATTATCGTCATAGAATAGATAATCATAGATGCTCTGAAGATTGACGATCAATCCAGTTTTCCTACTGAAATAGAAATGGAGCAATCTCAAGAGCTTCTGAGCAGAATGGGCTATGAAGGCGTATTTCCTCCTACCTTGAAGAATATTTTACCGCATTATTGGAGGTTTTTAGCTCATGTTTTTGTGAGCTGTATCTCAGGGAGAAAATCAGGGGCTGACAAGATTTCACTATGAAATACAGGAGCTATTGCTGCCCTTGCCGCTGGAATTGATTTTAATTTCTCAAAGTTCATTCTGGATGAGCTGGTTGTGAATCTCAAGGAAAATACGAGAGATAAATTTCTGATGTATCCGAGGTTTCTTCAAATCATCATCAACGAGCAATTCCCGGAGATTCCTAAAGATGGTGATACATTGGACATCTAGTCTCTTGGGCCAAATTCTATTGGATTGATCAAGCAAAACCGCAAGGGAAAATATACCTTTGAAGGAAAGTACCCTTTGGTAAAATTCGGTATGTTCGCAAAATCCAGTGAAGCCTCTGCTTCTCATGAGTCATCTGACCATATGACTGAAGATGAGGACGTGATCATAGTGTTAGATCATGATGAAGACAGGGTTCCTCCGGTTGCAATTGTAGCCGAGGATCATGAGTAGACCTCTGTTCATGTTGAGAGTGATTATAGCAGAAGTGCGGATGCTGAAAATGATGATGAAGATTCTGAAGATGCTGATTCTCTTTTTGGGGGTAGTTTGTCTCCTCATGGTAATGACGATCTGGATATGAGTTTTATCGACAGTCTGTACTCGTCTAGTGAAGATATGGAAACAATCTATAATTTTTTTGGTGATGAAGTTCAAGAAAAAATGCCTCCAGTACTAAATCAGACTTCCAGTTCTTCAAATCCTATGAATATAATTTCAGGGCTTCCTCCCCCGAATGTTGTGATTCCTACAACCTTGGTGTCTGCGAGTGATTCTCTTGAGACTCATATCTCTGTGCCTGTGATTAAAAGAATAAAATTAGATCCAAGGCCAGGGGTACTGATTCAGGACTTAGTTCAACCCATTCAACCTGTGTTGACCACCTCAACTATAACTCCAACAGCTACTGCTGAACCTAATCTTGACCAACCTAGAACAACTTTTGAAGCTGGAAGTTCTTCAGCTCCTGAGCATGTATCCCCTACAAGGCCTAATCGTGATATTGCCTCAGAAAGGCTTGCTAGGTTCTTGGCTGAAAATGAAGCATATCTTCCTTCTCGAGGTAAAGGTGTATCTATAGGGGAAGGCAACTTGAAGGGGGTTGATTCTTCTAATCCCAAGCTCCGGAAGGAGATTACTGTTCTCAAACAGTAGAATATAGAAAAGAATCTTCTAATTGAAGATCTTAATGCTCGACTCTCCGAGCTCGAAGTTGAAAATTCTCTAAAAACTGATCAAATCTCTGCGTTTCAGCAAGAAAATGCTCAAAAAACGAAACAAATTTATGATCCTCAAATTAATCTTGCTGCTATTTTGGCTGCATATTTTGATCTTGCTGAATTTGGTGATAAGTTTCAATCAGCAGCTGAAAACCCAACTGTTTCTCAAGTTCCTACAACAGATCCAACCACTTCTCCAACCTTTGAACAGACCGAAAACAGGCCAGTTAGAACCACAACAATTGTTGATCGCTTTGAGACGGAACCTGTTCAAGCTCCACCCCAAATCACTATTAAGTGAGGAGGGAGAATGGTTACTTCTTAGAAAAGGGGAGGTCTGCTCTTCATGAAAAATTCTGATCAAAATGTTCGTGGTGATCATCCTCAATTAACCGTGACTGACCTTGAAAAGAAAAGTTCCAGCACAAATATGGTGATAGGTCAGGATTCCGTGTGTGGGGTTATCACGATAAAATATATTGTTGGCTGGTCGAGAGGAAAAGCAACACAGTGGAGTACTACAAACGTCAAAATGAGTTCTCTTCGCTTACCAAGATGGATCTAATAGAGTTGTCTGCTGCTCAGTTCTACAATCCCTCAAATAATTCATAGGCAACGGCTTTCAAGCTTTTTCTGGAAAATCAGGTGAAAAGAGGATTTGATGGTATGAAGACTACTGAATCTATCCTGAAAACCTCTAAACATGTGTCTGATCCTTCCACTAAGAAGAAAATCAAAACTGTCATGTGGCCTCCTACAAAGCAGTTGACAAAGATTCCTATCATTAAAAACTTCTGTGATGGATCTTTGCGCAACATGTTATACTGGGTTTATGATGAAGCAACGGCCTCAGCAGTCATCAAGTTCGAAAAAGGCCCATTCCGTTTAATTGATAATAAGGACCTCTTGCAATTTGGTAAAGAGGACATTCATACATTGGCTAGTCATAAAATCATTTGTGAGCAAGAAGTTTTGGAGCCTGCTGCTAAAGAATTTACAAGCATGATCTCTGAGATAATCATCAATAGTATATGGCTCGGTGCAATGGGGAGATCAGATGTGTTGGTTATTGAGAAGGACTGAAATTATGCTAGCTTCAAACCAAGGGGGAGATTGAAAGGGCATTATTTTGTGGTTTGAGCTAGGCAATCATTTGTATAAGTCATGTTAGGTTTTTGGTCAAGTTTAGTGTGTTTTTGTTGGTGTTTACGGCCAACAGTATGTGTACGGCCGTAAACAAGTTTACGGCCGTAAACCTGTTTACGGCCAACTGTTCCATATATATAGGGTGTGTTAGTATTGTGTCAGGGTTGTTGGTGAATCAGAGAGTCCATAGAGTGTACGGTTCCCAAGGTGTATCAAACGTTTATTTGATTAATAAAACGTGTGCATGCTTGGATTGTTTCTGTTCTTCTACTACATTCTTACTTGATTGATTGGTGTTTGTTTGATAACTGCAGGATTCACTGTTTTGGGACTTACAGGACTCCTTAAAATAATACTGTCAATAAAAGAGATAACCCCCCACAGCTACGGACTTAGTGCCTAACAAATAACCTCGACAATTATGGACTTGGTGTCTGTTGTACAAACCCTGGCAGTGAAGGACTTCGTGCCTATTCCTTGGGACAATCCTTAGGAATGATTGAGTGAATGATAGATGATTCTTAGGGTAGATCCTTAAGAATAAAGAAGATAATGGGGATGGGTAATTGGGTTAATTGTTTGTTGATGAAACATAATAACTATATTATTGTGGGTTGAAAACTCAATGTACTCACCAGGCTTCCCAACCTGACCCACTTAGTGTATCATAGCTATCGATACGAAGACACATTACATTGAGAGATTAATGGATATGTAAATCATTAATGCAAAATGAATGTAAGTTTTGTTTATGTTTATGTTTATGTGTTGACAATGCAATCCAAATGTTTTAATATAAATACAAATACATTTCTTCGGAAATGCTTTGATAATATTATTATCATGTTTTCTGGGAACAAATTCCGCAATACTAATTTTCAAAAAAGATACTCTTATTTTTAAATAAGCATAACTAAAATTTTCAAAATGACCGTGAATTTGGGGATGCCAGTTCTGTTAGATCGCTTACAGTATATATATATATATATATATATATATATATATATATATATATATATATATATATATAACCCATTTCAGACCATTAGAAAATTCACAAACTATAAGGCCCATTTCTCATGTGTCACTTACAAAGTTTGATAAATCGGAAAAAAACATAATTTTATTTTGATTTTAGTAAAAGAATGGTTAATCTTGTAAAAGACCTTATATTTTTGGTTTTTTTTTCGGTTTGAACTTAACTTTATTTTATTTTTCTTGAAAAAGACCTTGCATTTTTTTTTTCCAATCCCACCCTTTTTGACAGTTTTTTTTTCCTTAAAAAGTTGTTAAATTTCAGGGATTTTTCGGGAAAAGCTAAAAAAGTTAAGGATTTTTGTGGAAACAGTTTGAAGGTTGATATTTTTTGGAAAAGAAAAAAAAGTTGAGGTTGTTTCATAAAAAATGAAAAAAAAAATACATGGTCTTATTCAGGAAAAAAATAAGATTTAATCCAAAAAAGAAAAACACAAAATATAAGACCTTTTATAAGATTAATTGAAAAAAATTGTTATATTTGTTGTTATAAAATAATATAACATTTAAATTCTATGTATATCTCATGACATCATATAATAAATGCTAATATGTCATAATAGTTATTTTTCAATTGTTGTTCAAAAATTTCTAACATATTCACAACTACTCAATTGTTTATTTATGACTATTTACCAAGTCTTTAAATGCTGAAAATACTATCTTATATAAATCAAGAATTTTGTTTCTTGTTATTGAAAACCTCGTGATGCTTGTTATTGAAAACCTCATGATGCCTAACCTTTATAGAGTCATTACTATATTCTTCTTCTTAACAATGTCATTCGCTCGTCCACTCAATTCCTCTGAAAACTGCTTTTTAGTCAATAGGTGGCATATACTCGTTACTAGTAACCTTCCTGATAATATGAATCTTCATTTCCATGGAAGTCAAAATAGCGATAAAACAGTTGTCCTTTCTTCCGGACAAGCTTTTGATTGGTCATTCTGTAAAACCGGCAATCAACAATATTTTGGTGACTTCAATTGGGGTTCAAGGAGTGTATCCTTGACACTATTTGATAATCATGTCAACAGGATATGCAATCGTTTTAAAGTAGGCACAAGACATTGTTATTGGCTAGTCAATACAGAAGGTTTTTACGTATCAAGAACTAATCCACCATTCCCTAATGATGCATGGCATTTTGAAAGGTCTTGGAGTTGAATATTTTGTAATCTTGTTGACTTTATAATTAAATTAATATAATAAAGTACATTTTCAGTTTACTAATGTTGTGACATATTTTTTTCCTTTTAATCATAATTCATTTACTTCTACCATATCTACGACTCTTTACTATTCTATTCATACCAAATTTTCTAATCATACAATTTAGATTAGCATATAGGCTTAAAATATTCTGGGTTTTGGATTAAATTTTGATCAAGATTAACTCATGTCTTTGTCCAAAACCTAATCATTATTTTTTAGATTTGAGGTTGGTTTTCGATCGTAAAACTAAAACCAGTTATATGCAAAAATATGTATAACAAATTCATATATATATATATATATATATAGGTAAAAGTTTAAATGAGAACCCCTAAAAGTTAAGAACCCTAAGAACCATTTAATTTCAATTTGTTTTTGTCTACTATCCAACAATATTTATAACACTTTTAAACATTTCTTACAAAAAAAACTTTCCTAAAACCTCTCAAACTCTCTCAAGAACACAAAATCCAACACCACCTCCGCCACCTTCCGCTTACCGCCGCCCTCATATGATCTATCATCGAAATGATGAGTAGTCAAGGTTTTTCGCTTCAGATCCACCTTTAAACTCCACTGATATCAGATATGGAGTAAAAAACTCCACTGATGGAGTTGTGACCACCAGATCGACATTGTTCTTCGTCCACCACCAGATATGTCGTCCAGATGTGTAAGTTCAAGTTCAAATTTGTGATTTCCACCACCATCGACGTCCAGATCTGCAACTTTCGGTCCAGATCTATGATTTATACCACCTACCACCGTCGTATTCTACCGCCTTCCATCATTGGAATGTCGAGTAGCCAATTTTTTCGCTTCAGACTCCACTGATCTTAGATATGGAGTCAAAAACTCTTGATCTGTCATTTTGTCTTCCAGATATGCAAGCTCGAGTTTAGATATATGATTTCCGCGACCACCGACATCCAAATCTACGAGTCCGGTCTAGATCTATGATTTCTGACGAGCAACCATCTGAACCCATTTTCGATCGACATCAGACTTGTTCTCCTGCCATTTGTGTCGCCATCGAAGCATCACAAGGCATTAATCTCATCCTTCATCGTCGTAACATAAAGGTGTTATTCTTGAACTCGTTTTTCCTCCAAAACATGTTTTTTTCTTTATCTAATTTGTTTCAAAACTCATTTTTTTGTTTGTCATATCTGTACTTCTCCTCTCATTGATATATTTCTCTCTGATTTGTTATCTGGTGGTATAGTTTAAAAAGTGAAGTTATGGAAAAAAGATGCACATAAGGTGTTTGATTAAATGCTATAATGAAGTTTTATGTTAAAGTCTAAATAATGAAAATTGTAAATTAATGTATGAAAGAGTGCACGAAAATATAATGTGAATAAAACTGTGAATATAATGTAAATTAAACTGTGAATAAGTGTATTAAGTTGTGGAATGTGTAAACTAAATTGTATTTTTTTTTACTTTCTTTATTTTTATGTATTTTACCGGAGAAAATATTGTTTTATGGTTATTTTGTTGTGAATAATTTAGATATTGTTATTATGTTAGTATTTTACATATATGTATATATGTAAAATACATCAGCTATATCAATTTTTTATTGTTTTTCCTTCTATTAAACTGTGAATTTAATATTTTAATCTCTCATTTGTTGTTTACTTTTGTTAATGATTTTTTAATTGCTATTAAGTTATGAATCCAAGTTTGGTTTCTTATTCATTACAATATTTGTATAAAATATGTTATTCACAGTTTATGTTTTATGGTTATTTTGTTGTGAATTGAATTTAGATGTTATTATGTTAGTATTTCCAGAAAAAAAAAAAAATTAGGTTTATTTAAGTTGTCATTGGGATGTTTTAATGTTTCAATTATTTTTTAGTTATGTTATTATTAATTTTAAATGTTATTAATAACAAAATAAAAGTTTTAAATTGTGTATGCATTAATTTTAAGAAGTTTTAAACAACAAATGTGTGAACTTTTATAAGTTTTAAGCTGTAAATGCATGATTTTTTATATAGAACTAATTATTTCAATGAAAGAGAAAAGTTTTATGTTTTGAATGCATGGTTTTATAAATTTTAAGTTATGAATGCATTATTGTTTTTAAACAGTCCTAACTACTTCAATGAAAAACATAAATTTTAAACTGTGAATGTTGTGAATATATGATTTTTTGAAGTTTTATAGTTTTTTATGTTAGTGTTTTCTCAAATAATGTAAATTTAGTGTTTTAAAATTATGATTAATGTTTCATCTATTGTTTAATTATATTAATGTTAGTTTTAACTGTTATCAATAAGTAAATATATGTTTTAAATTGTAAATACATGATTTTTTATAAGTTTTAAATTGTGAATACATGGTTTTTTTTATAAGTTTTAAGTTGTAAATACATGGTTTTTATACATATCAGATTGTTTCAACGAAATACATAAGTTTTAAATTGTGAATGCATGAGTTTTTTTTTTATAAGTTTTAAGCTTTTAATGCATGATTTTTCCACATACATGATAGCTACAATGAAAAACATCAATTTTAATTTTTTTGTGAATATATTTATTTTTGGTGTTGTATAACATTGTAAGAATGTATTAGTTTTTATATTTGTTTTGCATTAAACTGTGAATAAGGAAATTAATTGGTTTATTAAATTATGCATATAGTATTATAACTGCCAATCAATGATTTTTTATAAATAGATCTGATTTGAAAGGAAAGATGGTTGCGACAGTGGCATGAGTGGTTGATAGTGGCGTGTGTAGTAGTAGTTGGTAGTGTTGCTAGAGTTTTGCATATTTTATATAAATTTTGTGTTAAATTACATATAAATGTATGCATGAAAATATTAAATTTTGTATTAGTAAATTATTATGTTTATTAAATTGTGAATAATGTATTTTAAATTGTGAATATTTCTTACACACGATATATTTTTTTGTAATTAATCTACAATTTAGAAAAAAAGAAAATTGAATTTTTCAAGACATCATTCTATTTTTTTGTACTAAAATTTTATATATATTGGCTGGAAAAGTAAAAAGTATTACCAAAGGTAAAGGAGCTACAATGTTGGTTCTGTTAAACTTTGATTACGACCACGGAAATTCCACTGAATTTAATGTTAATTCGTCGGTGTTCTTGTGACATCCCCAATTTCACGGCCAGAAAAGACCGATTTATTTATGCTTTGTTTTAAAATAAGAGTTATCTTTTAAAGAAAACAGTTGTGGAATTTGTCCCAAAAGCAAAATATGATAACCATTTATCAAAATATTTCTCAACAAGAAGGTATTTTTATTAAATAATAAAATCTCGGGATGTCATGTTCTGATACAGATCAAAAGCATAAACAATATAAAACAAACTTTACAACAGTCATTTATAACCACTGATCTACAATCCAAAATCTCTTGTCAAGTCCACCAACTTATACTCTCGTGCCATTACCTGTAATGCAAAGAAAACTGAGTGGGTCAGGCTTGGGAGCCTAGTGAGCATATAGGGTTTTCAACCCACAATAATACATTTATTCAATCATCAAACAATCAACCCAATTACCCATCCCCATTATGTTCTTTATTTCTTAACGTTTTACCCTAAGAATCGATTATACTTTCTTCATTGATTCTAAGGATTTACCTAAGGAACTGACACAAAGTCCATTTGCTACCACAGTTTATACAACAGGCACTACGTCGCATAGTCACCAGGGTTCATACAATTGGCACTACATTTCATACTCACCAAGGTTTACACAATAGGAACTACGTCTCATAGTCACCTGGGTTTACACAATAGGCACTACGTCTCACAGTCACTTGGGTTTAAACAAAAGGCACGAAGTCACATCGTGACCAAGATTTATCAAATAGGCACGAAGACGCATCGTCACCAAGGCTTACTCAATAGGCACGAAGTCGCATTGTCACCAAGGCTTACTCAATAGGCACGAAGTCGCATCATCACCAAGGCTTACTCAATAGGCACGAAGTCGCATCGTCACCAACTATTCCATCTCCTCATGTTCTACCCAACATTTTTGTAGATATAAATACAAACACAATTTAAATCATTTAACATCCGTATAAAAACATTAACTCCAAGTCCATCTCAAATAGATAATTAATATATAACACAAAACACGTATTTCATAGCTAATACTTTATATTTATGTGTTAGAAGAAAGAAATTATGCACTACGCATATAAAAAACAATATATATATATATATATATATATATATATATATACACACACACATAACACGTATTTTATAAAATACTTTATATCTATATGTAAGATGAAAGTGACTATATACTCACTTGATTAGAGGATGCTCGGACAACACTACGACTTGTAGAAGTAGTATTCTTAGGTAGATCTGGAAGATCTTCACAAAAACGGGCTTCTCGCGGGCAGAGCTTCGGCTCAGGAATCTCACTTCTCGGGATCCTCGGGGCTTCGGAACTTGCTTCGGGGCTCGGGAATGATACTGGGGCTTCGGGATATAATTGGCACGCAAAACGATGCAAAACTTAGAGCGAAAGGAAGAAAATTAGCAAGGTAAATGGCTGGTCTCAGGTTCTATTTATAGGCTGCTGGGTCTGGGATTACGCTGGGCATAATTTTGGAGTACGCTGGGCGTACTCTTCGGATAAGCTTTGGTATGCGTGCCACAATCTTCAAAAATTCATAACTTTCGCATACGAGCTCTGTTTTCGACGTTCCTTATATCCACGCGTAGGTGAGATTATGCTCTACAACTTTCATTTTGACTCCGTCGGCTAGTTTTGACTTTATTTTTATTATATTATTTTTAGTAGGCGGGATAGGAAAACTTCGTTATAAAATCATAACTTCTTCATCCGACGTCCGTTTTTGTCTGTATTTTTACCGATGCACTACTAATGACGAGATCTTCGATTCTCATTTAGATTGTTTCGGCTAAAAAACGTTGAATCTCAAATCGAGTATTCGGGCTGCATACCGCTAAGTCGAAACTTAGAAAAATCATAACTTCCTCATACGAAGTCAGATTTGGACATTCTTTTTATGCACGCTCATGGTTTAACGAATTCTACAACTTTCGTTTAGATTGCTAAGGCTAAATATCGCTCTAACGTAAATTCACTTTTTACGTCGTTCTACGTCGTGCTGGTTCTGTCGCGAAACTTCGACAGGTCATAACTTCTTCGTTATAACTCGGATTTCGGCAGTCTTTATATGCACGGAAACCTTTTGACATATACTACAACTTAGTTAAGATTATTTATTCTAAGTAGCCTTTTGTAGAAAAGTCATTTTCTACCCCTATGATCTCTAAATTGACTAGCCGGTATCTACGGGCGTTAAAATTATCACCCCCTTAGGATGATTACATCCCGGAATCATCAACGAAATAGGGATTGTAAAATGATTCCAATATTCTGATTTAAATCAGATGTTACATCGAACTTGGTTCTCCGAACCACGTAACAAACTCATCGTAGTCGGACTCAATTTAATATGACCACTAGGGTCGGAATAACAATCATCCTACTAGCCATTACCGAAACAAGGGTAATGACATACTTGAATAAAAACAAACTCAATTACAAGCTTCTTGGTAACCTTGTGAATTTCCCTGATCCAAGTGCGAGTCTTGTGCTTCCGGTAGTATAGGCCTCTACTACCATTCACACCTACTCATACTCGTCCCAAGTATTGTCTCGCAGTCCCCAAGTCTTAAAAGCCCAAAACAATTTAACACACACGAATGTGTCCACATCGTCATAAACAATCTCCCTAGACTCTACTAGGACTTCTTCATTGCGTATCTTCAATCATCAATACTTCTTCAACTTGCTTGGTGGTGGAAAGTTCATCTAATGGGACAACTTCATGAATAACACCAATATTCCATCATCCCGCCAATCGAAGGTGTACTTCGGACGTACCGTACTCTTCTAATCGCACTGCTTGACATATACTAACGACAAAACACCACTCTTACGATATCTTCCGACAGGTTTCATTCACTATCATAAGCCGTTTTCATTTCCTCCATTTACTCAATTCTCTATGAGTTTTCACCATGACGTTATTTTCACAGAAGCATGCATTCCTTGAATCAAGACGCAAATATAGCTAGAGAAGATTTAGACGCGTAATCCTCCTTATTACTCCGAAAAGTTATATGTCAGTTCTAATATCGTAATTAAATGTTTAGAAACCTGAGCACATAAAATTCCAAATCCAGTCGGCAACAGACCATAGATCGGAACAAATAATATCACATATGGCAATCATATAACATTTAGCACATAAAGACATTTTAGGAATCTTTCCTAAAATAAACTAGTGCTCGTGTCGATTTAGGTGTACTACCTAAAATATAATGGACACACTCAACTCACAATCATCGCTTAGCATTCTAAGTTTAAGTCTAGAAATAAATCCATATTCCTAGCTCACTTAAACTAATGTTTTGATACCAACTGTGACATCCCCAATTTCACGGCCAGAAAAGACCGATTTATTTATGCTTTGTTTTAAAATCAGACTTATCTTTTAAAGAAAACAGTTGCGGAATTTGTCCCAAAAACAAAATATGATAACCATTTATCAAAATATTTCTCAACAAGAAGGTATTTTTATTAAATAATAAAACCTCGGGATGTCATGTTCTGATACATATCAAAAGCATAAACAATATAAAATAAACCTTACAACAGTCATTTATAACCACTGATCTACAATCCAAAATCTCTTGTCAAGTCCACCAACTTATACTCTTGTGCCATTACCTGTAATGCAAAGAAAACTGAGTGGGTCAGGCTTGGGAGCCTGGTGAGCATATAGGGTTTTCAACCCACAATAATACATTTATTCAATCATCAAACAATCAACCTAATTACCCATCCCCATTATCTTCTTTATTTCTTAACGTTTTACCCTAAGAATCGATTATACTTTCTTCATTCATTCCTAAGGATTTACCTAAGGAACTGGCACAAAGTCCATTTGCTACCATGGTTTATACAACAGGCACTACGTCGCATAGTCACCAGGGTTCATACAATTGGCACTACGTCTCATAGTCATCAAGGTTTACACAATAGGCACTACGTCTCATAGTCACCTGGGTTTACACAATAGGCACTAGGTCTCATAGTCACTTGGGTTTAAACAAAAGGCACGAAGTCACATCGTGACCAAGATTTATCAAATAGGCACGAAGACGCATCGTCACCAAGGCTTACTCATTAGGCACGAAGTTGCATTGTCACCAAGGCTTACTCAATAGGCACGAAGTCGCATCATCACCAAGGCTTACTCAATAGGCACGAAGTCGCATCGTCACCAACTATTCCATCTCCTCATGTTCTACCCAACATTTTTGTAGATATAAATAAAAACACAATTTAAATCATTTAACATCCGTATAAAAACATTAACTCCAAGTCCATCTCAAATAGATAATTAATATATAACACAAAACACGTATTTCATAGCTAATACTTTATATTTATGTGTTAGAAGAAAGAAATTATGCACTACGCATATAAAAAACAATATATATATATATATATATATATATATATATATATATATATATATATATATATACACACACACATAACACATATTTTATAAAATACTTTATATCTATATGTAAGATGAAAGTGACTATATACTCACTTGATTAGACGATGCTCGGACAACACTACGACTTGTAGAAGTAGTATTCTTAGGTAGATCTGGAAGATCTTCACAAAAACGGGCTTCTCGCGGGCAGAGCTTCTGCTCGGGAATCTCACTTCTCGGGATCCTCGGGGCTTTGGAACTTGCGTCGGGGCTTGGGAATGATACCGGGGCTTTGGGATATAATTGGCACGCAAAACGATGCAAAACTTAGAGCGAAAGGAAGAAAATTAGCAAGGTAAATGGCTGGTCTCGGGTTCTATTTATAGGCTGCTGGGTCTGGGATTACGCTGGGCGTACTCTTCGGATAAGCTTTGGTATGCGTGCCACGATCTTCAAAAATTCATAAGTTTCACATACGAGCTCTGTTTTCGACGTTCCTTATATCCACGCGTAGGTGAGATTATGCTCTACAACTTTCATTTAGACTCCATCGGCTAATTTTGACTTTATTTTTATTATATTATTTTTAGTAGACGGGACAGGAAAACTTCGTTATAAAATCATAACTTCTTCATCCGACGTCCGTTTTTGTCTGTATTTTTACCGATGCACTACTAATGACGAGATCTTCGATTCTCATTTAGATTGTTTCAGCTAAAAACCGTTGAATCTCAAATCGAGTATTCGGGCTGCATACCGCTAAGTCGAAACTTAGAAAAATCATAACTTCCTCATACGAAGTCAGATTTGGACATTCTTTTTATGCACGCTCATGGTTTAACGAATTCTACAACTTTCGTTTAGATTGCTAAGGCTAAATATCGCTCTAACGTAAATTCACTTTTTACGTCCTTCTGCGTCGTGCCGGTTCTGTCGCGAAACTTCGACAGGTCATAACTTCTTCGTTATAACTCGGATTTCGGCGGTCTTTATATGCACGGAAACCTTGTGACATATATTACAACTTAGTTAAGATTATTTATTCTAAGTAGCCTTTTGTAGAATATTCATTTTCAACCCCTATGATCTCTAAATTGACTAGCCCGTATCTACGGGTGTTAAAATTATCACCCCCTTAGGATGATTACGTCCGGGAATCATCAACGAAATAGGGATTGTAAAATGATTCCAATATTCTGATTTAAATCAGATGTTACATCGAACTTGGTTCTCCGAACCACGTAACAAACTCATCGTAGTCGGACTCAATTTAATATGACCACTAGGGTCGGAATAACAATCATCCTACTAGCCATTACCGAAACAAGGGTAATGACATACTTGAATAAAAACAAACTCAATTACAAGCTTCTTGGTAACCTTGTGAATTTCCCTGATCCAAGTGCGAGTCTTGTGCTTCCGGTAGTATAGGCCTCTACTACCATTCACACCTACTCATACTCGTCCCAAGTATTGTCTCGCAGTCCCCAAGTCTTAAAAGCCCAAAACAATTTAACACACACAAATGTGTCCAAATCATCATAAACAATCTCCCTAGGCTCTACTAGGACTTCTTCATTGCGTATCTTCAATCATCAATCCTGCTTCAACTTGCTTGGTGGTGGAAAGTTCATCTAATGGGACAACTTCATGAATAACACCAATATTCCCTCATCCCGCTAATCGAAGGTGTACTTCGGACGTACCGTACTCTTCTAATCGCACTGCTTGACATATACTAACGACAAAACACCACTCTTACGATATCTTCCGACAGGTTTCATTCACTATCATAAGCCTTTTTCATTTCCTCCATTTACTCAATTCTCTATGAGTTTTCACCATGACGTTATTTTCACAGAAGCATGCATTCCTTGAATCCAGACGCAAATATAGCTAGAGAAGATTTAGACGCGTAATCCTCCTTATTACTCCGAAAAGTTATATGCCAGTTCTAATATCGTAATTAAATGTTTAGAAACCTGAGCACATAAAATTCCAGATCCAGTCGGCAACAAACCATAGATCGGAACAAATAATATCACATATGGCAATCATATAACATTTAGCACATAAAGGCATTTTAGGAATCTTTCCTAAAATAAACTAGTGCTCGTGTCAATTTAGGTGTACTAACTAAAATATAATGGACACACTCAACTCACAATCATCGCTTAGCATTCTAAGTTTAAGTCTAGAAATAAATCCATATTCCTAGCTCACTTAAACTAATGTTTTGATACCAACTGTGACATCCCCAATTTCACGGCCAAAAAAGACCGATTTATTTATGCTTTGTTTTAAAATCAGAGTTATATTTTAAAGAAAACAGTTACGGAATTTGTCCCAAAAACAAAATATGATAACCATTTATCAAAATATTTCTCAACAAGAAGGTATTTTTATTAAATAATAAAACCTCGGGATGTCATGTTCTGATACATATCAAAAGCATAAACAATATAAAATAAACCTTACAGCAGTCATTTATAACCACTGATCTACAATCCAAAATCTCTTGTCAAGTCCACCAACTTATACTCTTGTGCCATTACCTGTAATGCAAAGAAAACTGAGTGGGTCAGGCTTGGGAGCCTGGTGAGCATATAGGGTTTTCAACCCACAATAATACATTTATTCAATCATCAAACAATCAACCTAATTAACCATCCCCATTATCTTCTTTATTTCTTAACGTTTTACCCTAATAATCGATTCTACTTTCTTCATTCATTCCTAAGGATTTCCCTAAGGAACTGGCACAAAGTCCATTTGCTACCATGGTTTATACAACAGGCATTACGTCGCATAGTCACCAAGGTTCATACAATTGGCACTACGTCTCATAGTCACCAAGGTTTACACAATAGGTACTACGTCTCATAGTCACCTGAGTTTACACAATAGGCACTACGTCTCATAGTCACCTGGGTTTACACAAAAGGCACGAAGTCACATCGTCACGAAGATTTATCAAATAGGCACGAAGTCGCATCGTCACTTAGGCTTACTCAATAGGCATGAAGTCGCATCGTCACCAAGGCTTACTCAATAGGCACGAAGTCGCATCGTCACCAACTATTCCATCTACCCATGTTCTACCCAACATTTTTGTAGATATAAATACAAACACAATTTAAATCATTTAACATCCGTATAAAAACATTAATTCCAAGTCCATCTCAAATAGATAATTAATATATAACACAAAACACGTATTTCATAGCTAATACTTTATATTTATGTGTTAGAAGAAAGTAATTATGCACTCACGCATATAAACAACAATATATATATATATATATATATATATATATATATATATATATATATACACACACAACACGTATTTTAAAAAATACTTCATATCTATGTGTAAGATGAAACTGACTATACACCTACTTGATTAGACGATACTCGGACAACACTACGACTTGTAGAAGTAGTATTCTTCGGTAGATCTGGAAGATCTTCAAAAAAAGGGCTTCTCGCAGGCAGAGCTTCGGCTCGGGAATCTCACTTCTTGGGATCCTCGGCGCTTCGGAATTTGCTTCGGGGCTTGGGAATGATACCGGGGCTTCGGGATATAATTGGCACGCAAAACGATGCAAAACTTAGAGAGAAAGGAAGAAAATTAGCAAGGGAAATGACTGATCTCGGCTTCTATTTTTAGGCTGCTGGGTCTGGGATTACACTGGGCGTAATCAGTACGCTGGACGTACTCTTCAGATAAGCTTTGGTATGTGTGCCACGATCTTCAAAAATTCATTACTTTCGCATACGAGCTCTGTTTTCGACGTTCTTTATATCCACGCATAGTTGAGATTATGCTCTACAACTTTCATTTAGACTCCGTCGGATAATTTTGACTTTATTTTTATTATATTATTTTTAGTAGGCCGGGACAGGAAAACTTCGTTATAAAATCATAACTTCTTCATCTGACGTCCGTTTTTGTCTGTCTTTTTACCGATGCACTACTAATGACGAGATCTTCGATTCTCATTTAGATTGTTTCTTCTAAAAACCACTCGATCTCAAATCGAGTATTCAGGCTGCATATCGCTAAGTCGAAACTTAGAAAAATCATAACTTCCTCATACGAAGTCAGATTTGGACGTTCTTTTTATGCACGCTCATGGTTTAACGAACTCTACAAATTTCGTTTAGATTGCTAAGGTTAAATATCGCTCTAACGTAAATTCACTTTTTACGTCCTTCAGCGTCGTGCCGGTTCTGTCGCAAAAGTTCGACATGTCAAAACTTCTTCATTATAACTCGGATTTCTGCGTTCTTTATATGCACGGAAACCTTGTGACATATACTACAAATTAGTTAAGATTATTTATTCTAAATAACATTTTGTCGAAAAGTCATTTTCGACCCCTATTATCTCTAAATTGACTAGCCCGGATCTACGGGCGTTACAATTATCACCCTCTTAGGATGATTACGTCCCGGAATCATCAACAAAATTGGCACTACGTCTCATAGTTACCAAGGTTTACACAATAGGCACTACGTCTCATAGTCACCTGGGTTTACACAATAGGCACTACGTCTCATAGTCACCTGGGTTTATACAAAAGGCATGAAGTCACATTGTCACCAGGATTTATCAAATAGGCACGAAGTCGCATCGTCACCAAGGCTTACTCAATAGGCACGAAGTCGCATCGTCACCAACTATTCCATCTACCCATGTTCTACCCAACATTTTTGTAGATATAAATACAAACACAATTTAAATCATTTAACATCCGTATAAAAATATTAAATCCAAGTCCATCTCAAATAGATAATTAATATATAACACACAACACGTATTTCATAGTTAATACTTTATATTTATGTGTTAGAAGAAAGTAATTATGCACTCATGCATATAAACAATATATATATATATATATATATATACACACACACACACATAACACATATTTTATAAAATACTTCATATTTATGTGTAAGATGAAAGTGACTATACACTCACTTGATTAGACGATGCTCGGACAACACTACAACTTGTAGAAGTAGTATTCTTCGGTAGATCTTCACAAAAACAGGCTTCTCGCGGGCAGAGCTTCGGCTCAGGAATCTCACTTCTCGGGATCCTTGGGGCTTCGGAACTTGCTTCGGGGCTCGGGAATGATACCGGGCTTCGGGATATAATTGGCATGCAAAACGATGCAAAACTTAGAGAGAAAGGAAGAAAATTAGCAAGGGAAATGGCTGATCTCGGGTTCTATTTATAGGCTGCTGGGACTGAGATTACGCTAGGCGTAATTTTGGAGTACGCTGGGCGTACTCTTCGGATAAGCTTTGGTATGCATGCCATGATCTTCAAAAATTCATAACTTTCGCATACGAGCTCCGTTTTCGACGTTATTTGTATCCACACGTAGATGAGATTATGCTCTACAACTTTCAATTAGACTCCGTTGGCTAATTTTGAATTTATCTTTATTATATTATTTTTAGTAGGCCGGGAAAGGAAAACTTCGTTATAAAATCATAACTTCTTCATCCGATGTCCGTTTTTGTCTGTCTTTTTACCGATGCACTACTAATGATGAGATCTTCGATTCTCATTTAGATTGTTTTGGCTAAAAACCGCTCGATCTCAAATCGAGTATTCAGGCTGCATACCGCTAAGTCGAAACTTAGAAAAATCATAACTTCCTTATACGATGTCAGATTTGGACGTTCTTTTTTTGCACGCTCATGGTTTAACGAACTACACAACTTTCGTTTAGATTGCTAAGGCTAAATGTCACTCTAACTTAAATTCACTTTTTACGTCCTTCAGCGTCGTACCGGTTCTGTCGCGGAACTTCGACAGGTCATAACTTCTTCGTTATAACTCGGATTTCGGCGTTCTTTATATGCACGGAAACCTTTTGACATATACTAAAACTTAGTTAAGATTATTTATTCTAAATAACCTTTTGTAGAAAAGTCATTTTCGACCCCTATTATTTCTAAATTGACTAGCCTGGATCTACGGGCGTTACAGTTCTGGCGGTGGTCCGACGACAAATGGCAAGTAGTTTGTAAAGTATGGAATATAATATTTTGTTTAATACAATATAAATGTTATATTTGTCGAAAAATGTCTTTAATGAAAGTATTTGAAAATGGTTCTCATTTAAACCACTCCCTATATATATATATATATATATATATATATATATATATATATATATATATATATATATATATATATATATATATATATATATATATATATATATATATATGGGCGGATTTGATGTGGGGCATGGTGTTACACCGGCAATACCTGCTTTTCCGGAACGTAGTAGAAAATTTTTCGAAATTTTTTCTTTACCTTTTGTGCCACTACGTAAAAAAACCCGCCAACTACTAAAAAAATAGCAACTATGTAAATCAAAATGTAAAAACATTGGATCAATTAAGCGCAAATAAAACAATTATCCAATTGTCCAGTAGGGTCCAATACTCCAAGAGTCCAAGTCTCAAATCATTCAATCACAAAAAGAAAAAAACAATAAGGAGACCTCGTCGTTTCCTTCTGTTCGCAGTAGCCTCACATCGACGACTTCTTCTCATGTTCTTCTTCTGTTTTGATCAACAATCCACAATTTCCCTCCCAAATGCAAAAAACAAGGCACTTCTTGCTGGCTTGAGGTGCAAAAATCGATTCCAAGTACAAAAACAACTCAAATCCAAGGTCCAAGCCCTAATGAAGCAAGTAAGTATTTCTAATTTTCTATGGTTTTTGAATTTATAGTTGTAATTGCTAAGCAAAATTTGAAATTGCTATGGTTTTCAAAATTCCAATTAGTTGTAATTTCTATGTGTATATTGAAGTTATTAGATATTTGGATGATTTGATAAAATTGCTATGTTATTATAGAAATTATTGTTTGATTAGTTGTAATTTCTATGCTTTTTATTGAATTGATTGTTTGATTTTTTAAAATTACTTTGTTTTAGGTTTACATGTTATTGTTTGATTAGGTATTAGGTGAACATTATATGTTTTATTGAAGTTATTTTTTGATTAGGTTAAATTTTTATGTTTTTATAGGTTAAAGTAAGTGTTTTTTTTACCAAAAGATCAAGACCTAATCATTTTGAAAGTGGTGAAGGATGTTCCCAAACACCAATCACCTATCAATCAACCCCTTCCATTTAAAATTCTAATGCAACCCCACAAATACTAATCACCAATCAACCAACCCATTCGGTTTCTAATGCAACTCCACAAACACCATGCTCTAATGAACCTAATGATAATGTTGATTTGAAAGATCTTCCAAAGGACCCGACGGATAGCCCAAAGATTACAAGTTACAAATCTAATGTAAGAGATGATGTAAGAAGATCATATTTGCTTCAAGGACCTTGTCAAATAAGGTTACATAAGTTTCTAAAAAAGAAAATAGGTGATAGATTTAGAAGATTTGTTCCTTCATGGTTTAATGATTTTGATTGGTTGGAGTATAGTGTGAAAAAGAATAAAGCATATAGTTTATATTGTTATGTTGGTAGAGACCTCATGAATCAAAGAGGAGGGGGAGATACATTTGTTTCTCAAGGTTTTGATACTTGGAATAAAAAAGATGCATTTCGGACTCATGTGGGTAGTGTTAATAGTTTGCACAACAAAGCAAAAGAAAAGTGTAATTTTTATTGAGAGAAAAACAAACTATTAATTTAGTCTTGAATGTATTCATATTACCAACCAACCTGTTCTCTTACTTATTCTCATAGAATAACACCATCCACGCATGTCCACACAATAGATGTTCATCCACATTATAACCTAGCCCTATATATATATATATATATATATATATATATATATATATATATATATATATATATATATATTTGAGAAAAATAAAAAGGGTTGAAAAATATACAATCATTCTCAACCAATCATTTATTTTTGTGGCAAAACGCTCCGGTGTACCGGGCCGACGGAGGATGAGTAATATTCATATATAAATATAAGTGTATTCATATATGAATACACAACCTTCCCTCCGCCACCTCCGTCAAAACCACTACCTCCAATTTTGTCACAACTGGAAATTTTGTGTTATGTAATCTATACATTCAAGCTAATGTGAATCAAAAACTTAAGAACATGTGTAACACCTATGATTATGACTTCAAAAACTTCAATCAAATACATTATACAAGTACTACAAATAGTCACCAAACAATTGGAAACCCTAGAAGTCCTTGTTTAAGTCCACTTTGGACTAGGACTCCCTTATTGGATCTAAATGGACCAATAAGCTTCCAATTAGACTATCATGGGCTTAGAACCCTAATTGGGCTCTAATTGGACCCACACTAATTTATTTCAACATTTTGGGCCATATTGGGCCTAGAATGAAATGAATTAAAAGCTTTGATCCATGAATACCCTAAACTAGTTCAACAAAAATGGAAAAATCATACTATATTCTTTTATGAGAAAATTCACCCAAATTAACTCTAATATTGGGCTTAGGGGCAAAGGCCCAAATTCTTCCTTTTTCCCTTTCAAATTCTCGGCCCAAGGCCCAAGTCCAAGAAGAAATGGAAGAGTTGACTATTTGCTTGCCACCTCATTAATATCCAACATGTTTCCATGCACAACTCATACTTCTAGGAGCATATCACTTCAAAGATCACATCTCTTCTTCCTATCTCTCTCACTCTCGGCCATACACCCACACACACTCACAAAAATCTCTCACACTCTCTCAAGAACATCCCCCCCTCTCCACTAAAAAATCTCGAGTTTTAGGAAGCATTCAAGAAGAAATTTCCACAAATTCTTCATCTAAGGTAAGATTATGCATGGATCTATGATTTAGATTCTTTTTGTTATCAAAATCCCTTCCTAATCTATGCAAAAATCGTGATCTTGCATCCTAGAACCATCTCAAACTCGAGATCTACCAAGGAAAGGTGCTAAGGCCAAAAATCACCAAGTTTTCTTCCATCTTTTCTTCCAAAAACCGAAAATCACACCCTAAGGTGAGCTTCATACCCCCTATTTTCTGTTTTTATGAGTTTTGTGGGGGGGGGGGGGGGGGGAATACAAGTGAAAGTGTACATCTATATGTGTTTTGTATGCCTTGTATGATTTCCATGCTTACATGTATGCTTTTGTGTGTTATAATGTTGGATCTAGCCATAAAACCCCTCAAAACCGAGATATATCTTATGTTAAATGATTTTAGCATCAAATATATTTCTACATACAAAGTGTTTCAAGAAAATAGCTAAGTAGTTAGTAACAATTTTCTTTGGGCTAAAAACACAAATTTTGGGCCTAAAATGTGAAAAATACAAAATTAAGGGCCCAAATTGACATACCACGAATTCTGATGGATGAGGTGTGCCAAAACAGTTTCAATAAAACAATTTCTGGAAATTTACTCATTTAGAGGATTAAAAACATAAATTTCAAGCTTAATGGGCTAAAAATTACATTTTCGGCCCAATGAGGCCCATTATGCGAGATTTCCTGTTTTGGAGGGTCAAAACTGTATTTTTCTGTAAAACAGTGGACTATAATTGTCCCAAGTCCTTTTCAAAGGTTTAAGATGCTTTTAAATTTAAAAAGGACCAAAATTGCAAAAATCTTACAATTTGGGCCAAAATTGTCAAAGTTGCGAAAAAGAAGGGTTATAACCGAGAAAATTGCATTTTCAGGGACTTAAACTGTTTTCTATGAAAAATATGCTGAAAAATATTAATTTCAATAATTTTTGGTGTTAAAATGTCAAGAAAATTGATTTAAGGACCAAACCGGAAAGTATTCAATTAAAGGGGTGAAAAAGTAAATTTTACAAACAATGGGGGGCTGAAACAGAAAATTTCAAGGCTAATTCAATACATGCAATTTGATCAAACAATGGTACCGCGACTATCGACGAAATACAATACACTACAATACCAAAATCGTTGTAAAACGAATTGGTTCGGTCTCGAACCAATGAAAATCCGAAACTACTAACATGGCGACACTACGATACATACAAATAACGTTTGGGAACTCAATTTACATGCGAGTGTGCACAGACGTCTACGCACCATCTTTGGGCCCCAAAAGTGTAAAATCTTGTTTGTTGGGCCTAGCTAGCCCAACGACCTGATCTTAAGGCCCGAAGACATTTTTTTCTACGAAGTGTTGGGTTTCACCGACTTGGCACAACGTAGAGGGACTTTCAATGGCTTGTATACTACTGGTCCCCAAGGGTCCTTTGGTATTGCTAGTAAAGTCTACATTTTTTTGCGAGGCGGGTCGGGGACCCCTCGTACACATTTTATCCCCAACCGGTTAATAGAGTCATAGAGGTCTTCGTGTCCTCTTTCTCTTCGGATGTGGGACTACACATAGTCAGGGTGGTTGGATAACGTGATTAGTACGGACGACGCCTACGGGATCGTTAGTATAGCTATAAACTGGTCGTTTGTGTAATGCGTGTTTGTAGCAACTAATCATGCTCAAAATAATCCAACGTCGCCTGGGACTGACACTATACGCTATGCAATGGTTTCAATGTAACTTCATGTAATTCAAGGAATTAGGAAAACATCGGGTTTTCCTAGGGTTTTCAATACATACAGATTTGAAATGCATACAACTTCAATGAACAATTTTTTTTTACAAGTATAGAAACAAACAAGCATACCTATGGATCTTCACAAACGTTTTCAAAAGCTTTTTCTTTTCAGAAAATATCGGATTTTCTGGTGGTTTTCAAACAATACAAACATTGGATTTCAAACACTACTTATGAACTCACCAACATTTCATATGTTGACGTTTTTCAAAATACTTGTATTCTCAGGGAACCAGTGAACCAAAGGAAATCATATTCAGTGATGGCTTGCAGTGTATTGATGTACGAATCGAACAATTTATTTTTGGGAATGTAATGTTTAAACAATATACTTCATGTAAATTCTACTGGTTGTACTATATTAATGCATGGTGACGAATGTTGTTATGTTTCATATATTCAATGTTATGGTATTCAATTGAGTCACGACAGCCCCCCGGACGTTTCCGCCGTCTGGTTCGGGGGTGTGACAGGTTGGTATCAGAGCTTTGTTTATAGTGAACTAGCATGTCGAGCCACACATTGATATGCAACTATAAACCAAAAAGAGGGACTAACAGAACTCTGAACAAAACAAGTAAATAAAACACGCTTGCTTGCATTAGGGATAAGAACCTAACGCCGAATCAAACACAATAATGCTGGTATCTCGGTTAATTCGGGACTGTTCTTAGTGATACCAAGGAGTGAATGTAGCCTGATCAACTACATTCTCTCCAAAGTAAAACTAACACACGTCTTGATGAGATCGGGATAGCTAGGGAACCTAAAACTATACCCTTTATCACCAAAAAGAGAACGTTTGCTTGGTCTGTACAATAGTCATAGCATCCTAGGAATAATGTTAGCATATTTACGTACTCGCGCAGACAGCATGGCTGGTTTTCATCACCCTGGAGACCCCTATTTCCCTAATCAGGGAAACAACGGGTGGCTAGAGGAGGAGGAGGAGCCTGAGGAAGAGCAGCAGGGTATCCAGTTTCATCAGGCTCTAGCAGCTCACGGGATGCTTGAGGACGAACCGGGAGAGAATCCGGAGGAAGCACACCACGTCGGACCCGACGAATATGTAGACACTGACTACGAATTTGGAGAGATCGACGACGACGACGAGGAAGGTCAAGTCGGGGGCCAGGACCCCGTCCTGTCATGCGAGAACGAGACACAACCAGATCACCCCGCTCCACCAGTGAACCCCCCAAGAGAGAACCGTTCCCTCGAAGCTGAGATCGCCGCACTGCGACAACAGCTGTATGCTATGGAAGCTCGGGCAGTGCGAGCCGAGCATGAGAGGGATGAGGTTATTGGAGACATGGCAAAGATGGCGCAGCTACTGGCGCAACATTTCGTCATATGACTTCGGCACCACCTCCAGACGCAGCACATCGCGATTAGGGATGGACTTATCATGGTAGGACATTAGGAACTATATTATGTACTCCGGCTCTATGTTTAAGTGACTACACTACTCATGGAGCCGTTATGATGTCGGATTAGTGTCACTTATGTATGCTCTTACGAGCAAATTTTCTTGTATTAAATGTGAATAATATTAATGAACTTTTGTGTGTCTTGCTATGATACTACCAGTTGTTATGTGTTGAGACGTAATGATTGTATGCCCGATGGTAGTAATGTTTAGGTTCGTACCATACACCTAGTTAGTAGGATCACAACCTCATAAAAACCACGTACACTCAACATCTTTCCGTTCCGTGACAGAAAGATGCCTCTCCGACCTACTCGCGGAAACCCAGGACCAACTCCACCCGAAGTTGACTCCACAGCATTCCAGGCAGCTGTGTCTGCTGCGGTCACCGCAGCTATGGCACAACTCCATCAGGGGAATAATGGAGGAGGCAACGGGCAAGGGGCAGGAAGTTCGAACAACGGGATGAATCAAGGACCTACCAAAACATGTACCTACAAGGACTTCACAAACGCCAAACCACGAACTTTCAACGGCACTGGAGGAGTGATCACTCTGAAGCGATGGATTGAGAAGGTAGAGTCGGTATTCGAGATATGTGATTGCCCCGAGCAGATGAAAGTGAAGTTCGCGGCCTGCACTTTCGTGGACCAAGCACTCACTTGGTGGAACGGACACGTGGAAGCTATGACGCTCCCTGTCGCTAACTCTATCCCCTGGGCAGAAATGAAAGAAATGTTAATGGCTGAGTACTGCCCTCCAGGCGAAATACAAAAGATGGAGCAGGAACTATGGAACCTCACTGTGCAGAATGCGAACATCGATGCCTACATATCGAGATTTAGCGAACTATCTATGTTGTGCCCGGGTATGATTACATCAGAAGGAAAGAAGATCGAACGATTCATCTGGGGACTGACACCTCCCATTCAGGGGAATGTGATAGCTGCAAACCCTGAAACGTTTGACAGTGCGAAGAGATTGGCAAAGAGGCTATATGATCATAACAACAAGAAGGGCGAGAAACCAGTGGAGACTGAGAAGAAGAAGGAGGGTGATGGTAAGAAAGGATGGAACAACAAGAGAAAGGGGCGTCAGGGCCCCGAGGCCTCTAAAAAGCAGAAGACAGTGGCAGTTAACGCTGTCACCGCACCGGTTCCAGCCACACCACATGCTCCAGCCTCAGCTGCTTCAAATGCTTTAAGACCTTATTCCGGTAATTTTCCCAAGCGCAACAAGTGCGGTTTCCATCACCATGGAGAATGTAGGGAGTTCCATTGCACCAGTTGCAACCGAAGGGGACACACTGCAAGGTTCTGCAGGACTTATCCTTCCCAAAATCAGAGTCAGGGAAACAATCAGAACAACAACAACAACAACCACCGCAATAACAACAACACCAATGTCGGCGGCAACAATGCAGGGCCTAGCCACACCTGTTTCGGGTGCGGAAGGACGGGGCATTTCCGCCAGGATTGCCCTAACAACAACTCAGGAAACAGGGGAGCAGGAAGAATGCTGACTATGGGTCAGAGTGATGCAGTTCAGGACCCCGCAGTTGTGACCGGTACGTTTCCCCTAAACCACACTTATGCATGCATCTTACTTGATACCGGAGCGGAGCGAAGTTTCGTAAGCGAGAAGTTTAAACATTTATTAAAACAACAACCCCAGCAGCTAAATGAAACCTATACGGTGGAAATAGCCAATGGGAAAACCGAATCCACTAGGGAAATCTACATCGGATGTACCCTATACCTCAACCAACACGTTTTTCGAATAGACCTAATGCCAGTATCAATTAGGAGTTTCGATGTGATTATCGGCATGGATTGGTTAAGCCCCCACCATGCTGAGATTATGTGCCACGAGAAGGCCGTTCGTCTTCGTCTCCCGAATCACGAAACCCTAGTAATTTACGGAGAAAAACCTAGCACGAATCTTCGTCTTATCTCGTGCATCAAAGCACAAAAACATTTGCGAAAGAACAATTTGGCGTTCTTGGCTCACATAGTGGACAAGACCAAAGAAGAAACTAACATCCAAGATATTCCGGTAGCGTGTGAATTTCCGGACGTGTTTCCTGAAGATCTTCCAGGAGTACCCCCAGAGAGACAGGTTGAGTTCCGAATCGACCTCGTTCCAGGAGCAACTCCTCTCGCTAAATCACCATATCGGTTGGCTCCTGCTGAAATGCAGGAATTGTCCAGCCAACTCAGTGAGCTTCTGGACAAGGGGTTTATCCGACCTAGCTACTTGCCATGGGGAGCTCCGGTGCTCTTTGTCAAAAAGAAGGACGGATCTTTCAGAATGTGCATCGATTACAGAGAGTTAAATAAGCTCACTGTTAAAAACCGCTACCCACTCCCACGAATCGATGATCTATTCGACCAGCTCCAAGGAGCTAGTTATTTTTCTAAAATAGATTTACGGTCCGGATACCACCAACTCAAAGTCCGAGAAGAGGATATTCCTAAAACCGCTTTCCGAACCCGCTACGGACATTATGAATTCGTCGTAATGCCCTTCGGTCTAACAAATGCATCTGCCGCATTCATGGACCTAATGAATCGAATCTGTCGACCGTTCCTTGACAACTTCGTCATTGTGTTTATCGATGACATCCTCGTCTATTCTCGAAGCAAAGAGGAGCATGGCCAACATCTCCGACAAGTCCTAGAGACTCTGCGAACGGAAAAGCTTTACGCCAAACTCTCCAAGTGCGAGTTCTGGCTCCAGAGTGTGAATTTCCTAGGCCACGTAGTTAGCCAAAACGGAATTCATGTGGATCCCTCTAAGGTCAAAGCTGTGGAAGGATGGGCAACTCCGACCACGCCCACAGAAATTCGTCAGTTCTTAGGCCTAGCAGGCTACTATAGGAGATTCATCCAAAACTTCTCTAAGATCGCCAAGCCGCTTACCTTGCTTACGCAAAAGGGCGTGCCATTCAAGTGAACAGACCGACAAGAGATTGCGTTTCGAACCTTGAAGCAAGCTCTCTGTAGCGCTCCTGTACTATCACTGCCTGAAGGAACGAAAGATTTTGTAGTCTATTGTGACGCGTCGAATCAGGGCTTAGGTTGCGTTCTCATGCAACATGGAAGAGTGATAGCATATGCGTCCCGCCAACTAAAGACGCACGAAGTAAATTACACGACCCATGACCTAGAACTGGGAGCCGTGGTCTTTGCTCTAAAAATTTGGAGGCACTACCTGTACGGTACAAAGTGCACCATCTTCACAGACCACAAGAGCCTCCAACACATCTTGAATCAGAAGGAGCTGAACATGAGACAGCGAAGATGGGTGGAATTGCTAAACGACTACGAATGCGAGATCAAGTACCATCCAGGTAAGGCCAACGTGGTAGCTGATGCATTAAGTCAGAAGGAGTACACTAATCGCCGTACGAAAACACACTCGATAACCATTCAGTCTCATCTGGCCACTCAAATTGCATCAGCCCAGTCAGAGGCTATGAAAGCGGAAAATAGAACTAGCGAGGCATTGCGCGGGATGGAGAAGAACCTAGAAGCAAAAGAGAATGGGGTATACTACTTCACGAACCGTATTTGGGTCCCAAAAATCAGAGGATTTAGGGAGACCGTTATGAAGGAAGCCCACAAGACACGATACTCCATTCATCCCGGTTCGGACAAGATGTATTTGGACATTAAACAACACTATTGGTGGCCTAACATGAAGGCGGAAATCGCAACCTATGTTAGTAAGTGCCTTACGTGCGCCAAAGTAAAGGTGGAATACCAGAAACCTTCCGGATTGTTACAGCAACCGGCAATCCCTGAGTGGAAATGGGAGGGGATTTCTATGGATTTCGTGACCAAGCTGCCCAAGACGTCGGATGGACTGGACACCATATGGGTAATAATCGACCGACTGACGAAATCTGCCCATTTCCTGCCAATCAAAGAATCCTACAAGATGGAAAGACTGACGCAGTTGTACCTACGAGAAATCGTAAGACTCCATGGAGTGCCAAAATCTATCATCTCGGATAGGGACAGTAGGTTCACATCGCGCTTTTGGCAATCACTCCATAAGGCAATGGGAACTCATCTCGATATGAGCACCGCATATCACCCACAAACGGACGGTCAAAGTGAACGAACCATTCAAACGCTTGAAGACATGCTTCGTGCATGTGTGATAGACTTTGGAAAGTCTTGGGATACCCACCTACCGTTGATCGAATTCTCATATAACAATAGTTACCATTCGAGCATCAAGGTGGCTCCTTTCGAAGCACTGTACGGGCGTAAATGTAGATCACCGTTATGTTGGGCTGAAGTAGGTGACACCCAACTAGCAAGAACGCATACGTCGGACAGGGCACTAAAAGGACCGGAGATCATAAGCGAAACCACAGAAAAGATCGTTCAGATCAGAGCTCGATTGCAAGCATCGCGTGACCGGCAAAAGAGCTACGCCGATAAACGGCGAAAACCCTTAGAATTCCAGGTCGGTGATCGAGTACTGTTGAAAGTCTCACCCTGGAAAGGGGTTATACGTTTCGGAAAACGGGGAAAGCTGAACCCGCGATACATTGGACCTTTCGAAATCGTCGCACGAATAGGCCCAGTAGCATACAGACTACAACTACCCGCGGAGCTAAACGGTGTACACCCCGTGTTTCATGTCTCTAATCTGAAGAAGTGCCTATCAGATGAAACCCTTGTCATTCCTCTTGACGAAATCGAAATCAATGAGAATCTTCTGTTCGTCGAAAAACCAATCGAAATCATGGACAGGGAGGTGAAGCGTACTAAGCAAAGTCGCATCCCGATCGTGAAAGTACGGTGGAACGCAAAGCGTTGGCCAGAATTCACATGGGAACGCGAAGATCAAATGAAGCAAAAGTACCCTCACCTATTCTAGCAATTCTCAAATCTAGCTTTCAACCAAAATTTCGGGACGAAATTCCCTCTAACGGGGGGATGATGTCACAACTGGAATTTTTGTGTTATGTAATCTATACATTCAAGCTAATGTGAATCAAAAACTTAAGAACATGTGTAACACCTATGATTATGACTTCAAAAACTTCAATCAAATACATTATACAAGTACTACAAATAGTCACCAAACAATTGGAAACCCTAGAAGTCCTTGTTTAAGTCCACTTTGGACTAGGACTCCCTTATTGGATCCAAATGGACCAATAAGCTTCCAATTAGACTATCATGGGCTTAGAACCCTAATTGGGCTCTAATTGGACCCACACTAATTTATTTCAACATTTTGGGCCATATTGGGCCTAGAATGAAATGAATTAAAAGCTTTGATCCATGAATACCCTAAACTAGTTCAACAAAAATGGAAAAATCATACTATATTCTTTTATGAGAAAATTCACCCAAATTAACTCTAATATTGGGCTTAGGGGCAAAGGCCCAAATTCTTCCTTTTTCCCTTTCAAATTCTCGGCCCAAGGCCCAAGTCCAAGAAGAAATGGAAGAGTTGACTATTTGCTTGCCACCTCATTAATATCCAACATGTTTCCATGCACAACTCATACTTCTAGGAGCATATCACTTCAAAGATCACATCTCTTCTTCCTATCTCTCTCACTCTCGGCCATACACCCACACACACTCACAAAAATCTCTCACACTCTCTCAAGAACATCCCCCCCTCTCCACTAAAAAATCTCGAGTTTTAGGAAGCATTCAAGAAGAAATTTCCACAAATTCTTCATCTAAGGTAAGATTATGCATGGATCTATGATTTAGATTCTTTTTGTTATCAAAATCCCTTCCTAATCTATGCAAAAATCGTGATCTTGCATCCTAGAACCATCTCAAACTCGAGATCTACCAAGGAAAGGTGCTAAGGCCAAAAATCACCAAGTTTTCTTCCATCTTTTCTTCCAAAAACCGAAAATCACACCCTAAGGTGAGCTTCATACCCCCTATTTTCTGTTTTTATGAGTTTTGTGGGGGGGGGGGGGGGGGAATACAAGTGAAAGTGTAGATCTATATGTGTTTTGTATGCCTTGTATGATTTCCATGCTTACATGTATGCTTTTGTGTGTTATAATGTTGGATCTAGCCATAAAACCCCTCAAAACCGAGATATATCTTATGTTAAATGATTTTAGCATCAAATATATTTCTACATACAAAGTGTTTCAAGAAAATAGCTAAGTAGTTAGTAACAATTTTCTTTGGGCTAAAAACACAAATTTTGGGCCTAAAATGTGAAAAATACAAAATTAAGGGCCCAAATTGACATACCACGAATTCTGATGGATGAGGTGTGCCAAACAGTTTCAATAAAACAATTTCTGGAAATTTACTCATTTAGAGGATTAAAAACATAAATTTCAAGCTTAATGGGCTAAAAATTACATTTTCGGCCCAATGAGGCCCATTATGCGAGATTTCCTGTTTTGGAGGGTCAAAACTGTATTTTTCTGTAAAACAGTGGACTATAATTGTCCCAAGTCCTTTTCAAAGGTTTAAAATGCTTTTAAATTTAAAAGGGACCAAAATTGCAAAAATCTTACAATTTGGGCCAAAATTGTCAAAGTTGCGAAAAAGAAGGGTTATAACCGAGAAAATTGCATTTTCAGGGACTTAAACTGTTTTCTATGAAAAATATGCTGAAAAATATTAATTTCAATAATTTTTGGTGTTAAAATGTCAAGAAAATTGATTTAAGGACCAAACCGGAAAGTATTCAATTAAAGGGGTGAAAAAGTAAATTTTACAAACAATGAGGGGCTGAAACAGAAAATTTCAAGGCTAATTCAATACATGCAATTTGATCAAACAATGGTACCGCGACCATCGACGAAATACAATACACTACAATACCAAAATCGTTGTAAAACGAATTGGTTCGGTCTCGAACCAATGAAAATCCGAAACTACTAACATGGCGACACTACGATACATACAAATAACGTTTGGGAACTCAATTTACATGCGAGTGTGCACAGACGTCTACGCACCATCTTTAGGCCCCAAAAGTGTAAAATCTTGTTTGTTGGGCCTAGCTAGCCCAACGATCTGATCTTAAGGCCCGAAGACATTTTTTTTCTACGAAGTGTTGGGTTTCACCGACTTGGCACAACGTAGAGGGACTTTCAATGGCTTGTATACTACTGGTCCCCAAGGGTCCTTTGGTATTGCTAGTAAAGTCTACATTTTTTTGCGAGGCGGGTCGGGGACCCCTCGTACACATTTTATCCCCAACCGGTTAATAGAGTCATAGAGGTCTTCGTGTCCTCTTTCTCTTCGGATGTGGGACTACACATAGTCAGGGTGGTTGGATAACGTGATTAGTACGGACGACGCCTACGGGATCGTTAGTATAGCTATAAACTGGTCGTTTGTGTAATGCGTGTTTGTAGCAACTAATCATGCTCAAAATAATCCAACGTCGCCTGGGACTGACACTATACGCTATGCAATGGTTTCAATGTAACTTCATGTAATTCAAGGAATTAGGAAAATATCGGGTTTTCCTAGGGTTTTCAATACATACAGATTTGAAATGCATACAACTTCAATGAACAATTTTTTTTTACAAGTATAGAAACAAACAAGCATACCTATGGATCTTCACAAACGTTTTCAAAAGCTTTTTCTTTTCAGAAAATATTGGATTTTCTGGTGGTTTTCAAACAATACAAACATTGGATTTCAAACACTACTTATGAACTCACCAACATTTCATATGTTGACATTTTTCAAAATACTTGTATTCTCAGGGAACCAGTGAACCAAAGGAAATCATATTCAGTGATGGCTTGCAGTGTATTGATGTACGAATCGAACAATTTATTTTTGGGAATGTAATGTTTAAACAATATACTTCATGTAAATTCTACTGGTTGTACTATATTAATGCATGGTGACGATTGTTGTTATGTTTCATATATTCAATGTTATGGTATTCAATTGAGTCACGACAGCCCCCGGACGTTTCCGCCGTCTGGTTTGGGGGTGTGACAATTTTTTTTTTTTTTTTTTTTTTTTTTTTTTTTTTTTTTTTGCAATAAAACCCTCCCTCGTGCTTGTGCGACGACGGAACTAAATATTAATATGTGAATAAGTATATTCATATAACCCTCCCTCATATTGGTGCGACGACGGAACTAAATATTAATATATGAACAAGTATATATATATATATATATATATATATATATATATATATATATATATATATATATATATATATATATATATATATATATGGGAAAAGTGAATATATGGCTGTCATGTATGTAACATTAGGTGTACAACCATCAAAATTAACTGTATTTTAGCTAAAAAAACAGAATTTTCTTTTATTGTTAGCTTATTCCCGTTGCTTTTTAACTCATATTATTTTTGATTTCATGATTCATTTCCAAAATCTATGTTATTCGAATGTTTTTCTTTGTTAGACCTCCAATAAGTTTCAAAACTTCCCCGAAACCTAACTTATGTATAGTTGCATGGTTTTGTTATATAACTGCATAAAAAATATATACAAAGCTTAACATCAGCTCTAATCTGAGAAGGTTCACAATGTGAATCTAAACAGGTTCAGAATACGAATCTGAACATGTTCACAATGTGAATCAGAACTGAAATATCGTCTGTTTGTTTTTTACACGAATATGAATCTATGCTTGAAAATTACAAAAAACATGAATTTTGATATATTTATTAATTTTTTTCTATAAAAAAATAAATCTTAACTTTTCAACAAAGAAAATGAAGTGAGTTTTGTTTTTTTTTTTAAAGTTCGTTTTTTATATATGATCATAGATCTCTATAGAAAGAAGACGAAAAATCGTGAACAACGGTGTACTCGTTTTTGTTTACGATAAAAAACATGAGCTAAAAAAAATTAAACGAAAAAAATGAAGTGAGTTTTGTTATAATCCGTACGTCCATTGTAAAAGTCTACAATCTTTCCTTTTTCCGTTGATCGCTCTAAATTCCGTCGTTTTGGATTGGTTCCTTAGTTAAATTAATAATGGTTCTTTATTAACTTTTTGTGGTAAAATTACTTTAGAAATTCTAAACAAGTACGTAAATATTATTAATTTTTTTAAAAAAAATTAAATAAAAAATAAGTTAAATTAAAAGTATACTCTATCGTTTACCCATTCTTCAAGAATTTGAATGTATAATTCATATATCAAATGAATACATGGTTTCATGTTATCACAACTTTGCAAAATTCCTTAAGAAGTTATAAACAAGTACGTAAGTATTCTAATTTATCAAAGAATTTCAATATGAAAAATAAGTTAAATATTATAATCTACCAGTAACCTATTCTTTAAGAATGTGAATGCATATTTCACATATCAAATGAATACATGGTTTCCTGGGCTCGTGATTGTATAATAACCTAAACCCAATAAAATTTCATGAGAAAGAATATGGAAACTTTGCCTTGTTTGAGTCTTTCTCCTTTCTTGAATCGCATTGACAAATATTCATCATGATTTATTTTACTGCAAATTGATTTATAAAAACCAATAAAAAATACAATATTTATTTTGAGTTTCTAATGGAGGATAAAGATACTTCTTACGATGTGATTAAGTGGTAAACGAAGAAGATGAACCGAAAGAAACTGATTTTAAAAATATAACGCATCTTCAATTGCTTGATATATCAGTTTTTTAATTTTTAGATAAAGCTTTTATTGATTTTAATATTCCGAATTTACTCTAGAGAGATTGAAGTTGATCGATGTCTGATATTAAGTCATACATTCACACAATATTTAGGGTTCATATATTAATCTAACTCTCTCTCTCTCTCTCTCTCTCTCTCTCTCTCTCTCTCTCTCTTTCTATATATATATATATATATATATATATATATATATATATATATATATATATATATATATATTAGGTTCTATGAAAAAAAAATCCTAAAAAAACCCTAAAAATTATAAAAATGCATAAAAAATAACTTAGAGAAAACAAATCTTTTTTTTTGAATTTTTTTATGAAAAAATCGCTACTTTTACTATAGATTTGCTAAAAAAATTGAAAAAAAACCAATTTTTTTTATAAAAAAAAATTGATTTTTTTTTCAGCGATTTTGTTAAAAAAGTAGTGATTTTTTCATAAAAAAATAAAAAAAAAAAGTTTTGTGACCTCTAAGTATTTTTTTATGCATTTTTATGATTTTTAGGGTTTTTTTTGTTTTCCAAATAACTCTTCCCTATATATATATATATATATATATATATATATATATATATATATATATATATATATATATATATATATATATATATATATATATATATATATATCAACCCAATTTCTGTTACCTCATCCATTGGCGTCACCCTAATTTTTGGAAAATGCCTTCGACCACCATAAGCGAGATGGTAGTATCACCATAAATCGAATTCCTTGTGGAGAATTGGTTTTTAGAGGCAATGAAAAGAAGAGCACATGACTCGTGTTTGATTTTAGGAGAGAAACAAGGGAAATAAAAAGCCTTCAGACCATCGTTGTACTTCTTGACTATGCATTCGATCTTATTTTTTACGCATAAAACACAATAGGCAGTGTGCCTAGTCACATAATAGTATAGTAGAGTAAGTGAGAGATCGATCGCATGCAACAATGATTTTTTAACAAGAAATTAAATGCTAGTAATTAAATTAAAAGAAAGAACTTAAATTTTTTTATTTTTTTTGTTTTTCACTTACATTGAAACGCTTAACTAATCACTTCAAGCAAAAGCAAACAACTAGAAAACGATTTTTAATCAAGAATAAAAGATACTTCCGTTTAACTTTGAATCCTCATTTTTCCTATGGTTAATTTCAAGATAATAGATTTATTTTATTGGTTATAAAATTATAGTTTACTAGTTATCATGATCTGAATATCTAGCATATACCAATTTATGAACTTTAATTACAATTGGCAAGCAATTTAGGAGCACCAAATTGATTTTAGGTTATCTATTGGACTATGAATGATAAGACTTGACAATTACTTTTCTATGGTCAAGACAAGAAATTTAAGTGCACAATAGTGTTATTAATGCTTCCCCACACAATTTGAGAAACTAAATTTTACCACCTAACTCTAGGATATGGTCTATCTCTAGATCTAGCAATTCATTGTTAATAAACAAATAGATAACAATTTCATGCAGTCAAATTAATCATATAACTACACAAAGCTTGTAGGAAAAACAATAAAGGTTAGAAATTTAACATGTTGGATATGATTTGTCAAACACAAGTAAAAACCAACTTCATTAATCACAAAATAAGAAATCAACACATAGTATTAGGGTTCATCTAATCTAAACGAAAGTAAAGGGGTACTAGCCCATGATCAAAGCAGAAACACGCATAATCAAAGAGTAAACTAATCTAAACATGTTAAAAAATAAGCAAATTGAATGATTGATGATGTTCTTCACTTGAATCTCTTTGATCCTTGTTCTTCAATTGAAATCTAGCCACCCAGGGGTCTCTCAGAAGTATTTTGTCTCTTTTGGTCGCAACTCCATTTAAGATCTCTTGAATTTAACCTAAAAATAGATATTTATACTTTCAATAATATAGTTTCCACGACGTGGCATAATGCTTGCCATGTCGTGGGGGATAATTTTTTTCCGTAGGCTTCAAGTCTTCATGTAGTTCAAGCGAGAAACTTCTAAGCCACCACGTTGTGGGAATGTAGTGTTCGTGACGTGGCATCCACTCAATGCATATTTTCTTCTCTCTTTTCCTCTATACGTATGATCCAACCTCCAAGTATCCATCGATGTCCATTTTTATCCCTTTTCCTTGAGAATGTCCTTATTTGGCTACAAAATAGATTTTGTATTTATTAAGCACCAAATATCTTTATAATTAACCAAAATAAAGCTAAAGTGTACTTAAATAATGAAAAAATATATGTATAAATATAGCAATATCAAAAGACTCCAAACTTGCCTTTTGCTCCTCAAGCACAACTTATTATTTTCAATACATTACATCAAATCTTTGCTCACCAATATCACATGAAAGAATCCAACTTGAACTCACCAATTATATTTCACCTCAATGCATATATTTGTGGCTAAATAAATCTTAAGTAATTCCCAAATGCTAAATATTAACGATCCTGATAATTGATCCCCACTTAGTTTCAATAAGATTCATTTCTGCATCTCTCCAAATACATCCTCAAAAAACTTTCATGACCTCAAGGTATTTTTGTTAAGTTCCTAAGCGTACATATGGTGAAATAATCTAGAGAGAAAAATTACAATTTGACTACTAAGCCCTTGGCTTTTGGCAATTTTGTCTTATTTCTTCACTTCTTCAAGATATTCATACTTTGATAGCTTTTATTCTTTCAATAACTTTTAACAACTCTTTTTTCTTTTTCTATTTTTTCTATTTTTTTCTTTTAAATGTAGCTCACTTTTTTTCTCTCAACTAAAAACCTAAAAGAAAAACATATGCTTAAGCATGAGAACTTAACCGCAACCTTTATTGGTTAAAGGCATTAGTCTAAAGTGCAATGACTACATAAATCTTCCTAGATATATTTCAATATACTATGCGAAACATATTATGTCCCTCAAACTAAACAATTTTGTATTTTTGTCTCATGATTTTGATGGAGATTAGTGCCCATAGTCAAAACAAGCCCTGTGATATTACTATAAATAGCAGTGTCTTTTTGGGTTACATGCAAGAAAAACAAATGAAGCATATCTGAAAAGATATTTATTTGAGGGACTTTTTTCTTTAATTAATTAATAGTTTAACTAATTATTAGTAAATAAATTAAATACGGAATATTAAAAATGATTTAAATTCATTAGATAATTATTATTATATTTGATAGTTATCTCTAGCGTGTCAAAGTTCGGAATCCTCAAAACCCTAAAGAATCCCGAAGTGTTTTCCCACAGCATGGCTAGTTGATCTCCGCATCGAGGCCATCGAACACAATCGAGATTTAGATTTTGTTAAATCTCATAGTCATAGGATTTCTTGGATCTGTTTCTTGTGTGCGATTTCAGAAGAGGAACTATCTTTGGGTTCTATATTCCAATCAACTGGATCGTCCAAAGAAAACCACAAACCACTCTAAGTTATGTTTTCTATCCGTTGAGTTATATAAGTAGAATGGATTACTTAAGTTTAGATCCATATATTTTAGGTTTAGATCATGTTTTTTTTTGTTTCCGCTGCCATTTGGATTATCTAATGAGGCTTGAAACCCTTCAGTAGTAGACATGTTAACTATTGTCTATTGCACGTAGAGTTTTTCCTTCGAATATGTCACGGTTTGTATGTGTAGGGTTTCTGTTTTAAATCATTTTAAAAGTCTAGAAATTCGCCTTGATTGAAATTGAAATTATGTATGCTTGAAAAACGATGTTTTAGTCGTTCTGCCCCTTCGTCACGACGTGGTTGGTCCACCACCACATCATGGTATCTATATGTTGGAATAGTGTCTAAGGCTACAACTATATTTGACAAGTATTTGACCCGGTTGTGCATGATCCTTTTGGGTTGCCTTCACCATAGCAACTTGACAGGATGATTTATAATGAGAGAAGAAATATTATTAATATATTATGAGTATAATATAAGGAAGAATAATATTGTTATTTGATTAATATAAGTCATAAATTAATTAGGAATTAATTTGGTGACTTAAAGAGATTAATTGAATAAAGGGATATAAACTATCAATTGTATGATAGTTGTACTTTGGGTTATAATCCCTTATGGATAAGGGGTGGACTGTTTTGGGGTTTGGAAGGACCTAGAAATCGTCCAAGGCTTATCAATAAGGAGATTGGATTGCTTAGGGCCTAACTTATCCAATTAGGGTTTAAGGGTGAAACCCTAGGTTATTCACTAGTACAAATAGACCCTTAAGGCTAAGAAAATCGGCACCCTTGTGATTGAAGAAACCCTGGCCGACTTTTCTTATCCTTCTCTCTCTCTCTCTCTCTCTCTAATCATCCTCTTGCTAGTTGGTGTTTGTAAGCCATTAGAGGAATGACAATTGTGACTCTAAGCTCAAAGGACAAAAAGATTCAAGCAAGCAACTCAAGGTAATCTTCTAGATCTGTTTTTCATGTATGATTTGTATGTTCTTCATTAGATCTATCAATCAAAGTCTTGGATATATTTCATGTTCAATTAGAGAAACCTAGATCCAAGCATTAGGGTTTGTATGTGCACATAGGAATGTTCTTATGGATCAAACCCATCAGTGGTATCAGAGCCTTGATTGGTTTCTATTGAATGGATGCATTGGTTGCTTGATTGTTGATTGCAAAATCGATTTTGGTCCTTTTGCCTGATGAACTCAGCGAGTACCATAGTGTACTCGGCGAGTAGGCCTCAACTCGGCGAGTAAAGTGTGGTACTCGGCGAGTTCGAGCGTCAGAAGGAGCTATTTTCGGGTTTTCTTGCTATTTATCTTATGGAAACTTGCCTTTATCTTAATGGGTCAATATAAGTCCGATTTTAACATATATTTGAGTATATCCTTGACCTAATTAAAGATATTTATCAATTAATTGAATAATAATTTCCTTATGTGATAATTGATTGATTATTTTAATTGAATTGGTAAATTGTTTTGCAAGAAAGATTTGAATAAATCAAATATAGATAATTATGAGATTAAATGGTTAATTTTAATTATTTGTTATTTGATCCCTTATGTTTTGAAAAGTTTAAAACTTGTCCTCAAGTTTTGAAATTTATGTTTTGTGATTAAAAGTTTAATTTAGACAATTTAAATTTTAAACCCCAGAATTTTACAAGTTTAAAATTCAACCCTATACTATATATGATTACAAGCTTAATATATACATATATATGTATAATTAAAATGCTAGTCTTACCGTTAGTAGGACTCATTCACGAAGTCGGTCTATAAGGTGGGTATAAGGTTGCTACCTATAAAATGGCGCTTAATGGGTGTACACTCACACCCACCGCTTGCTTGATCGGTGGAAGGTCGTTAGCCGAACGGGTAGGATAGGGCAACCTCTCTCTCCTCATTAATAAGTATAATGAACACATAAAGTAACTAAACTATTTTCTAAAAAATTCTCAATCCTAGTTACTTTAGGAAAAGTGAATTGATGCAATCCCATGAAATTACACTTTGCACCCTTGCCTAGAAGTTAGTGGAGCGTGTGTGGTTTACCGGCACATCGAATAGGTGATTGTTACAATGAAGGCACCGTGTAGATTTGCATGGTTATTCACACCCACTTTGTGATCCTCGGTATCCCAGTCACAAATGAGAGGGGCATATCGAAATTTAAACATGCCATTGAAAAGTTCAATGAATCTCATCGAAACCTATGAATTCTCAATACATTTAGAACTTAAGCTTATGTTTTCATGGTGGAGAATTAGTGAATCGTCATTCACTTACCTTCAAATTGTTTGCATGTTAGATTACGATATCCCTTTTCTAATATGTAAATATTGTTGTTGGATCCTAGCCCTAATTTTTCTTATTGGGTGATAATTAGGGATTCAAATTCTAATCAATCTTTGTCCTTTCTATTTGTAGACGTCGAACGCAAACAACGTTGCTTCTAGTTCATTCACATTGATGAGCCTTTGCCAAAAGGTGACTTTCGATGGAACGAACTTTAGCGAACGGATAAGATACATTCGCACGATTTCTCGCTACGAGGACAAGGAGTAGGTCCTCGACGAGAAGCTCGAGAAGATCAATCCCGAAATCGCCACTCCGGCTGAAATGATTGCTTTTGAGACTTATGAACGTGATGCAACGAAAGTTCATTGCATCATGATAGCCACAATGAACGTCGAACTCCAAAAGTCCTATGAGGACATGTATCCGTACGAAATGCATCAAGACTTATTGGAGAGATACCATCAAAACGCGAGGCAGGAACGTTACAAGATCTTCACTAACATGATCTCCACTAAAATGGGACATGGAGAATCTCTAACCGTACACTTGCAAAGGATGCAAAGGTATGTCAATTGTCTTCGCAAGTTGAATGTCGACTTTGGGGAAGATTTGGCTATCGACATGGTCCTTCATTCTTTGCGTCCGTGTTACAACCAATTTAGGATGACCTACCACATGAACAAGGAAGAGGTCACCCTAAGTAAGCTCCAAGGTCTCCTAAGGGTTGCTGAGAGCAACCTCAAGGACAAGTCTGTTGCACCAACTCCCAATCCACCCGCTGCTCCTGTTTTGGCAATTGGGCAAGGAAGGGGCAAGAAGAGGAAGGCTTCGTCTAAGAGCCACCGCAAGGGAAAGTCCCGAGATGGTTCCTCTTCTAGTGGTACCAAAGTTGATCCTGCTAAGCCCAACCTTAACCCAAAGGAGGCAGAGTGCCACCATTGCCACAAAATAGGGCATTGGAAGAGAAGCTGCCCAGAGTACCTGCAAGCCATCAGAGAAGGAAAGATCAAGCCGTCTTTCGCAAGTATTTACACAATTAAATCTAATGATTCATCTCATGCTATTTCTTGGGTCATCGATACCGGGTGTGGTTACCACATTTGTTCTGAATTGCAGGGGCTAAGAAGAAATAGGGATGTGGAGCATGGAAGAATAAATCTAATCATGGGGAACAGAAGATCGTCGCCTGTGACCAAGATTGGAGTGTATGCTCTAGTGCTTAGTAATGGATTATGTTTAGATTTGAATAATTGTTGCTACTAGCCAGAAATGGCAAGAAACATCATTTCGTTTCATGGTTTGTTTAGACAAGGATTTAGATTTTCTTTTAATAATGAGAATGGTTCAATTTATGCTTATCTAAATGGTGTCTTATATTTTGAAGCAATGCCATGTAATGGAATTTATGAAACTGTTATGATTGTAGATAACCTAGGAAATGATGTTTTATGCATGGATTCTTCCAATAGTATGGATAGAGCATCCTTATGGCATTGTCATCTTGGACATGTCAACAAGAAGCGCATAGCCCAACTCCAAAAGGATGGAGTGTTGGAGTCATTCGACCTTAGGGAAGATGACACATGCGAATCTTGTTTACTTGGAAAGATGACCAAGTCACCCTTCACTAGCACATGTGAAAGGGGTGAGGGTTTATTGGACATCATACATAACGATGTGTGTGGACACTTTAGATCAACCACAAAGGATGGGAACCGCTTCTATGTGACTTTCACCGATGATTATAGTAGATATGGGTATATTTACTTAATCAAGCAAAAGTCAGAAACGTTTGAAAAGTTCAAAGAATTCAAAAATGAAGTGGAGAATCAATTGGGCAGGAAAATCAAGATGCTTCGATCCAATCGAGGAGGAGAGCACCTAAGTTTTGAATTCCATGACTATATCAAAGAATGTGGAATAGTTTCACAATTGACGCCACCTAGGACACCACACTTAAATGGTGTGGCAGAAAGGCGTAATCGAACCTTGTTAGACATGGTTCGTTCTATGATGAGTCGTGCTTCACTACCTATCTCATTATGGGGGTATGCCTTAGAGACTGCCGCCCATATCCTTAACCGAGTCCCTACTAAGAAGGTTGCCAAAACACCTCACGAGATGTGGACAGGGAAAGCTCCCTCGTTAGCACATATCAAGGTTTGGGGTTGTGAGGCTTTCGTAAGATGAGATACTCACGACAAGCTCGAACCTCGTAGTGAGCGGTGTATTTTCATCAGCTACCTGCATAAATCCTTTGGATATCTCTTCTATAGACCGAGTGACAATGTTGTCTTCATTGCAAGGAGCGGGGTTTTCCGAGAGCGAGAAATCATAAGCCAAGGAGACAGTGGGAGGCAGATCGAGCTTGAAGAGATTCAAGAATCGATTGATGAAGGAACCTCTACCGCTGGCACTCAACCCGAGGAGGAAACTCCGGTTGAACCGATTGACGAGTCCTTACCTCTTAGACGTTCCGAAAGAGTTAGAGTTCAACCCGGATTTAATGCTTTTCATATTACTACCAAAGGAGACACGTATATTAGTGATGGTACACTGATAAATCTAGATGAACCTAATAGCTATAAGGAAGCCATGGCAGGCCCAGAGTCTGCAAAATGGAAGGAGGCAATGGACAGCGAGATCCAATCCATGTATGACAACCAAGTTTGGAATTTGGTTGATAATGTGCCCGGACGTAAGACCGTTAGGTGCAAATGGATCTTCAAGAAGAAGACCGACGTGGATGGAAATGTACTGAAGAGTTAAGAAACTCTTTGATCGTTTAGATCTTTGAACAGGTTAATCACAAAAATGTTAAACAGTAATATCAAGCACAAGAATGAATCAAAATATGTCGAAAGATTCAATAGATTCAAGCCTCAGCAGAGCTCGATAAAGAACTTCCGCTGTAGAGGCTATTAGGGTTACAAATGATAAAGATAATATCTTTCAAATAATCGACTTCTAAATCTACGTACAAAGAAGCATGCAAGCATCTATAAATACTAAACCCTAGAAATAACTCACGGATGGACAGGCCCAATCCGGATACAAAAATGGACTAAAGAACGAGCCCAAGACGCAACACCTTTCAGACCCAACAATCTCCCCCTTTGCGTCAATTGGAGAGAGACTTCTACTTCGGCTTGCTGGGACCAGCTGCAGGAACTTTCTTTGTGGTTTCAAACAGACGTAGAATTAGAGCAAGGATGGTCTGTCTGAAGCGAATGTACCACTGGATCATGTCGTCAAAATACTTCTTGTCATCTGCTGAATTCTGCTTGCATCGATGAATGATCCCCAGAACATGTTCCAAGCACGCAGTGGTGTATAGGTGCATATCTGCCAAAGCGAACAGGCATTTTTGGCCTTCATTCCTTGTGAACATGGCAAAATTCCGCTTCGGGTCAATTCTTCCCATCTGCATCATATTCAAATCACTAGCAGAGCCAACAGGAGAGATAGTAGACTTTTTCTTGAAAATATTTGCGATCTCCTGATCCATCTTAGCAACTTCCATGATGTAGCATACAAGCATCCTTTTGAAGTGATCGATGATAGGCCCATACTCAGCTTCATTGGTGAGGAGGATGTTATGCAAAATAATCCAATCATGTGGATTCAGGTTGGGAAGATCAGCAAGTGATATAGCATGTTTAGTTTTAGCAGAACCCCTCAGCACTGTGAACCGAACGTTCGTGAAGTTCCCCTCACGAAACGGTTTGAGGACCCGAACGTTGATGATCTTCTGAGCACTCCATTTCTGATACTGAGGTTGAGCAGACCTCAGATAGAATTCAATAAGCTCCCTATCAACCTTTGGGTGAGGATGAGAGACATCAGCAACATTATCAAAAGCATGGAAGATGAAGGCCTTTCGGTTCAGTGGCATATCGAACTGAGAGTCAACAAAATTGATCTGATCCAAAGAAATCACTGGTTCAAGCCACAAGATGCTGGGAGTTTCAATTGATTATTTTAAAAGATTCTCGAGAGTCCACGGAGGAAAAAGAGTTTTTCGACTCTCAAGAAGATCATGAGCCTCCTTCATTTTTCGTTCGTTCGCCTCAAACTCTCTGGCAACGCGAGCGCTCATGTCAGCATCTTTTTCCTGGCCTTGTTTCTTCAAGAGATCAGCGATGGTCTCTTTATCATCATCATCACTGTCTTCAGCAATCTTCTTTCCTTTGTCTTTGACACCCGAACCTGAGGGTTGACTTGCTGGAGGAGGTTCGGTTGCTTTAGCTGATGTGGAAGTGGGAGGTGGTTGAGACACATCGGCTGAGTCAGCAACTTATCCTTTTAGTATGAGCTGTCTTCATAGATAAAGATAAGCATGTTTAACATTAATAACCACATCTCATTTATAACATTAAATCCCATAGCTAAAAAATAGCTGATAATTAACGAAACCAGATTTATGGAAAATCAAAAAGATTTTCGTGCAAAGAGTGTCAAAGAGAAAGAAATAAAGCAACACATATGAGGGAAATTGTGATGTCAATAAAGATACGAAACAGTGGATCCCGGGCACGAATCTCTTCCTTCAAAGTCAAGAGAGACCTTAAAGTGTTTGTGTGGTTTCCCGTTGAATTACGATCAAGCACTAATTAAGAAGTGTTGAAAGGCATCTTTTAATAAGGCTAATTTGGGAGGCTTGCGCTTCAGTTCAGAATTCCTGATCTTGACATAAGACAGAAATCGAGTAAAGTACTTGTGAGACCAACGTGGTCTGTTGAACAAGTAGGTGTGGAGAATATTTAAGTAACATGTTGAAAATATATTTGGGTGAAATCTCAAAAAAAATAAAACTGGATTCTAAGGGAAGAAATGTTATGGTATTTAACAATTTCATAAGAATCACACAAAAGGAAAATTAGAGATTTCTTGGTACAACCACTTGGGTGAATTCGTTAATTCATGAGTGAAAACTAGAGCAAATTTAATTGTTCACCGTCAATGCATAGTAGGTATTGAATTGTGGGTTTCACTTAGCACGTAGTGGCACGAAGCTAAGATCATAAACACATAAATTGTGTAACCATAAACCTCAGTGGTAATTTCTGAGAGTTTCAAGGGTTACTTGTATGAAGCGAATATGATGGAGAAAAATATTTGAGATGGTGTAAAGAAACCAAAGTACCTCTGCTATAAAATTAATGAATAAGCAGAAAACTCTTATCTCATATGAGAAGAGAGTAAGGTAGCTCATGATTAGAATAAATGATATAGCCTAATTGGGAAGACAAGGTTTGTATATACCAGGTTAGTAAGGCTTTATTCAAAATCAGTTGAGGCTTTGGACAACATGCAACAGCATGCTTCTAGGGACACTTAACTATTAAAAAGTGTGAGAACAATACCTGCCCCATCGATCATCCACTAACGGTAAAGACAAACAGAAGTAAAGATAAAAAAAATATTTTTGTAGTTTATGAAATTTTGATTAAAAAAAATAAAACAAACAAAACAAAAAAAAATTTGGAAATAAAAAAATTTGGGAAATAAGTGTACAAAAAGTTTATAACCAAAGAAACTACCTTTTAGAGATAAGCGAAGACAAGTACAATAGGACCGAACCCGATCGCTCGGTTCATTTCGGTACCCATGCGAACCGAACCAGAAATAGACCGAACGTTCGGTTCATTTCGCTTCCAACTTTTAGTTTTGAGAAAGAGTTTTTGGTACTGACTCCGATTCCATCATACCTAGTCCTTGTAGAATTTTATTAAAAATCGCTTCAGAAAGAGCTTTGGTGAAGATGTCAGCCAGTTGATCAGTAGTTCGAACAAAGTGAATCTCTACGTTTCCGTCTTCCACATGATCCTTAATGAAGTGATACCTCAATGCAATGTGTTTGGTTTTGGAATGTTGCACGGGGTTATGACAGATCCTAATTGCACTTTCTGAGTCACAATATACTGGGATCTTTTTCATATTGAGTCCATAATCCTGGAGTTGGATTTGGATCCAAATCACTTGAGATGTGCAAGAAGCGGCTACAATATACTCTGCTTCGGCTGTCGACAGAGAAGCACATGTTTGTTTCTTAGATTGCCAGCTCACCAGCTTCCCGTCGAGGAATTGACACCCTCCTGTAGTGCTTTTCCTGTCTAAACCACATCCTCCAAGGTCTGCATCTGAGTAGGCTTGAACAAAGAAACCTGAGTTTGAGGGATACCAGAGACCGAGAGAGGTGGTTCGCTTCAAATACCAGAGTATGTTTTTCACTGCTAGCATGTGTGGTTCACGAGGATTTGCTTGAAACCTAGCACAATAGCACACAGAAAACATTATATCAGGCCTGCTAGTTGTGAGGTACATCAGGGAACCAATCATTTGGCGGTATAGTGTTATGTCAACTGTCGGTTTTTCCAAGGATGGAGTGAGCTTGGTACCGAACGCCATATGGACTTTGACCTTTGATTCTCCCATCATGCCGAATTTAGCAAGAAGAGTCTTGGTATATGCTTCCTGGTTAATAAAGATGCCTTCGGGTCCCTGTCTAATATTTATACCAAGGAAAAAGTTAATCGGACCCATTGAGCTCATTTCAAATTTTGTCTCTATCAACTTTCTGAATTCAGCTGCTAAGCTAGGATTCGTTGAGCTAAAGATGATATCATCGACATAAATCTGAACAATCATAAGGTAGTTACCTTCCTTTTTACGAAAGAAGGTTGGGTCAACCGAACCTTGTTTGAATTTAGACATCTTTAAAAACTTAGTTAGTGTTTCATACCATGCCCTAGGTGCTTGTTTCAGACCATAAATTGCCTTGTCCAGGATGTAGCAATGATTTGGATGCTTTTCATTCACGAAACCAAGAGGTTGCTCCACGTAAACTGTTTCTTCAAGTTCCCCATTTAGAAAAGTGCACTTCACATCCATTTGGTAAACCTCGAAGTTCTTGTGTGCAGCATAGGCAAGAAATATTCAAACAGATTCCAGCCTAGCTACCGGAGCAAATGTTTCTTCGTAATCAATTCCTTCTTCTTGGCAGTATCCTTTTACCACAAGACGAGCTTTATTTCGAATCACATTACCCTCCTTATGCATTTTGTTTCTGAATACCCATTTGAGACCAACGACTGAGGCATCTTTCGGTGTTGGGATGAGACGCCAGACCTTATTTCTTTCGAACTCATTGAGTTCATCCTGCATTGCTTGTACCCAATCAGAATGATCAAGAGAAATATTGACGGTCTTCAGCTCAATTTTGGACACGAAAGAATTAAACATGCAGAACTCTACTTTGGAGAATAGGGAAGTTTGCTTTGCCTTCACTTGAGATCGATTTAGGACCTTTTCAGATATATTACCCACTATCTGAGATACAGGATGATCTCTGGTCCATTTGGTGAGTGGAGGATAGTTTGGATCATAGGATGGATCCAATTCAGCATTGACCATTTCTTCTAACTCTGATTGACTATCATCATCATAGAACATATTGGAATTCTCCCCCTCGACAGATGATGAATCATTTGGACCTTCAGGTTGATTTGGACCTTCGGGTGCTACTGAACATTCGGGTATAGCTGGGCTTTCAGGTGCTACAGGACTTTCGGGTGCTACAGGGATTGGATTCTCCCCCTGAATTTGTGAGTCCTATTGTTTTGAAGAGAATTGATTCTCCCCCTCAACCGAAGTGTCGTGCTGAGGTTCTTCTTCTCCCATTTGTTTGGCTGCATCTTCAACAATCTGCTTCAGATGATCGATTTTGTTGTCTTCTGCCTTGGCTTCCGAGAGAGTGGCTTTCTCAGGTTCATCAAATAAGTCTACGAATCGGTCAAATAAATTAGCAATCGAGGCTGTGATTTGACCTGTTTGAGAGAAAATTTCTCCAATTGCTTCTACGGAAGTCTTTAGTTTCTTGACGTAATTGTCATCGAACGTCACATAATAGGTTTCTTCAATTCTTCTGGAACGTTTATTTAAAATCCTGAATGCCTTTGAAGTAAGAGAATATCCCAGAAAGATTCCTTCATCAGCTTTAGCATCAAACTTGTTGCGATGTTCTTTGGAGTTAAAAATGAAGCACCTGGAACCGAACACATGGAAGAATTTGACATTCGACTTCCTGTTGTTGATGATCTCATAAGGAGTGAGAGAGAAACGCTTGTTGAGATAAGACCTATTCTGCGTAAAACATGCTGCAGCAATAGCATCAGCCTAGAAATATAAGGGTAGTGAAGCAAAACTTAGCATGGTTCGGGCCGCCACACACAGGGATCGGTTTTGCCTTTCGACGATTCCATTCTGTTGAGGTGTATAAGGGGCTGAGAAGTTGTGACTGGTCCCTTTTTCTGCCAAGAAGTCTTCGAATTCTTTGTTCTTGAATTCCAGTCCATTGTCGCTCCTAATGTTTCGAACGACTTTCCTCAGTTGCACTTCGACCTGCTTGATAAAGATTTTCAGTTTGGGAGTCGCTTCAGATTTGTGCTTTAGAAAGAATACCTAAGTAAATCGTGAGAAGTCATCAACAACAACAAGAATATACTTGTTACCGCCAATGCTCTCGATTGATGATGGACCACATAAGTCAATGTGAAGCAACTCAAGTGGTTCAACAACTTTTGTGTTTATAATCGATGGGTGACTTTGACGACTCTGTTTCCCCATTTCGCATGCAGCGCACAAGTGTTCACGATCAAACTTAAGCAATGGAAGACCCCGAACATGACCGCCGGTGACAAACTTGTTGATGTCTTTGAAGTTGAGATGTGAAAGCCTTCGGTGCCACAACCAACTTTCGTCTGAATGAGCTTTGGACAAAAGACATATAGCTAGATTCCCTTTGATTGGTCTGAGATTCAGAGGAAACATTTCGCCTTTTCGATCTGATTTGAGAATGACCTTGTTGGATTTCTTCTCTATAATTTCTAAACCTTCGTCGTCGAATGAAACTTTGAGACCGGTACCTCCCACCAGCTGAGACACACTTATGAGATTATGCTGCAACCCTTCTACATACGCCACCTTCCTTATTGTGAAGTATCCATTGGTTATCATCCCATAACCCTTTATTGTTCCATAGGAGTTGTTACCGAACTTTACATTGCCACCATTTTTAAGTGATCGAAACTCCCTTAGCTCTTCCTTCCTTCCTGTCATGTGATGTGAGCAGCCGCTGTCTATGTACCATTCTTCATCAAACTGCTCGTCACTGATAACTTGCAAAAATCAAACAGATTTAGGAACCCAAAGTTTCTTGGGTCCATGTGAACCTTTCACAGAAATAGGAATAGTAAGAGAAACATCAACGAGATATGTTCGTTTTATTAAGGTTGTTTCATCTTTTCTTTTAATAGTAAACACTTTGATTTTATTAGAATTGGTTGCAGGCGTTTTGGATTCAGATTCTGGTGTTTGGACTTTAGCCTGCTTTCTGTCTTCCTTAGCTGAGGAAATCTCCCTTTTTCCTTTCAAATCCTTTGACGATCTTGAATTTTGTGTAGGAACAGAATTGGGCTTAGAAGGAGATTGAGAAAGAGAAGAATAAGAGGAAAAGAAATTAGAATTAGAATTTTTCCTGACTTGAGGTTTGGAATGACCCTTTCGGTTGAGATCATTTGAGGAATCAGAGCTGGACCTTCGGTAGCCGTTTGATGATGAACCGAAGCTGGATTTTTGGGTGTTGTTGGTTGGTGGTCCGAAAATGTGTCTTTTATTGTAAAAGCTTGATGGACTTAAATCAGGACTTTGCCTGTTGTTATTTGGCGGACCGAAACTGGCTTTTCGGTTGCTGTTGCTTTCGGGACCGAACCTATCTTTTCGGTTCTGTTCTTCGCGTGGACCGAAACTCTTACTTTGGTTCTTCTGAATTTTGTTTTCTTCTTCTTTTGACTTAGAATCTTTGTCAAGGTAAGTGTAGTGAGGATTTTGGGAGCGCCAGAACTGCTTTCGCTCTGAGAGATTTTTCTTGTATCTCAAGTTTCTCTGCTGCTTTTGATTTTTCACCAGTTTCGGTTGTCTATGAATATTTGCCTTTTGTTTTAGCTCCTTAGCAACCGGTTCGCTCTTCATGGATGAGGTTTCGCTTGTGGAGGTGACTTCTTCCACTGGAATCTCTTTTGTGCCATTGGTACTTGGTACGTCAAAGTTAGTAGGCTTATTCAGAGGTTCGGGCACATATCTACCTTTGGCCTTCCAGGATGTTCGCTCTGACAGACTAACTGTTTTGTCTGCGTTGTCAATCGGTGCTGACCAGAAAAACTCATCACAGCCATCTGCGTTATCTTCGTTCACTATGGCGGTGAGTTCGGCTGTTTGATGTTCGGTTACTCCTATGACCTTATACACCTGATTGGGAGTTGTTCTTACCTTCTGAAACATGACGGCCTTTTCTTTAAGGAATGGGGACTTAGTTTTGGACAAACGACCGAATTCCATAGAATTTTCAGAAATCAGGTTTTTGTGGTTTTCGGGTTCACTTCTGACGAACTCGGAACAGTTAACTTCATCCTCTACATAAATTTCACTCATATCATCGTCCTCATTAAGTTCAGATGCATTTTCAACATCAATTTTGTTTTCTGAACTCAAATTAGTACTCAATGAGTCGAATTTTTGTATGGTTTCGGTTCGGAGTTTCAACTTATCATTTTCATCCAACAGATTTTTAAGCATGTCCTTATGGTCTTTGGACTTTATAAAAGATTCTATTTTGTCCAGACCATACATGTAAGTGGGATTAACATCATTGGAAGATACAACACTTTCACAGTTGTATGCTTCGGCATCAATTTCATCCTCCTTAAACTCAAGGAAGGGTAGAATCATGCGATGTATCTTTTGCCCTATTTCACAATTTAGATGCAGTTGAGTAATGTTAGCATAAAGCCTTTTGGCAATCAGACAAAAAACATTCCTTTGTTTTAACAATTTGAGATTGTCTCTTTGCAAATAAATATTTTCATCCCTAGACTTAATCAGCTCCAACTCTTTATGCTCTATCCACATCCTTCGCTCCTCACTCTTGGATGACACCCTGCTTATTTGTTCAGTTAGATTAGAATTTGTGACCCGTGTTTGCGTTAAACAACTATCTAGATTTGAAATTCTTGAATTCAAGTTATTTAATTCCTTTTCATATGATTTTTGTGGAATTTTGAACGAAATAGATACAGATTGTACCTTTTTGATCAGTTCATCAAGTTCACTGATCTGCATACTGAGAGGTTTTGCTGTAAAGCATAAGTCCTCTCACTCCTTGGCCTCTTCATTTCCACCATCAGTGTTGTATCCCCTCATCTGAGATACATCGGTCACCATAAGACATCTTCCATCAGTTTCACCACTTTTTGCAACATAAGCCTTTCCATGAGAAGGCTTTCTCACTTCATCGTCTTCTGAGTCAGTCGACCACACCTGCACACCACCGAACTCATCATCATCTATCGAACCCTGCACAATAAGAGCATTCATAGAGGGATTAGTAGCAGCTTTCTTCCTTTTTATCTCTTCCAGTCTTTTCATAAGACTTGCTTCTTCATCTTTCTCTTCACCTTTGTCTGCCATCTTCTTCAGCACGCAATCCTTTGCGTAGTGATTCTTCCCACCACAATAGAAGCAACTGACACCAGAGTCAGCTTCACCCTTCGCTTCCTTTTTCGATTCCTCAACTTTCGGTTCATCTTTCACCTTTTCAGAACTATAGCTTCCCTACCAGTTACGATTTTTGTTGGAAGGGAACTTTTTCTTGATGAACCTTTTGGGATTTGACACCATCATAGCGTAGTCTTCGGCTGTCAGATCGTGATCTCCCAGATTTAGATCCTCTTCGTCTTCTTCTACACTCTTACCCTTGGACAGAAGCGCCAGAGACCCCAGATTTGAAACCACGCTTTTCTCTTGCAGTACTGTCTTTTCCTGGGATTTCAGAATTCCCACCAATGTCGCCAGCGAGTAGGATTTGAACTGCTCGTGTGCTTTAACCGTAGACACAACAGCTCTCCATTCAGATCTTAGACCATTCAGAAAAGTGACCTTCTGTTCGATGAGCTTCCTTTCAATATCATGTTTGATCATCTTGCTGAGAAGATGATTGAAGTGATCAAATGTCTGCGTAACAGACTCATCAGGATTCTGCTTGAACTCTCCAAATTAAGATAGAAGTAAAGTCTGAATTGAGTGCTCCAGATCTTCATCTGTGGAATACAGCTCACGCAGCCGATCCCAGATTTCCTTTGCTGTACTGCAAGAACTCACCAATCTAAACGTGTCAGATTGAAGAGCGAATCAAATTAGTCTTAATGCCTTAATGTTGCATTGAAACTTCTCATTTTCGTCTTGAGTAACATCTTTCACATCTTTTAACAAATCATTGTACTCCTTTTGAGTTATAATGATTCTGGATGTTCCTGAATGAGCAATTGGACCAGATATAATAGCTTCCCATATCAGATCCGCATTATCTTCAGATCCAATGACGTAGTCTTCAAAGTGGTGCGTCCATACCTCGTAATCTTGAGTGTAGAGAATTGGAATCTTGGTTGTAGATCCTATACTGTTTGAGATGTTAATGGGATTAGATTGAGAATCGTCCATGCTTGATCGTATAACCTATTATAAGATCAGACTTTGTAATACGTAATATTAGGGCAAGATGAATAAATAATGAGATACGTCAATTATGGAGTGACGGCTCAACAAATATCAATAAATGTGGAATAAACCCTAATCACTTCTTTCACAGAAGAGATGTGTATGAATTACACAGTCTCCTGCTCTGATACCAATTGAAGAGTTAAGAAACTCTTTGATCGTTTAGATCTTTGAACAGGTTAATCACAAAAATTGATAGGATTAAAACAAACTTTTAATCTATGAAGATCGATTAGATCTTGAACAAGTATATGAATATTAAACAGCAAGAACACAATATTAATAACAAGGCAGAACGCAATAATAAGAACAAACAGCTTGAATCAAACGTGTCGAATGATTAAATAAAATCCTTAGAAGAGCTCGATTAAGAACATCAACTGTAAAGGATTGGAAGATTACAAGAACGATTACTGGAAAATATTGTTCTCTTAATAAATCGCTATATCGATGATCTCTAGAATCTTATGAATCTTAACCTAATATGCATGCAAGCATTAACTTAAATACTATACATAAAAGGCTCTCGGTTGGACAGGCCCAAACCGGAGAATAAAAAGGCTAATCTAACGAGCCCAAAAGACGCAACATCAAAACTCTTTTCAGCCCAACAATCTCCCCCTTTGCGTCAATTTGGAGCGAGACCTTCACTTCCTACTTGGGCCGGCAGCTGAAGCTGGTACCTTCTTCTTCACAGTACTAAACAGACACTTGGTTATGGAAAGGATGGTATGTCTAAACCGGATGTACCAATTGATCATATCATTGAAGTACTTGATATCATCAGCCGAATTGTCTTTACACTGCTTGATGATGAATAAGATGTGCTCCAAGCAAGTTGTAGTGTAAAGATGTTTGTCAGCTAAGGCGAAGAGACATTTCTGTCCTTCGGCTCTAGTGAACATCACAGAGTTTCGCCTCGAATCAATCTTGCCCATTAGCATTTGATTCAGATCACTGGCCGATCCCACAGGCTTGACTTTCAGTTTCTTCTTAAAAACTGTGGCAACCTCCTGATCCATTAGGGCCACCTCCATGATATAGCATGCCAGCATCCTTTTGACATGGTCTAAGATGGGACCATATTCGGCTTCGTTTGTCAGCAGGATATTGTACAAGACTATCCAGTCATGAGGGTTCAGATTGGGCAGATCCGCCAGAGAGATCATGTGAGCAGTTCTTGCAGATCCTCGGATAAGCTTGAACTTGACGTTTGTAAATCTCCCCACGGCAAAAGGCTTCATCACCCGAACATTGACAATCTTCTGGGCGCTCCATGTAAGGTATTGAGGGCGAGCGGCCTCCAGGTAGAAGTCAATGAGCTCCCTGTCAAGCTCATCGTTCGGATGCAGGACTTCAGAAATGTTAGAGAAGGCGTGGAAGATGAACGCCTTTCGAGTCAGTGGCATATCGAACTGCGAATCGATGGTGTTGTTGCAGTCGAACGATATCACCGGCTCGAGCCATAGTATGCTTGGAGTCTCTATGGCCTCCTTTATCAAACGATCCCTGGTCCAGGCAGGGAAGAGCAACTTTTGGCTCTCAAGGAGATCGTTGGCTTCTTTTTGTTTACGTTCGGCTTCTTCAGCTTCACGTGCCACACGACTGACATCGTCATCAGTATTGCGACTGTTCTTTCTCTTTAACATGTCCGCAATAGTCTCCTTGTCTTCATCTTCATCTTCATCTCCATCCTCTGCTATGTGTTTGCCCTTGTTCTTCACACCCGAACCCGAGGCATGACCAGTTGGGGGTGGTTCGGTTGTGTGAGTAGCTTTGGAGGACGGAGGTGGTTTCGATCCTTTCTTCTCATCTCCCCCTTGTTTCAGAATGGACACGAAACTCGGCAGGCCTTCAATTTTGCTTAGGAGGTCCATGGCCGGGGAGAGCTTTTCAGCGAGGGTGCGCCTCACCGAATGATTAAGGATGGGGTCGTGTGCTTCCAGGATGTTGGATAGAGCTGCGTGGACATCCGAAACACACGTTTTTATGACTTCCTTCTCGGATCGAAGAGCTTCCAATTGTTCTTGAGAGTTGGAAAGCTGCGTGCTCTTGACCTTTAGGGCAGTTGTTTTACTCGCCAGGACGTCCATCAGAGAGTTCTCTGCCGCAAGATCCTCTTGTAGTTTTGCCAGACGGGCATCGATGGAGGCACGGAGTGCCGAGTTGTCGTCGCTGAGATTTTGTCGTAGAGTAGCGAACGAAGTCAACTCCGTCGAGACGAACTTGGCCAATTGCTGAACAATAGGTTCAAGAGTCGTCTTTGTGGCATTGGCGCTTTCCTGCAGAGACTGTAGCAGGGCAAAAGCGTCGGAGAATAGTTTATCGACTTTTTCGGTCGCCGCCTCACAGGCTCGGGTGGAGGCGTCTATCACAGCAGTTGCTGAGGCTACTGAGTCATGTTGAGCCCTGGAGAAGGCATCAACTATCCTCTGAAGGGCAGCTTCAGATAAGGTGGACTGCTGGGTTGAAGAGGAGGCGAGAAGTTGATCAACCTTCTCGTTAAGCTCGCGGAGATGCTTCTTTGTCACTGGAGCATCATCCTCCTCATCACTTTGAACTTGAAACGGACTATAATAGACCGAATCAAAGTTCATGTGATCACCACCAAGGAATTGATCATCGCCATCGGAGGCGTCTTCTGGAGATTGAGGTGGTGGTGAAGCAGGGGGTGTTGTGGGTTTGGTTGGTTCAGGTTGAGTGGGTGGGGGGTTAGTTTCGGGTGGTGGTGGTATATGGGTTTCGGTTTGTGGAGGTGCGGTTACGGGAGGGGTTTCGGTTACAGGTGGTGTGTCGGTTGATGTGGTGAATATGGGTGGAGGTATAGGGAATGAGGTTGGTGGTATAGTAGGGGTTATGGTGGGAATGGAAATAGGTATTGTGGGTGGAGGGGAAGGAACTGGGGATTGGTGAAGTTCCATCTCCGGGGTTGGGGACCGAGGGGGTGTGTTACCTCGCTGAGGAGATTCGTCTCCTTGTGAGCCCTTAGAGTCCGAACTCCCACCTTCGGATTCGCTTGAAGAGGAGGGTATGAGGAGCTTTCGCTTCGGTTGGGTCTTCCTCCTTTTCGGTTGTGGGGAAGAAGCAGTCTTCGGTTGTTTGTGTTTCTTGGGAGTAATCAATTCTTTGGTGTTGAATTTTGGGTTTCACTCAGCTCGTAGTTGCACGAAACTAAGATCATAAACACAGATGTTGTGTAACCATAAACCTCAGTGGTAGTTTCTGAGAGTCTCAAGGGTTACAGTGATGAAACGAATGTTATGGAGAAGTGTAATGGGGATGGTGAAAGAAGACATAGTACCTCTGCTGCGAAAGGAAGGACCAAGCAGGAGACTCTTAACTCATGTGAGAAGAGTGTGAGGTAGCTCACGATTAGAATAAATAAGTTAGCCTTATTGGGAAGACAAGGTTTGTGTATACCAGGTCGTGAAGGCAATTATTCAAAATCTTATGAGGCTTGGGACACATACAGCAGCATGCTTCTAGGGACACTTAAGTAATTTATCAAATATATCCCCATGAACAAACGAACACAAAAAGAAAAATGAAAGAAAATATTTTTGGAGTTTGTGAAATTTATATAAAAAATAATAAAAATAAATAATAAAAAAAAATTAAAAATAAGACCAACAAAAACAAAAAAAAAAATTATAAAAGAGTAAAAAAATAATAAAAAAAACTTGGAAAAAGATTGAAAAACCGAACCCGAGCGTTCGGTTGGTTTCGGTTCAGGAAAATTTTGAAAAACCAAACCCGAACCTTCGGTTGGTTTCGGTTCTACAAAATGTTGAATAACCGAACCCGAACCTTCGGTTGGTTTCGGTTCCACAAAATTTTGAAAAACCGAACCCGAACCTTCGGTTGGTTTCGGTTCCACAAAATTTTGAAAAACCGAACCCGAACCTTCGGTTGGTTCCGGTTTTGGAAAATTTTGAGAAACTAAGAAAGTTAGATACAAAATTAATACTTTAAATATAGAGAAAACCAAGATGGTACAAGAAATATACAACATAGAAAGACTACCTTTGAGGTGATGAGCGAGTCGGATGATTGAACCGAACCCGAACGTTCGGTTGATTTCGCTTGTTACGGTTGAGTTTGAGATGTAGTGTGAGGTACTGACTCTGATTCCATCATACCTAGCCCTTGCAAAATTTTATTGAATGATGCTTCAGGAAGAGCTTTGGTGAAGACATCAGCCAGTTGATCAGTGGTTCTTACGAAGTGAACTTCGACATTTCCATCTTCCACATGATCTTTGATGAAGTGATACCTCAGTGCTATGTGTTTGGTTTTAGAGTGTTGCACTGGGTTATGACAGATCCTAATTGCACTTTCAGAGTCACAATATAGTGGGATCTTCTTCATATTGAGTCCATAGTCTCGAAGTTGACTCTGGATCCAAATCACTTGTGATGTGCAGGATGCAGCGGCAATGTATTCCGCTTCAGCAGTAGACAGCGACACACATGTTTGTTTCTTGGATTGCCAACTGACCAACTTCCCATCAAGAAATTGACAGCCACCAGTTGTGATTTTGCGGTCGAGTCCACATCCTCCAAGGTCAGCATCAGAATAGGCTTGAACGAAGAAGCCTGAATTGGATGGATACCATAGACCTAAGGAGGCGGTTCGCTTGAGATAGCGTAGGATGTTCTTCACTTCCAGCATGTGAGGTTCGCGTGGGTTAGCCTGAAATCGAGCACAATAACACACAGAAAACATGATATCAGGCCTGCTAGCAGTTAGATACATCAATGAGCCTATCATTTGACGATAGAGCGTGATGTCAACAGCCGGTTTATCTAGTGAAGGGGTCAGCTTGGTGCCGAATGCCATTGGGACTTTGACTTTTGAGTCTCCCATCATTCCAAACTTCGCTAGGAGAGTCTTCGTGTAAGCTTCCTGATTGATAAAGATGCCTTCGGGTCCCTGTCTTATGTTTAAACCAAGGAAAAAGTTAATAGGACCCATTGAGCTCATTTCAAACTTAGTCTCCATCAACTTTCTGAATTCAGCTGTTAAGCTGGGATTCGTGGAGCCAAAGATGATGTCATCGACATAAATTTGAACTATCATAAGGTGGTTACCTTCCTTTTTGCGAAAGAAGGTTGGGTCAACCGAACCTTGTTTGAATTTGGACATCTTCAAAAATTTTGTAAGCGTTTCATACCAGGCTCTCGGAGCTTGTTTGAGGCCGTACACAGCTTTATCCAGAATGTAGCAATGATTTGGATGCTTTTCATTCACGAACCCAGGAGGTTGCTCCACATACACAGTTTCTTCAAGTTCTCCATTGAGAAACGCACATTTGACGTCCATTTGGAAAACCTCAAAGTTTTTGTGAGCAGCATAAGCCAGAAATATTCTAACAGATTCTAGCCTAGCTACTGGAGCGAACGTCTCTTCGTAATCTATTCCTTCCTCCTGACAGTATCCCTTGACAACCAGACGAGCCTTGTTCCTTATGGCATTACCTTCCTTGTCCATTTTATTTCTAAAAACCCATTTAAGACCAACAACTGAAGCATCTGGAGGCGTTGGAATGAGACGCCAGACTTTGTTCCTTTCAAACTCGTTCAGTTCGTCTTGCATTGCTTTAACCCAATCAGAGTGATCGAGGGCAGTATTCACTGTCTTCGGTTCAACTTTTGATACGAATGAGTTAAACATACAAAACTCAGCCTTTGAAAATAAGGATGTCTGTTTTGCCTTCAGTTGAGATCGTGTCAGAACCTTTTCAGATACATCACCAACTATTTGAGAGATGGGATGATCTCTGGTCCATTTGGTAAGAGGAGGGTAATTTGGATCGAAGGTTGGATCTAGTTCGGCGTTGATCATCTCTTCTGGCTCAGATTGGCTATCGAAATCAAGCGTCATATCATCATGCTCCCCCTCAATTGATGAGTCTTGAGAAACATGAGGTTCAGGGGTTTCTTGTGGTGCTGGATTTTCAGGCATTGAAGCACCTTCGCTTGGAGAGGGATCTTCGGTAGGAGAGGTACCTTCGGTTGTTGAAGGACCTTCGGTTGAAGTAGTAGAGCTTGGCTCCCCCTGGACTTGTGAGCTTGGCTCCCCCTGAACTTGGGTTCTTGGCTCCCCCTCGACTGATGCATTGTTGGTTGGAGATTCATCAGTGGGCAATTCTCCTTCATGCATTCTTCTTGCAACATCTTCGACTATCTGCTGCATATTATCTATTTTGTTGTCGGCTGCCCCTGCTTCTGAGAGAGAAGCTTTTTCCGGCTCGTCAAAGAGATCCAGAAAGTTCTCGTACATATTGGCGATTGAGACTGTGACTTGACCAGTTTGAGGAAATATTTCCCTGGCAGTGTCATCTATGGCCTGTAGCTTCTTGACATAGCTATCGTCGAAGGTCACATAGTATGTCTCTTCAATCCTTCTTGATCGTTTGTTTAGGACCCTGTATGCCTTTGAAGTGAGTGAGTAACCCAGAAAGATTCCCTCGTCAGCCTTGACATCAAACTTGTTGCGGTGTTCTTTAGAGTTAAAGATGAAACACCTTGAGCCAAACACGTGGAAAAATTTTACGTTGGGTTTTCTGTTATTTATTATCTCATATGGTGTGAGCGTGAATCGCTTGTTGAGATAGGACCTGTTTTGTGTATAACAAGCAGCAGAAATAGCGTCAGTCCAAAAATAAAGAGGTAAGGAAGCGAAACTTAACATAGTTCGGGCAGCTTCACACAACGATCGGTTTCGTCTTTCGACTATTCCGTTCTGTTGTGGTGTGTAGGGAGCTAAGAAATTATGACTGATTCCCTTTTCTGCAAGAAATTCTTCAAACTCTTTGTTCTTGAATTCGAGACCATTGTCGTTCCTTATGTTGCGAACGACCTTCTTGAGCTGGACTTCAATTTGCTTGATAAACACTTTCAGCTTTTGAGTCGCTTCAGATTTGAGCTTTAGAAAGAACACCCATGTAAATCGAGAGAAGTCATCAACGATAACAAGAATGTACTTGCTACCACCGATGCTTTCAATAGATGAAGGACCACACAAATCGATATGAAGCAATTCGAGTGGTTCAACAACTTTTGTGTTAATTATGGATGGGTGACTTTGACGACTCTGCTTTCCCATTTCGCATGCAGCACACAAATGCTCTCTGTCAAACTTGAGCAATGGAAGACCCCTAACATGACCTCCAGTGACAAGTCGGTTGATATCTTTGAAATTGAGATGAGAGAGTCTTCGGTGCCACAACCAGCTTTCGTCGGATTGAGCTTTTGATAGCAGACATATGGCTGGGTTTCCTTTGATGGGTTTCATGTTCAGAGGAAACATTTCACCCTTTCGCTCTAACTTCAGAATCACTTTCTTTGTCTTTTTCTCTATGATTTCAGAACCTTCATCATTGAATGAAACTTTGAGACCTGTACCTCCAACAAGCTGAGATACACTGATGAGGTTGTGTTGAAGTCCTTCCACATAGGCCACCTTTCTTATGGTAAAATCACCATTCGTTATCATCCCATATCCCTTTATGGTGCCGAAAGAGTTATTTCCAAACTTAACATTGCCACCATTTGCAAGAGATCTGTATTCCCTAAGCTCCTCTTTCCTCCCAGTCATGTGACGCGAGCAGCCACTGTCGATGTACCATTCTTCGTCAAACTGCTCGTCACTTATAACCTGCAAAAATTAAGCAGATTTAGGAACCCAAAGTTTCTTGGGTCCATGTGAGTTTTTCATGGGAACAGGAATAGTAAGAGAGATGTCAACAAGATATGTTCGTTTTATTAGAGTTGTTTCATCTTTCTTTTTAATGGTGAAGACTTTTATTTTGTTAGGATTGGGTTTGTTCGCTTTGGACTCAGGTGTGGATTCATCGACCTTCTGCTTTCCCTTCTGTTCAGCAGATGGATGAGGTTTTTGAGAACCAACGGAATTAGCGTTAGAGCAAGATGGAGATGAACGAGAAGAATTAGGAAGAGAGGATTTGGATTTGGATGGAGATGTCTTCCTTGCTGATGACTCTAGGTGACCCTTTTGCTTTTGATCGTTGGTGGGATTAACCTTTGAGTCTTGTTCTCGTCTGACTTCAGAGCCGAACCTCTGAGTTCGGTTGGAGTTGTTCTTGGAACCGAACCTTTGGTTTCGGTTGAAATCCTTTTCAGAACCGAACCTTTGCTTTCGGTTGGTATTTTCATGCGAACCGAACCTTGGTTTTCAGTTGTTGTTTTCTTGCGAACCGAACCTTGGCTTTCGGTTGTTGGAATTATCAGGCATTCTTACGGGATTATTTTCATACTTCAGATTCTTGTCCTTGTGTGAATAGTATGCATTCTGAGAGTGCCAGAATTGTTTCCTTTCAGAAAGGTTTTTCCTGTATCTTAGGTTCCTCTCTATCTTTTTATCCCTCATCTGTTTAGGTTGATGATGAACGTTCGCTTTCGCTTTTGATGTCTCCTTGGCTGGTTCCTTTTGAACTTGAGGAGTTTTTCTTTGAGCCGAGGGAGCAGAGGGAATATCTGAAGAAGGTTCAGTTTCCCCTGAGGAAGTGGAAGGAGTATCTGATGAAGTTTCACTTCGAGCTGTTGGCGTTGAAGGAATGTCTTCTTTTGCTGAACAATCAACCTCTTGAGGAGTACTTTTTGTACCACTTGTGCTTGGTTCACTGAAATTATCAGGCTTGTTCAAGGGTTCAGGTATGTATCTCCCTTTCTTCATCCAGGAGGTTCTTTCAGATAGGCCAACGGTTTCGTTTCCATTATCAATAGGAGCTTCCCAAAAATACTCATCACAGCCATCAGCATTGTCTTCATTAACAATAGCTGTGAGTTCAGCTGTTTGATGTTCGGTTACTCCAGTCACCTTGTATACCTGATTTGGAGTGGTCCTGACCTTTTGATATACGACAGCTTTTTCTATTAATTTCGGGGACTTTTGTTGGGACAATCTAGCGAATTCCACAGAATTTTCAGAAATAAGATTTTTGTGGTTTTCAGTTTCGCGTTTAACAAATTCTGAGCAGTCAACCGTATCCTCTACAGAAATTTCACTCATGTTTTCGTCCTCGTTAAGCTCAGATGCATTTTCAACATCAATTTTATTTTCTGAGCTTACTTTGGCGTTAAGAGAGTCAAACTTATGTATGGTTTCGGTTCTCAGTTTAAGTCTGTCGTTTTCATCCAAAAGATTTTTGAGCATGTCCTTGTGGTCTTTGGACTTAATGAAGGTCTCAATTTTGTCCAGTCCAATTTTATAAGTTGGGTTGACATCATCAGACGATATCACACTCTCACAATTGTAAGCTTCGGCATCGATTTCATCCTCCTTAAATTCTAGGAAGGGCAAAATCATGCGATGGATCTTTTGGCCTATCTCACAATCCAAGTGAAGTTGAGTAATATTGGAATATAAACGTTTAGCTATTAAACAAAAAACATTTCGTTGTTTTAACAATTTCAAATTGTCTCTCTGCAAATAAATGTTTTCGTCTTTAACTTTAATTAATTCCGACTCTTTTAACTCAATCCACATTCGCCGCTCCTCACTCTTCGACGCCACCCTGCTTAATTGATCAGTCAGGTTAGAATTGGTGACTCGAGTTTGAGTTAAGCTACTATCTAAATGAGAAATTCTTGTATTCACATTTTTTAGTTCTTTCTTATATGAGGATGATGGTACTTTAGATGAAATAAAAACAGATTGTACCTTCTTTATCAGTTCATCGAGTTCATTGAACTGTTGGCTGAGTGGTTTGGCCGTAAAGCACATATCCTCCTGCACCTTCGGTCCATTGCCTCCTCCATCGGTGTTGTATCCCCTCATTTGAGACACTTCAGTCACCATGAAGCATTTTCCACCACTGCTTTCCTCCTTAGCCACATATGCCTTTCCATGAGTAGGCTTCCTCACTTCTTCGTCTTCTGAGTCAGTAGACCAAACTTCGGTGCTACCGAACTCATCGTCATTGACCGAACCCTGCACAATAAGAGCATTTATAGAAGGGTTAGCGGTAGACTTCTTCTTTCTCAACTCATCCAATCCCCTCTGCAGCACAGCTTCCTCATCATTTCCATTGTCCTTTTCAGCCATCTTCTTAAGAACACAGTCCTTAGCGTAGTGGTTCTTGCCACCACAATAGAAACAGCTTACTCCGGAATCGCCATCTGTTTTTGGTTCCTTTTTGGGCTCCTCAGCTTTCGGTTCATTGTTTGCTTTTTCTGAGCTGTAACTCCCCTGCCAGTTTCTGTTTTTGTTGTTGGGGAATCTCTTCTTTATGAACCTCTTAGGATTGGATACCATCATGGCATAATCCTCAGTTGTGAGGTCATATTCTTCCAAGTTGAGCTCTTCATCCTCCACCACAGCTTTACTTTTAGATAGGAGGGCCAACGAACCAAGACTGGAGACAACATTCTTCTCTTGAACCACAATCTTCTCTTGGGACTTTAGAATACCCACCAGTTTCGCCAAAGAATATGATTTAAACTGTTCATGGGCTTTGACTATGGAAACAACTGCTCTCCATTCAGATCGCAGTCCGTTCAAGAAAGTAACCTTTTGTTCGATGAGCTTCCTTTCAATGTCGTGTTTGATCATCTTGCTATGATTGAAGCGATCAAACGTCTGGGTCACAGTTTCTTCGGCCCCTTGCCTGAATTCACCAAATTCAGATAGAAGCAAGGTTTGGATGGAATGTTCAAGATCTTCGTCTGTGGAATACAGTTCGCGAAGCCTATCCCACACTTCCTTCGCCGTAGTGCATGAGCTGACCAGTCTGAATGTGTCGGACTGAAGGGCGAATCTGATCAACCTTAGTGCCTTAATATTGCACTGGAATTTGTCTTTTTCATCTTGCGCAATATTCGTCACGTCCTTGAGCAAATCGTTGTACTCTTTTTGCGTCTTAATAGCTTCCCATATGAGAAAACCATTATCTTCCGATCCAATCACATAGTCTTCAAAATGATGTGCCCATACTTCATAGTCATGGGTATACAAGATTGGAATCTTTGTCGTCGAACCGATGCTGTTGGAAATATTAATAGGGTTTGATTGCGTTGCGTCCATAATAATCGTAATAACCTGTTCAAAGATCAGACTTGTAATAAAGCAGATTAGGGCAAAACAATAAATACTAAGATACGTCAATTAAGATGACGACTCAATAAATATCGATGATTGCGGAAAACCCTAATGGAAATCTTTTTCACAGAAAAGATGTGTATCGATTACACAGCCTCCTGCTCTGATACCAATTGATAGGATTAAAACAAACTTTTAATCTATGAAGATCGATTAGATCTTGAACAAGTATATGAATATTAAACAGCAAGAACACAATATTAATAACAAGGCAGAACGCAATAATAAGAACAAACAGCTTGAATCAAACGTGTCGAATGATTAAATAAAATCCTTAGAAGAGCTCGATTAAGAACATCAACTGTAAAGGATTGGAAGATTACAAGAACGATTACTGGAAAATATTGTTCTCTTAATAAATCGCTATATCGATGATCTCTAGAATCTTATGAATCTTAACCTAATATGCATGCAAGCATTAACTTAAATACTATACATAAAAGGCTCTCGGTTGGACAGGCCCAAACCGGAGAATAAAAAGGCTAATCTAACGAGCCCAAAAGACGCAACATCAAAACTCTTTTCAGCCCAACAAAAATGTTAAACAGTAATATCAAGCACAAGAATGAATCAAAATATGTCGAATGATTCAATAGATTCTAGCCTCAGCAGAGCTCGATAAAGAACTTCCGTTGTAGAGGCTATTAGGGTTACAAATGATAAAGATAATATCTTTCAAATAACCGACTTCCAAATCTACGTACAAAGACGCATGCAAGCATCTATAAATACTAAACCCTAGAAATAACTCACGAATGGACAACACCAATCCGGATACAAAAATGGACTAAAGAACGAGCCCAAGACGCAACACCTTTCAGACCCAACATGTACACACATATAAAGTGCGATTGGTTGTGAAGGGCTTTACTCAAACTCCCGGAGTTGACTATGATGAGACCCTCTCACCAGTTACGAAAATAAAGTCTATTAGGGTGATGCTGGCCATTGCTGCATTTCATGATTATGAGATATGGCAGATGGATGTCAAGACCACTTTCCTTAATGGAAAGTTGGCTGAGGATGTTTACATGGCTCAGCCAGAGGGGTTTGTTGATACGAAGCATCCGAATAGAGTGTGTAAGCTTGAGAAGTCCATTTATGGACTTAAGCAAGCGTCTCGCAGATGGAATCGCTGCTTCGATGAGAAAGTCAAAGAGTTTGGATTTGTACGAAGCGAAGATGAATCATGTGTATATGTCAAAGCCAGTGGGAGTATAGTTAGCTTCCTCGTTTTGTATGTCGATGACATACTACTCATAGGAAACGACATCCCGACACTGCAGGAGGTTAAGACCTGGCTCGGGAAGTGCTTCGCTATGAAGGACCTCGGAGAGGCTTCCTATATTTTGGGAATAAGGATAGTGAGAGAACGAAGTAAATGACTAATAGGACTTAGTCAGAACACTTACTTAGATAAAGTACTAAAACATTTTAGTATGGAGAATTCGAAGAAGGGAGAATTACCGATACAAAGTAATGCCAAGTTGAGTAAGACTCAAAGTCCGAGTACTGAAGCCGAGATAGCAGAAATGAGCCGAGTACCATACGCTTCCGTAGTTGGCTCAATCATTTATGCTATGACTTATACTCGCCCTGATGTAGCCTTTGCTTTGAGCATGGTCAGTAGATATCAAGGGAACCCGGGCAGAGCCCATTGGATTGCGGTCAAGAATATACTTAAGTACCTTCGGAGGACGAAGGAATGGTTTTTAGTCCTCGGGGGGAGTGATGACTTAAAGGTGCGAGGGTATAGTGACGCAAGCTTCCAGACCGACAGGGACAACTACTGTTCGCAGTCGAGCTGGGTCCTTACCCTTAATGGAGGAGCAGTAACTTGGAAAAGTTCCAAGCAGGAAACCGTAGTTGATTGAATCAGAGTACATTGCAGCAAGCGAAGCGTCAAAGGAGGCAATATGGTTGAAGAACTTCATTGGTGATCTTGGAGTTGTACCTGCCATAAAGGAGCCTATGGAAATTTTCTGTGATAATGAAGAAGCGGTTGCCTTGACCAAGGAACCGAGGGATCATGGTAGATCTCGTCATATCGATAGAAAATATCACTTTATTAGACATCGAGTAGAAGAAGGAAACCTCGTGGTTAGTAGGATATAATAAGAAGATAACCCAGCAAATCCGCTTACGAATGGACTGAGTAGGGTTAAGCATTTGCAGCATGCTAGGAGTATTGGACTAAGAGATGATATTAGATTAGATTAGATAGTTTTTGAAAGATGTAATAGATAAATGTAATTGACATTTGATCATTAAATAAAGGAGTATTATTTATGAGTAAAGTTAATGTCTTATGTTAATTGTTTAACTATTGTTTCACTTTGCATGTTTTGACTTCCAGAATAATTGAGTTTATTAGAAATAATCGAATTATTCAAACAGTCCACAATCGTTCATATGTTGGAAGTATGTATGAATGAAGATTGTCATGAATTGGTGTGTAGATTGTCTAAATGGTATTAGACATAGCAAAAGTATGCTACAATGTTCATGAGTGCTTATGAACTAGTTTTGAGCATTGGAACAAACCCGCGCTTGCTGGAATCACCTTATGGAATGTGACGAAAAGGTTGATCGCAAGACGATAATATCATATGGTTTTAAAACCTAGATATATGGTTTGTTATTTGTTAATTGGTTGTACATTGATAATGCGAAACCGCATCAGTAAATTGATGTTATAATACGCATTGTTGTGTATAGTTGATTAATGAATAAGTAAATGCATATAAGTCGAAGTTTATCTGTTAGTTTTATCCTATGAGGGTAAGAGCGATCTCTCGGCCGCTAGATGATTTGATTTGACTTATGTGCCGGGCCCGGTAAGAACTAAATTGATGTGTTCGATTAAGTTCTATGTCGAATAAATCTAAGATCGAGAAACCAACTGCTGGACAAATGATTCCATAGAATTGTCCGCATGATATCTAAACATAAGACTATACAATCCCTTATCTAAAGGACAAGACTGATAAGATCAGAGTTGGACAACGTCTTTGAGAGCTACGATTGCTAACTGGATTATGCTTATATAGTTACTAGACTTATCCAAGTGGGAGACTGTTGGAATAGTGTCTAAGGCTGCAACTATATTTGGCAAGTATTTGACCCGGTTGTGCATGGTCCTTTTGGGTTGCCTTCACCATAGCAACTTGATAGGATGATTTATAATGAGAGAAGAAATATTATTAATATATTATGAGTATAATATAAGGAATAATAATATTGTTATTTGATTAATATAAGTCATAAATTAATTAGGAATTAATTTGGTGACTTAAAGAGATTAATTGAATAAAGGGATATAAACTGTCAACTGTATGATAGTTGTGCTTTGGGCTATAATCCCTTATGGATAAGGGGTGGACGGTTTTGGGGTTTGGAAGGACCTAGAAATCGTCCAAGGCTTATCAATAAGGAGATTGGATTGCTTAGGGCCTAAGTTATCCAATTAGGGTTTAAGGGTGAAACCCTAGGAGGCTCACTACTATAAATAGACCCTTAAGGCTAAGAAAATCGGCACCCTTGTGATTGAAGAAACCCTGGCCGACTTTTCTTACCCTTCTCTCTCTCTCTAATCATCCTCTTGCTAGTTGGTTTTTGTAAGCCATTAGAGGAGTGACAATTGTGACTCTAAGCTCAAAGGACAAGAAGATTCAAGCAAGCAACTCAAGGTAATCTTCTAGATCTGTTTTTCATGTATGATTTGTATGTTCTTCATTAGATCTATCAATCAAAGTCTTGGATATATTGCATGTTCAATTAGAGAAACCTAGATCCAAGCATTAGGGTTTGTATGTGCACATAGGAATGTTCTTATGGCTCTAACCCATCACTATATGGATCACGATTTTCTTTGTCGCGACATCGTGGTCATCCCTAGACCACGTCGTGGATTGCTGTTGAGACCCTAAAATATTAATTTAATTCAATCGCGTGTTTTCAGTGTGTCACGCTATGGCTGTTCTTTTCCCACGCCGTAAACCTAAAGTTCTAGATTTTTCTAAATTCGTATTGAATTTTTGGTTGCTCATCTTTTTCAATCTTAATCACGTATAAACTAGCCTTTATTCTAAAAGATAAAGTTACATTTCATTTAATTATAAGATTAATTAAAAGAGAAAAGATTAGAACTCTTAATTTAATTCTTGACTTTAATTCAATAGAATTAAAAGTTATATAAACCTCAATTATCTTTTATATATATATATATATATATATATATATATATATATATATATATATATATATATATATATATATATAGTGTAAGTCTTATGGTTCCCATGGAAATTACACCTTATGGTATGTTCTTCTTGTCGTAAGCGTGTGTGGCTTACCGGCTCGCCAAAAGAAGAGCATAGTTAAAGAAGGTATATGTTGATCGTGAATCTCAAGCGTCACTTGAGTTGAATTTCATTGTAACTTCGCATGTTTAATTCACTATTTTGATTCATAGTCCTCATCTTATCCAATTATGAATGCTAAATGAGCACTAGAAGAGATTAACATGCTATTGACATAATTCAATAAATCTCATTTCTAGGAATCTCATATAGATTGAGATCGACAACAATTTGTCCATCTAACTAACTTCATTTTGTGATTTTGGGCTAATCCACTTTACATTGTGAAGCCAAATATGAATTCTAGCCTTTTATTAATAACTTGTTATTGGATAATTATAATAAAATGATTCTTGATCAAACTACTTCTGTTTATTTTCTTAATAGATGACAACCGGCTCATATGCTACTCCTCCTCCGACACCAACCACTTCATTAAACTTATCTTTACTCCAACTCATCTTTCAAGATAAGCTCCTGGTCCAAAATATCAAGATTGGATTCGTAACTAAGGATCACTTTGAGGTATGCGAAGAAGGAATATGTCTTGGACGAATATATTGAATAGGATCTTCCTAATGATGTTATTGGAGAAGAAGCAACCAAACATGGAAAGCATAGCTATAACTCAATTGAACTCTTGTGTCTAATGTTGACGACCATGTATTCTAAACTCTAAAAGAGTTGTGAGAATCTTGGGGCGTACAACATGAATGACAAGCTCAAAGACATGTTTCAAGAGCAATTTTGAACTGAGAGATTTAAGGTAATGCAATCAATTATAGTTTGAAAGCAATAGGAGACTGGTTCGGTGAGTTCCCGTGTGTGAAAACTAAAAGGAAACCTTGAATTGTTGGATCGTCTTGGCTTCCCATTTATTCAAGAATTGGCTATTGATGTCATTCTTAATTCTCTGACTAGTGTGTATAAGCAGTTCACTATGAACTACTAGATGAATGTTTTAGAGAAGAGTATTATGGAGCTTCATGGGATGCTAAAGACAGCTGAACAAATAATTGTCCCATCTAGGAACACAAGTTCAACCATTCTTGTTCTGGGTATTGGGGATCGTGGTTTCAAAAGAAAGAGGTCTCCTCATACCAATATCAAGGGAAAATGGAAATAGAAAGGTGGTAATCCCAACCCTAAGAAGGACGTTTCTGACATACCTCCAGTGAATGACCTTAAAAAAGCTATTGTCTATTACTGCAAAGAGAAGGGCCATTAGAAATGTAGCTACCCTAAGTATATGGAGGATCTTAAAAAGAACAAGGCCAAGGGTAATGAAACTACATGTATGTTTACAATTGAATTACATTCGACCTCTACTTTTAATAATTGGATACTTGACACAGGATATGGAACCCACATTTGTTCTGATGTGTAGGGACTAAGATGAAGTAGGAAGCTAAGGCATGGAGAGCTTAACTTGAACATGGGGAACAAGAGTATAGTGGCTATTACCAAAATTAGAGATTACGAGCTTTTATTACCTTCTACTTTTTCATTTGTTTTAAAAGATTGTTGTTATTTGCCTTAATAGGCAAGAAACATATTTCATTTTATGCAGTGTGGTTGGATGGTTTTACTTTTGCACGTTCTTACAATGACATTTATGAATATGTGATTGGTGTAAGTAGAAACGATAAGTTAATCTTAATCGTTGGCTTGTCTACTTTGGATAAATCATGTGTATGGCATTGTTATGTTGGCCATATAAACAAAAAGAGAATCACCAAGCTCCGATCGGATGAAATCTTGGAGCTATTTAACATATAGTTTTATGGAGATTGTGAAACACGACTCACCTCGAAACGTGGCTCTGATACCAACTTGTAACATCCCAAAAATTTCAACAAATTTAAACCTTTCAAAACAACCCATTTACTAATAAAAGTTTTTACAAAACCATTGTTTCCAAAACATGATTTAAAATCAGAGTCTCCCAAGATCCAATCACTTGTAAAACCAAGGATGTGTATGGTCACACCTTCGCCTTGCCACAACCATCAGATGCACCTGAAACAATAAACGGAAACTGTAAGCACAAAGCTTAGTGAGTTCCCCCAAAGTACCACCACATACACATAACTAACAAATAACATGCACAAATACCAATGCATGGCCCAATCAGCCTCGAGCTAGAATACCAGGCATGTCTACGATGGCCTAGTCATCCTCGGGATGGAATACCCTCGTATCATAAGCATGTTTGATCCAATCAACCATCGGGTTGGAATACCAAACATATTGGGTCCAATCAACCATCGGGTTAGAATACCCCCCCCCCCCGACCCGTTTACTGACACACAAAGTAGTCTAGTCTCAACATATACCATAACAATCATGTCGGGTCCAATCAACCATCGGGTTGGAATAACTCAGGCCCAGTCAATCATACGGTCCAATCATCCTCGGGATGGAATACGTACCCTAGATTGGAATGCCAATATATACATAACAAGGGTCCAGTCAACCATTGAGTTGGAATACCATCGGTCTGTTGGCTCACGCACAAAGCATTAAAGCCTCAAGCACCAACAAAATATGTGCACATATACAAATGAATATATAATCAGTCAGCTGACAATCAGGTAGATCTATAGATCACAAAGCATAGCACTATACTATCACATATCAGGATATCTAATCCAATGGGCCATCCCTGGTGCCTTCGACCCATAAGTACAGTGAGGAAGACTCACCTCAATCCACTAATAATCAAATAACTGCTCGACTGTCGAACTGAATAACCATGTGCCAACTAATAATAAATACAATATTAATCAATAATTACCCCGATAAGCCAAAATACCCTTTGGTAAAACTTGGTCAACCATGGTCAAAGTCAAAATCAAAGTTAACAGTCAAGCTTCAAAAGTCAATATTTCTTCCTAGCGAAGTATGCCCTGCGTACCAAGAGATAACGCCCAGCGTACTCTGATGTTGACCAATAGCTGGGCGCTGACCGCGTACGCCCATCATACTTAGCCCAATCCTAAAACTCCATTAAGAGCTTATTCCATTTAGTTCTTACATCCAAAACTCATATCCAATTCCAAAATGATGTCCTAATTCATAAATTTTCCAACTTTATGACTTTGCATGGCTATAAAGTGCTTAATGTCCAAAACCCTAAGTTCTTAACCCAATAAGACATCACAACTCTTGCATGGAAGGGATAGAAGGGACAAGATCACATTTTTATAGTTCATAATAGCTTTATAATGGATAAAATTTCCAACTTTATCCATTAGAATGGTCCCAACAAACAAGATCTAGTCTTTAAGTCGCAAAGGGACCCAAAAGTTCATCTTTTTCAACTTAATCCATTAAGTACAAGTCTCCAACTTTCATATCTGAATCAAAATGACGTTTAGACGGATAAATTTTCTAAATTTATCCATAACAAGGTCACAAACTTTCAAGATCTAAACTTTATGCAATAAATTGACCAAAAGCTCAGAACATCCAAAACTAGTTAGATCTAACAAATGCATCATCAAGATTTAAACTTTATACCTCTAGAAGATAGATCATGTTAACAAAGTCCATATATACAAGCTCCAATGCAACCAACACTTCACCAAGAAGTTCCTTCTTCTCCAAGGTGCACCATGCATACTCGAAAGCACTCAAAAACACCTTCTTTTAGCACACAAGGCTCAACTAGGGTTAGGGTTTCATGGAAGGGGTGTTGGAGGGGTGGAGCCTGAGGTTGGAGTGGGTTTGGGGGAGTTAAGGAGCTTAAATATGGATCAAACCACGAAAATAGGTTTAGGCACTGATTGTATACGCCCAATGTACTCAGGGTGCCTCAGTACTCCCAGCTTATTACCCTCCGTACGCCCAACGTACTCAGCATAACACAAAACCGACCAAACTTCATAAGGGCATAACTTCTTCGTTCTAGCTCCGATTTTGATGTTCCTTATATCCACAGAAAGGTAACGAGAAGCTCTACACTTCTATCAACTCATCCTTGCTTTAACCCATTCTGAAAAAAAATCCAAAATTTATAAAAGCCCAACCTGACACCTTATCGAAATACCCCTTGGCGCCAAAACACATGTCGAACTCCCATATCATCCAAATTATATTACCCACACCCAGATGGGTCTAAATCTCTTTTCCACAAAGGCTTTATGCATGATGATACTCGGACTTTGGGTCACCACCCCCACATAGTAAACGATTCGGAACTAGGCATTACAACTTTCTCCCACTTAAATTAGATTTCATCCTCGAAATCACTCCTTACCGCCCTCCTGAGAACCAAACTTCCAAGCAAATCCTACTAGTGTTGAGCAAATAATTTAACACATAATTATCGATACAAAATTCTACTTCTATAATTCTGAATCCCCATAACTCGCCTGGCCTCCGCATAGGTAGAACCATTCCAAAAAACAATCACAAGGGCCTCCTACCATCAGAACTGAAACATCCTTTTGACCCTAAACCTTCCAACTGATAACCCGAAATACAAATTCCTAAATCCATAACTTGCTGAGATATAGATTTTGCACTTATAAACTAATGATTCCTGATGCGAATCTCAACCAAGAGCCAACTCAGTACATAACCCATAACCTGAGATCTAAGGATTTACACTTGCGTTTCACCCACACTCTTCTGATTCACGGCAACCATTCCCTAAATCGGGATATACATCCCCAAAACCACCGTTGAGACTGCCAGTCTCGCACCTTGTACAGCCACCAAGTTCCTGAGAGTCCAAAAGATAAGGCTATTCTAGCCTATGCACCATTCTATGCCACTCCCAGGACACATAATCATCCTACTAAAACAATAATCCAATTCCTTGACCTAACTGGTCCCTACCGGGTCTCACTGCATTACAATAATCATACGTGCCTTGTGCACGGGTCTCTCCCAACGAGAGCTACACAGGACCAACCTGTCTCGGACTCCAATGGTCCTATTCCCATAATAAATATATCCCTTTCTGACCCCACTGTCCACCTTGCCTAAGGCGCGAGTTGATCCTCCTTTATGTTGGATTAATGTCTAAGTCCATAACTATATTTGGTATGTACTTGACCCGACCTGGCATGGTCCATTTGGGTTGCACTTCACCGACACAATTTATATGGATAATCTTTTGAGAATAGTATGTTTATGATTAATATTAATATATTATAAGTTCTAATATATTAATATGGAATCATATTATTTAATTAGTATTGATCAAGAATTAATTTATAATTAATTAAGTGATCAAAAGGAACTAATTAAATATGGACTCTTATATATATGGAATGGGCCAAGTTCATTTAGGTTGGGCTAAGCTTTCATGGATAGTCCATGGAGTGTTTAACCCATGGATCCTAGGAAATGAAAGGTCAAGGGTATTAGGGTTTAACCCTAATCCTCCATACTATATAAAGATGTCTTTGGTTGGTGAAATTGGCACTAGTGTGGATACACTAAGAGGGCTAGCCGATTTTACTAAGAGAGAACCAAGTATTCATATTCTCTAAAGTCTTCCAAGGTGTCTTGGTGATTTGTGATTCCACTTGAGGCTTCCACACTATTGGGGCTAAGCTCTTAAAGCTTGAAGACATCAAGCTACATCAAAAGGTATGTCCTCTAACTAGTACTTTGTAGATTAAGAACATCATAATATGCTAGTTAGGATTAAAGCCTTGGAAAGTTCTTATTTGCATGTATAATAGAGAAAACATAGATCCAAGGTTTATAGGGTTGCATGTACACCATAGGAGTGTTAGAATGCTCAAAACACAACAGTGGTATCAGAGCCACGGGTTGTTTTCTGTTATATTGTTGCAAATATTTTATTTTCAAAGTTGAAAAAAAAGAAAAAAAACATGGAGTTCGTCAAATTTTAAGATAATTACTTGTTCTTGTGAAAAACTAATTATTTGTAAAATTTGAATAATTTGCTTTATGAGTTGAATTAGGTCAAATTTAATAAAAGATAAAATGATATGATTATTTTATTAGTTTTAAAAGTTTGATCTAAAGAGTTTTATTTTTTGAAACCTCCATAAGTTATGGATATGAAAAGGTTTTAAAAAAAATTGATTCAAAGTTTTTATGGAGTTACAAAATTTGGTGTTAATGTTTTAAAGGATTCCATAACTTAAGAATAAGTTATGGATCACCAAAAGTTTTTTGTGTTACCTTGTTTTATGAGTGAATTTAGATTAATGAATAAAATTATGTGATAGTTGGTTTTAATCCAAATTAATCTAAGAATTGATTCTAAAATGTGTTTTTGTAACTTGTCCTCAAGTTATATGAAAAGTCACATTTAAGAATCATAAAACTCATAAAAATTGGCAAAGGTTACAAAAATGAAGAGTCTAGTTCTAATTAAATGGTTTTATGACTCCATAACTTGTCCTCAAGTTATGGAGGACCAAGAGTCTCTTCATTTAATAAAATAAAATAAAATAAAAAAAGGTGTAACCTTAATTAATTCCATAAGTTATAAAATAAAGAAAAGTTAATTCTTTTATTAGTTTAAAGTCTTCCATAACTTGTCCTCAAGTTATGGAACTTGAAGAGTTTTTGGATTAAAACTACTTTAAACACATAAGTTATGGAATTAATTAGTTTTGAATAGTTTCAAAACTTGCCCTCAAGTTTTGGAATTTGTAAAGTTTTCTCTTATGAATACTTTAATTCCAAGTTAGCCCTTAGAATTTTAAAAGTTAAAATTCAACCCTTATACTTTATAATATTATAAGTTAATAATATATAGATGTATAAGAGTAAAGTCAGTCTTACCGCTAGTACGCCTCATTCACGAAGCCGGTCTATAAGGTGGGTATAAGGTTGTTGCCTATAAAATGGCAACTTAATGGGTGTCCACTCTCACCCACCGCTTGCTTGACCGGTGGAGGGTCGTTAGCCGAACGGGTTTGACAAGACTATAATTCTCCTTCATTAAAAGTATTAATGATAATACTAAGTAACTAAACTCTTAATAATACCCAATCTTAGTTACTTAGGAAAAATGTGAATAAGGTGCTAACCCATGAAATTACACTTTACACTTTGTCTAAGTCGTTAGTGGAGCGTGTGTGGTTAATCGGCACACTAACTTGGACTTAACAAGGTAGGTAAAGGGTGACTTAATATTTATCATAGTATCGATGGAGCGTGTGTGGTTAACCGGCACATCGATTGAGGGGTAATTTATTAAGGGTACCAAGTGATTTGCATGGTTACTTCACACCTTGTTTTGTGATCCTCGGCATCCCAGTCACAAAACCTGAAGGGCACACTCGAGATTGAAACATGCCTTTGAACAGTTCAATGAATCTCAAAGATCTAGGAGTTTCAAAACCAATTAAAACCTAATAATACATTTAGTTTATCTTGGTGGAAATTGGTGAATCGTCATTCACCTACCTTCAAATATTTTATAGCTTGGATTACGGCATCCCTCTTCTAAGTTATAAAATAGTTTGTTGCGTCCTAGCCTTAATATTTCATATTGGGTGTCATATTAAGGACTTTAAAAATCAACTTTCGTAAATATCTCCCAAAAGATGTCTGGTTTAGACATATATGATCTTCCCAAATCTCTTAAAACAAGCTTTCCTAAATGAAGATGATGTCCCATGGATATCATACTTCTTTCTCCTCCTCCAACTATTCTCCCTAATCCACAAGTTCTTGAAAAGTTTAAGGTCACTCAAGCCCTATTGGCAAGGCAAGGTCTAGGTGTGATCACATCTTGGAGATGTAGTCACATATTGACAAGCCGGGAGAGTTGGGTGTCAAAGTCTTGAGAAAGTTGGTGGTTCAATCACTTTCTAAGTCACATAGTGAGTTCCTTTGGGACACCTATGAAACAGACTATGACAAGACCCTTAATGATCTTATCTATTTGCTAAGATCAACTTCCTAAATCTTTATGGACATTGACAATGATGACATTGGATATCTAGTAAAGCTCTCTCTTCCCAGTGAAAAGGGATCGGCCATAGTCAACTCGGTTGACCAAATGGTAAAGAGAAAAGCTAAGTCTGTGATAGTCCCGTGTACCTTTATCAAAGGGTCCATATGTTTATATTGCCAAAGGAAGGGGCATTGGTTGCGAAGCTGCCAGATTTACCTAAGGATGTTAAAGTCAATAAGTTTGACTCTACTTCAGGTAAAGTCCACTATCTAACTCTGTTAAGTTTCTATTCTGAGATTCTTGATACATGATGTGACTGGGTCACATGGTGATGTTTTAAGAATCAAAGAAAAGTGAAGAAACCTAAAGAAAGAATATGCTGAATCTGATCGCATAGATGGATTTCTATCGCATAGTTTGAAAAATCGGATTCTTCAGCTACTTCTTAGGAGTTATGAGATATTGCTTAGGAATAGATAACAACAAGTTTTCATATGGATTGTAAGGACAAGTTCTTCCGCAAAGTTTTTAAAATAAAAGGAAAATTTTTGATTTTATTTATTTTAAAATATCCTTACAATGGCATCTGTGGAAAAATTGTTGCTTATATGATTCCATTAATAGCAAGAGTGGAGATATGAAATTGATTCTTTCATTTGTGGTAATGTCTAAATTTACCAAATAAGGAAAAATTCTCATCACCCAAGTTTCAAGTGGACCGGAACTTGGAATCATGCAAGTTGTATAGCATGATGAATGAGAACTTTCAAGTATTGGAAAATTAAGACTAATTACTTGTTCACATGGATGTGTGAGTCAAGTAAAGGACTAAGGGATCGAGTACACATTCTTGTGCACTGATTAAGTCTACCACGAAAGTTTGATAAGACTATTCGTCATAGTTTACTAAAGCTCAGTAAATATGATTATACTTACATGCTTAAGTATAACTCTGAGACATTGGAAAAAGGTTCCAATGTAAGGCAGAGCGAATAAGAAGAATCAAATTAGGCAGAAGGATAAAAGTTTCTCAAATCTGAAAAGATGGGAGAGTACTTTAGTATCAGTTTTGTGATCATCTTAATGATTAAGAAACCTTAGCACAATTAGTTCTCTAAGGAAGTCTTAGTGCATTCTTATGACTTAGAAGAGGGATCTTGAATTGTTGAAATGGTTAAATCAAGAAGATGAGTCATACTACAAGCCTTAGAGTCATACTCCAAGATTGTAATTTGAGTGACATGTCTTAAAGAAGGTTTAAAACACTTGTCAAATGTAAGAGTAAAAGTTTTCTACTGTTGTACATTTGAAATTGGTAAGTTGTGATGTTTTGGATAAAACAAAGACCAACTAAGGCCAATTGTGTGAAGTGTTTGTCTTGATTAGAATCCACACTGTCTCTTGGATATTTGACAAGGGAGTCTCATAGGTCAAGAGGACAGTGGGAGTCTTAAAGGTCTTGAAAGTCTCAAGAAGTAATCAAGAATAAAACCATAAGTTCTTCTCTAGCACACGACTTAAGGTTTATAACCTATCGTGTTGACATATTCTGTGCCCATTCCAGTTAAGGTTGGCTTTGCATATGAGCTCTTAGAGTTCTCAATGTGTTGCACAACAACTTGGAAGCAATGGCAGGTCCTTGAGCTGCTAGGTGGCAAGAAATTAAGATTGAGTTCAGTCCATATGAGTTTGTATTTGTCATTATCCTTGTCTTGTGTCTATGGTTTTGACAATTCACATAGATAAGAACACATACACCATTAAATCTAAGTGTCATAAGGTTTCTCTCCGATTCATGAAAATGATGGTGAGGAAACACTTTCACTAAGTAGATTTTAGCTAGATAGCAATTGTGATATTTGCATTCTCAAAGTCGTTAGTGGAGCGTGTGTGGTTTACCGGCACACTAACCTGGACTTGTGAGAAGTAGCAAAAAGGTCTAACCATTATGATTACGGCATCTCTTTTCATAATTGTTTAGACACACAAGTGTGATATCTAAGGGAAGGTGTATGCTTTTGATTAAGTTTTATCAAAACAATCTAGTATCATAAATATGAACTTTGGTAAGAAAGTTAGCTGATTTCTGAGTACATGTCAAAGCTAGTGGGAGCATAAGTGTTATGCTAATAATCATCATGTTAGTGGGAGCATGATAATTATGATAAGTATTGCAAGTTAGCAATGTTAATTATAGAAAACAAAAGTTTCAATTGGGAAAAAGTTGTCTTGCTATAATTAAGGGAGAGAAAATTATACTTCATCTCAAATCTATAAGCTTAGATCGTGAGGTTTTAATCATTTAGTCAAGGATATATATGAATTTCATGTTGGAATGGATCAACATAAGGAAATTTTGTATATGAGTCCATTATTTGCGTTCTAAAATTCGATTATGATTACGGCATCCCTTTTCATAATCTGAATTATGAGAACTTGGCAAATTGAAATGGACATATTATAGCAAAAGACTGGTTTAGTCTTTATGTGAGACATCATGAATCGTGTGCCATATGCTTCGGATATAGGATCGATTACATGTGCTATATTCATCCTTTCTAAAATTTTCCAAATGCCTGGGGCATTAAGAAGGGAAAAGGTTTAGAACTGGATATGACTAAAAGGATTAAACAATTGTCGAGGACAATCTACGGTTTACCAAAGATTGGTTGCTCAAGGACAGTTGGAAGTATAGTGATAATTCTGGAAGGACCATATTGACATAATCTGTAAGGAGGAAAATCTTGTTCAGAAGTGATAGTCAAAATGGAATCTGGAAAGGTTTCAAAGTTAGAATTTTCAATCTGTTTAAGATTAGGAAACTTAATGCAAGAAAGATGTTTCCAAGGAGCTGATCTCCTTTGGAATACTCTGAAATGGTTGTTGTCAAGTCTTTATGACTTTGTACATAATCATTACAAGAGGATCAATGCATATAAGTTTAGAATCTAACAGATTTTAGTAAATGACATGAATTTGGAATTCTTGCATTTGTAGTAAGGATTTGGGAGTGTGAAAAAAGAATCATTGAAGTTATGTTCAATTGATCTAGTTCACAAAGTAAAGATCATAGACAAACATAGTATGCATACTTGGTGTGTGGCATGACTAGTGTTTAGAAAAACATAGTGTACATGCTTGGAGCATGGGACAACTATTGTTTTAAATTCAAGAATAAAGTTGATAGCTGAAACAGTATACAATGAATAATGTGCAATCATATGGTGATAAATAAAAGGTGTTTTATTTATGTTCATAGGTTTTGATACCATATTGGATTCAATTATTATTGTGTTTCACTTTGCATGTTTTGACTTCCCGAATAAACTAGGTTATTCTTCCAGAATGACTAAGTTATTCAAACCATCTACAGTCGGTCATATGTTGGAAGTAGATATGAATTAAGACTGTCATGGGTTGGCTTGTAGAGGTCTAAGGTGTTGGACAAAGGGCTACAACACTCATGCGTGCTCATAAGTTCTGAGTATTGGATTCAACCCGCGCTCATTGGAATCACTTCATGGATTTTATCATGAGTGATCATGAGACGATAATATCTTATATTCTTCAAACCTAGAGATATGAGTTGTTACTATGAGTTGGTTGTACATTGATTGCACGAAAACGCATTTGGTAACTCGGTGCTATAAAACGTGCCTTTGTGTATGATTCAACAAGTAGTAGAACAAGGCATATGAGTCGAAGTTTATCCATTCCTTTTACCTTCGGGATAAAAGCGATATCTGTGGGCCCCTCGATGATTTGATGATGACAAATGGAAGTGCTCGGCCGGGCCAGGACTGATTTGATTTGTTCAATTAGTCAGTCGTCATAAATCGGAAATCGGGAAACAACAAATGGACAGAGAGAATGATTATAATCCATGTCTCAGTCCATATGATATCTAGAATGGAGGAATATATGATCCCTTATCTAATGGACAAGTTCGTTGACAAGATCAGAGTTCGACAGCAGCTTTAAGAGCTACGATTGCCAGTTAGGTTTAAAGTCATACGCAATAATAGTTTTAGACTTATCCAAGTGGGAGACTGTTGGATTAATGTCTAAGTCCATAACTATATTTGGTATGTACTTGACCCGACCCGGCATGGTCCATTTGGGTTGCACTTCACCGACACAATTTATATGGATAATCTTTTGAGAATAGTATGTTTATGATTAATATTAATATATTATAAGTTCTAATATATTAATATGGAATCATATTATTTAATTAGTATTGATCAAGAATTAATTTATAATTAATTAAGTGATCAAAAGGAACTAATTAAATATGGACTCTTACATATATGGAATGGGCCAAGTTCATTTAGGTTGGGCTAAGCTTTCATGGATAGTCCATGGAGTGTTTAACCCATGGATCCTAGGAAATGAAAGGTCAAGGGTATTAGGGTTTAACCCTAATCCTCCATACTATATAAAGATGTCTTTGGTTGGTGAAATTGGCACTAGTGTGGATACACTAAGAGGGCTAGCCGATTTTACTAAGAGAGAACCAAGTATTCATATTCTCTAAAGTCTTCCAAGGTGTCTTGGTGATTTGTGATTCCACTTGAGGCTTCCACACTATTGGGGCTAAGCTCTTAAAGCTTGAAGACATCAAGCTACATCAAAAGGTATGTCCTCTAACTAGTACTTTGTAGATTAAGAACATCATAATATGCTAGTTAGGATTAAAGCCTTGGAAAGTTCTTATTTGCATGTATAATAGAGAAAACATAGATCCAAGGTTTATAGGGTTGCATGTACACCATAGGAGTGTTAGAATGCTCAAAACACAACACTTTATACTCACGACAACCCCAACGATGGTCTACCTCAATCTAGTGAATGCTACGATCCCATTGCAGACTTACAACGCTTCCATACTATTTACAAATCTAGTGAATGCTATGGACACCCCACAGTCTTACGAAACGTCTATCCCGCCATGGTCACCGCCCATGGTCTTACCACACACAATTCCTTTCATAGAACATGCTGCTATCAATGCAAAATATGATGAAATCATGGCCGCACACGACCCGAGAATAGGATAAACGGTCGTATTCTTGATCCAATTCAAAGGCCATAACCCAAAAGAACCATGCATATAATTCGAACCAAGTGCTCCAATGCTATCTTGTCCAGTCGCATAGACCCCTCTCGGCAATACATATAATGAATTACCCCAATACACATCCATAGAGAACCCATAACATCATCCAAAAATGACAGAAATACCAAAGTTCTATCGAACGACAAACCTCAATCAACTGTCACAACTTGAAACTTTCAGAGAACCTTTGATGAATGACGAATGATGCGACCAAAAATCGAGTACGCATTGACATTAGATAAAATGATCGAAAACCTGTAAGGAGCTGACCGCACCCAATTCTGAAACTGATTCCCTGGTCGACCTTTGAACAAGCTAGACTATAATTAAAAATCCATGCAATAAGCTGGAAAGTTCCCTCCGCAACCAATACTCAACCTGAGTGATCTCAGCGGCTCCTCATCTATTCTTTGGCACCCCTACAAGAAACCAATAGTTTCAACGAGATCCTTGACCAACCAATTCCTGCTGGGGGACAACTCATGTGTCTCATGAACACATACATTCGATCGCCCCCTGCTATAAACCCATGCCTTCACTAAATCATGAAACGATGTCCCACATTCTCTTAATACTACAAACCTGAACAGATCAATGATCCTCCCAGTAGAATACCTAGTTCTCCCCCACTTAGGGTTCGAACTACCACCTACTGGTGTTGTAACCAAACCATAACTCAAATCGGCTTAACCAGGTACAACCATCCCTGACTTTGGAATAAATAACACATGCAAGACGATTTTCCGGATAAGGATCAAAAAAATCTCAAGAGAATTCCTGAATTTCTGCTGAAGATCTCTGAAATTTCCCGAATCATGGTCACTTTAACATTCAGGATTCCTTGCAAGAGCATAATCCAACACCGACTTACGATTCAAAACATACCCTCCTAGCCTGCAATCCCAACCACCAATCTGGTATCTGACCTGACTATATCCCAAGAACACGGACCCTTGATCACATCACAAAGTATCAATAACACATCGATCCACCCGCACACTCTTGCGCTGACATATTGTCGCCAAACACCGTGACCAACAGACCCCATGTTGGGTTTACATACTAACTCTGAAAGTCGCAAGCCTGCTTACTCCTTCTTCGAACTCAGAGAACTGAAAGGGCATCACCCCTACCACAGATGGTGGCATTCCAAACCATCAATCAACCACTCACTTCCAGTTGCAATCCTCTAGCCGATCATAACAACTGTTTCCCTCTTGAGTCTCGCAACTAGAATGCACGACCTCGAGCAACCCTACCACAAGATCGACAGATACGGATCTACTATCATGAATCACGACATCAAACCATGCTATCTCTCTCGACCAGCCCTTAGAATCCCTAAAACTCTCCTCGATTCGAGTATAGATCATGTGCTTCCAGTAATATAGGCCCAATACTACCTTACACACGTATCCATAATTTTTTCGAGAATCATCTCAGGTCCTCTAAGACCTACTCAAAAATATCCTCCTGATACCTGCTCAACAGCGAAACAACCGGACTAAAATGCTTCATTAGTTCTCCTAGGATACCAACTTGTAACACTCATAAAAAACATGAAAAATATAAATTTTTATAACCAATCAATTTCATAAATTGTTTACAAACATAGTTCTCAAAACATGTTAACCGTCAGAGTCTCCCAAAATCATAACTCAAAACATGAGGATGTGTATGGTCACGCCTTCACCTTCCCTCGATCATCTGAAGTACTTGAAACATAATCCAAAAAGTAAGCCAAAGCTAAGTGAGATCCTCCAAAGTACCAACACACAATACATATAACAACAATAACAAACAGCATGCGTATAGAGCGTTCAGCCTAAATGGACCACCTTGCAGGCCTACAGTCTATTTGGACCGCTCACAGAACCTTCAGCATGACTAGACTGCCTCACCGGGCCTTCAGCCTATCTAGACCGTTCTTCGGGCCTTCGACCTGACTGGTCCGCCTCATGGGCCTCAGTCTATCCAGGCTGCCCCTGAGTCTCTTGGCCTTCAGTCTCCACTAGTCCGCCTCAATCCAACCACACATAACATGTCCACATATACATAAAATATAAACATATAAACATACAAACGTATTACCAATCATTTGAGAATCGAGCATATCTTACAGATCCCTAAGCATAGCCTCATCCTATATACCAGGATACCGGTCTAAAAGATCACTAGTTCATACCAACATACAATAAACCAGGATAACAATCCAATGGGCCGGTCTTGGCACCATTGATCTTGGCATCATTGATCCAAAACTACAGTAAGGAAGACTCACCTCGCAACTGGACAGAAGCTGATAAGGTACCTGTATCTGAAATTAAGCTCTCTAAACGGCACCTAATCCCACCAAAGACCATTTCCATAACAAAACCCAAAATACCCTCAATGGTGAAACTTGGTCAAACTCACTAAGTCAACTGAGTCAACCCAAACGAGTCAACTCATCCGGGCTGACCTAGTGTGTGTACGTGGGGCGTACTTTGTAGGTACGCTGAGCATACTCCATCCCTCGCAGTTAACCACTATCGGGGTGGTTGATCTTGTACACATAGCGTACTTAGAGTACGTGGGGTGTACCCTCACAAGGCAAAAAATCTTGTTAAGAGCTTAATGGATTAAGCACTTATGTCCTAACTTTACATCCATAGCCAAAATATACTATAGAGTCATAAATTTTCCAACTTTCTAACTTTACATGCCTAATAAGAGCTTAAATCAAGGTCTTAATCCATTAAGACCTTCTACAAGATGCATGGAGCAAAACTAACCAATGGGACAACATTTTTATGAATTAGGACCCCTTCTAGGGTCTAAAAGGACAACTCAAATAGTCAAGAGCATGCTATGCTCAAGATGAGACATTTGGGACCAAAAAGTATCACTAGAACACCCATTTCTAGATCAACAAGATTGAAAGTTCAAGACAAAAGCTTTACACCTTTAAAGGGTAGCAAATGAAGAGTAAATCCCTAATCCAAAGTGCATCACTCTCCAAATATGATATTGCCTTCCTTCCTTCTTTCTCTAAGCACACAAACACACACTTTAAGTCATGAAATGGCTTCACAAGGTGGCTCTAGGGTTACAACATGAATAAGAGGGTGGAGGCTGAGAAGGTGAAGGGAAATGAGGCCATAAGGATGCTTAAATACCAGCCAAACCCTAAAAAATAGGGTTTCCCCATTTAGGAAGTACCCCCAGCATACTAGGGTGCGCCCTAGTATGCTTAGCTTACACCACATATGCATGGTGTACTTCGAAGCCATTATTTACCAAAATGCCATTAAGGCCCTTTTACATATAATTCTTGAACTTTGGGACAAATTGCAATATAAATAAATTAAAGGGTTGAAATTTGAAGTTCCTTAACATTGGGATGTTACAGTTCTCCCCCAGTTGATCTAGACTTCTTCCTCAAAGTCTGCCGCGACGAATAACTCGGGATAATGCTCCTACATCTCCGCCTCTGGCTCCCAGCTCCACTCGAAGCCTCTCTGATGCTACCACCGTGCCTTTACCAAAGGTATATTTTTGTTGTACAAGCCTTCATATTTCTTTCCTTAATAGTACTGGCCTCTCAACATAGTTCAGGCACTCATCGACCTAAATAGCGTCCAAGGAAACCACAACATCCTCATCTAAAACGCACTTTCGTAGCTGCGAAGCATGGAAAATGTTGTGAATCTGACTGGAAATCACTCAAAAAGGACCAATATACTGGGATCGAACTTCCCCCCTTCCTGAAGCATATCACACCTTTCCAAGGTGAGACCTTCAGTAATACCATATCACCAACCTGAAACTCCAACTCGGATCGGCGTCGGTCAGAATAAATGTTCTGCCGAATTTCACCGGTTTGCGGTCTCTACCTAATCTGCTGAATAAGCTTCATGGTGTTAACTCTGAAGGACTACTTCAGTCCTTCCCATAACCTTGTGACCAACTTCCCCCAAAAAAACAAAGTGCGACATCTCCGACCATACAAGAGCTCAAAAGGCAGAGCACCAAAGCTGAAGTGATAACTATTGTTGTAGGAGAACTCCACAAGAGGTAGGTAGGAATCCAAACTCCTACCAAAATCAATGACACATCCTGTAACATATCCTCAATGGTTTGTATCGTCCGCTCACTTTGGTCATCGATCTGCGGATGATAACCAGTGCTGAAATTCAACCTCGTACCCAGTTCCTCGTGGAACTTCTGCCAGAAACAGGAAGTGAACCGAACATGATGGTGTGAAAAAATGGAGACTGTAACTCCATGGTGAGAAACGATCTCACGAAAATACACATCATCCAACTTCTCGGTCAAAGTACTCTCCCGAATCGCCAAATGATGGGAACCCTTGGTCAATTGATCCACGATGACCCATATAGCATCAAAACCCTTCGTCGTCTGCAGCAACATGGTGATAAAATCCAACGTGATCTGCTCCTATTTCTGTTGGATTAATGTCTAAGTCCATAACTATAATTAGTAAGACTTGACCCGACCCGGCATGGTCCATTTGGGTTGCATACCATCATGCACTTGGATAGACTATAATGAGAGAAATAAGACACTTATGGTTATTAATATATTATAAGTTCTAGTATATTAATAATAACAATAATAAGATTATTTAATTAGTATTGATCAAGAATTAATCTAGGATTAATTAAGTGATCAAAAGAAGACTAATTAAATATATGGGTTGATTGTGTAAATCATCCATACTTGTATAGTGGGCTAATGCTCCATGGATAATCAAGTTGGGCTAAAACCCATAGGATGGTCCATGGATGCTCCATGGTGTATTTGTACCCATGGATCATGGAAATGAAAGGCCATGTCAATTAGGGTTTACATGGTGTAACCCTAACTATATAAGCATCTTATTCTTGACCAAATCGGCCACTAGTGTGTGAAGTGAAAGGGCTAGCCGATTTCATGATTTGTAGAATTCTCTCAAGCTATTCTAAGTGTTTTGGTGATTGTGATTCCATTTGAGGCTTCCACACTATTGGGGCTAGGCACTCAAGCTTCATGAAGACTTTCTACATCAAAGAGGTATGTATTCTATCTTGTTACACTCATTGTTTTTGTATGCTAGATTAGGATAATACCTTGGATGTTCTTATTTGCATGTATAATAGAGAAAACATAGATCCAAGGTATTTAGGGTTGCATGTACACTTAGGAGTGTTAGAATGCTCAAAACCCAACAGTGGTATCAGAGCCTAGGCTTGCTTTCTCTTATACTTGATGCAAATTGCTGAAAAATGCTGAAAAACTCGATTTTCTGGCTTTCTGGGCACTGGACTCGCCGAGTCCACTGAGTGAACTCGCCGAGTCCATGAGTAAAATCATCCTACTCGCCGAGTAGGTTCATGCACTCGCCGAGTAGGAGCCCCAGACAACATATATTCGACGTTTTTGGCTAGAAATGGACTAGGAACAATACCCTAAGTTGTTTTTGAACTTATAAACTTGTTTTTGATGTGGTAATGTTCATGCTAATCCATTTTCAAAGATAATTGTCAATAGATTCATGTTTTGTATTAGTTTAAGATTTAGACTAATTACATGAAGAAGTTTGATTTGAATTATCTTGTTCTTATGAGTTGCTTAGATTAATAGAAAAGTTGAGTGAAATAGTTGTTTTCAATCCAAATTAATCTAAGAGTTGATTCTAAAATGTGTTTTTGTAACTTGTCCTCAAGTTATTTGAAAAGTCACATTTAAGTTTCATAAAACTCATAAAAGTTGGCAATGGTTACAAAATGAAGAGTCTTGTGTCATTGAATAATTTTTATGACTCCATAACTTGTCCTCAAGTTATGGAAGTTCAAGAGTCACTTCATTAAAGAAAAATATGTAACCATAATTAAATCCATAAGTTATAAAATAAAGAAAAAGTTAGTTCTTTTATTAGTTTAAAGTCTTCCATAACTTGTCCTCAAGTTATGGAACTTGAAGAGTTTTTGGATTAAAACTACTTTAAACACATAAGTTATGGAACTAATTAGTTTTGAATAGTTTCAAAACTTGCCCTCAAGTTGTGGAATTTGGAAAAGTTTTCACTTATGAATACTTTAATTCCAAGTTAGCCCTTAGAATTTTAAAAGTTAAAATTCAACCCTTATACTTTATAATATTATAAGTTAATAATATATATATGTATAAGAGTAAAGTCAGTCTTACCGCTAGTACGCCTCATTCACGAAGCCGGTCTATAAGGTGGGTATAAGGTTGTTGCCTATAAAATGGCAACTTAATGGGTGTCCACTCTCACCCACCAATTGCTTGACTGGTGGAGGGTCGTTAGCCGAACGGGTTTGACAAGACTATAATTCTCCCTTCATTAAAAGTATTAATGAAAATACTAAGTAACTAAACTCTTAATAATACCCAATCTTAGTTACTTAGGGAAAATGTGAATAAGGTGCTAATCCATGAAATTACACTTTATACCTTGTCAAAGTCGTTAGTGGAGCGTGTGTGGTTAACCGGCACACTAACTTGGACTTAACAAGGTAGGTAAAGGGTGACTTAATATTTATCATAGTATCGATGGAGCGTGTGTGGTTAACTGGCACATCGATTGAGGGGTAATTTATTAAGGGTACCAAGTAATTTGCAAGGTTACTTCACACCTTGTTTTGTGATCCTCGGCATCCCAGTCACAAAACCTGAAGGGCACACTCAAGATTGAAACATGCCTTTGAACAGTTCAATGAATCTCAAAGATCTAGGAGTTTCAAAACCAATTAAAACCTAATAATACATTTCGTTTGTCTTGGTGGAAATTGGTGAATCGTCATTCACCTACCTTCAAATATTTTATAGCTTGGATTACGGCATACCTCTTCTAAGTTATAAAATAGTTTGTTGGGTCCTAGCCTTAATATTTCATATTGGGTGTCATATTAAGGACTTTAAATCAACTACCTTGAATATCTCCCAAAAGTTGTCTAGTTTAGGCACCTATGATCTTCCCAAAGCTCTTGAAACAAGGTTTCCTAAATGAAGATGATGTCCCTTGGAAATCATACTTCTTTCTCCTCCTCCAATTATTCTCCTTAACCCACAATTTTAAGGTCACTCAAGCCCTATTGGCAAGGTAAGGTCTAGGTGTGATCACATCTTGGAGATGTAGTCACATATTGACAAGCCGGGAGAGTTGGGTGTCAAAGTCTTGAGAAAGTTGGTGGTTCAATCACTTTCTAAGTCACATAGTGAGTTCCTTTGGGACACCTATGAAACAGACAATGACAAGACCCTTAATGATCTTATCTATTTGCTAAGATCAACTTCCTAAAACTTTATGGACATTGACAATGATGACATTGGATATCTAGTAAAGCTCTCTCTTCCCGATGGAAAGGGATCGGCCATAGTCAACTCGGTTGACCAAATGGTAAAGAGAAAAGCTAAGTCTATGATAGTCTCGTGTACCATTATCAAAGGGTCCATATGTTTGTATTGCCAAAGAAAGGGGCATTGGTTGCGAAGCTGCCAAAATTTACCTAAGGATGTTAAAGTCAATAAGTTTGACTCTACTTCAGGTAAAGTCCACTATCTAACTCTGTTAAGTTTCTATTATGAGATTTTTGATACATGATGTGACTGGGACACATGGTGATGTTTTAAGAATCAAAGAAAAGTGAAGAAACTTAAAGAAAGAATATGCTGAATCTGATGGCGTAGATGGATTTCTATCGCATAGTTTGAAGATCGGATTCTTGAGCTACTTCTTAGGGGTTATGAGATATTGCTTAGGAATAGGTAACAACAAGTTTTCATATGGATTGTAAGGATAAGTTTTCCGCAAAGTTTAAAATAAAAGAAAATTTTTTATTTTATTTATTTTAAATATCCTTACAATGGCATTTTAGGAAAAATTGTTGCTTATGTGATTCCATTAAGAGCAAGAGTGGAAATATGAAATTGATTCTTTCATTTGTGGTAATGTCTAAATTTACCAAATAAGGAAAGATTCTCATCACCCAAGTTTCAATTGGACCGGAACTTGGAATCATGCAAGTTGTATAGCATGATGAATGAGAACTTTCAAGTTTTGGAAAAATTAAGACTAATTACTTGTTCACATGGATGTGTGAGTCAAGTAAAGGACTAAAGGATCGAGTACACATTCTTGTGCACTGATTAAGTCCACCATAAAATTTTGATAAGACTATTCGTCATAGTTTACTAAAGCTCAGTAAATATGATTATACTTACATGCTTAAGTGCAACTCGGAGACATTGGAAAAAAGGTTCCAATGTAAGGCAGAGCGAATAAGAAGAATCAAATTAGGCAGAAGGATAAAAGTTTCTCAAATCTGAAAAGATGGGAGAGTACTTTAGTATCAGTTTTGTGATCATCTTAATGATTAAGAAACCATATCACAATTAGTTCTCTAAGGAAATCTTAGTGCATTCTTATGACTAAGAAGAGGGATCTTGAATTGTTGAAATGGTTAAATCAAGAAGATGAGTCATACTTCGTTCCAATACAAGTCTTAGAGTCATACTCCAAGATTGTAATTTGAGTGACATGTCTTAAAGAAGGTTTAAAACACTTGTCAAATGTAAGAGTGAAAGTTTTCTACTCTTGTACATTTGAAATTGGTAAGTTGTGATGTTTTGGATAAAACAAAGACCAACTTAGGCCAATTTTGTGAAGTGTTTGTCTTGATTAGAATCCGCACTATCTCTTGGATATTTGACAAGGGAGTCTTATAGGTCAAGAGGACAGTGGGAGTCTTAAAGGTCTTGAAAGTCTGAAGGACTAATCAAGAATAAAACCTGAAGTTCTTCACTAGCACACGACTTGAGGTTTATAACCTATCGTGTTGGCATATTCTGTGCCCATTCCAGTTAAAGTTGGCTATGCATATGAGTTCTTAGAGTTCTCAATTGGTTGCATAACAACTTGGAAGCAATGGCAGGCCCTTGAGCTGTCAGGTGGCAAGAAGTTAAGATTGAGTTCAATCCATATGGTTTTGGATTTGTCATTATCTTTGTCTTGTGATTATGGTTTTGACAAATTCATATGGGTAGGAACTCATACACCATATAAATCTAAGTGTCATAAGGTTTCTCTCCGATTCATGAAAATGATGGTGAGGAAACGCTTTCACTAAGTAGATTTTATGTAGATATCAATTGTGTTATTTGCATTTTCAAAAGTCGTTAGTGGAGCGCGTGTGGTTAACCGGCACACTAACATGGACTTGTGAGAAATGGCAAATGTCTAAGCAATTGAGACTATGATTACGGTATCCCTTTTCATGGTTCTTGAAATTGCTTAGACACACAGGTGAGCTATCTACGGAAAGGGTGTATGAATCTAGATTTCTAGAAGTTCAGCTGATTTCTGAGTACATGTCAAAGCTAGTGGGAGCATAAGTGTTATGCTAATAATGATCATGTTAGTGGGAGCATGATAATTATGATAAGTATTGCAAGTTAGCAATGTTAATTATAGAAAAAAAAGTTTCAATTGGGAAAAAGTTGTTTTGCTATAATTAAGGGAGAGGAAATTATACTTCATCTCAAATCTATAAGCTTAGATCGTGAGGTTTTAATCATTTAGTCAAGCATATAGTCAAGGATATATATATATATATATATATATATATATATATATATATATATATATATATATATATATATATATATATATATATATATGAATTTCATGTTGGAATGGCTCAACATAAGGAAATTCTGTATATGGATCCATTATTTGCGTTCTAAAATTCGATTATGATTACGGCATCCGTTTTCATTTCCATGAATTATGAGAACTTGGCAAATTGAAATGGAAATATTATAGCAAAAGACTGGTTTAGTCTTTATGTAAGACATCATGAATCGTGTCCCATATGCTTCGGATATAGGATCGATTACATGTGCTATATTCATCCATTCTAAAATTTACCAAATGCCTAGGGCATTAAGAAGGGAAAAGGTTTAGAACTGGATATGACTAAAAGGATTAAACAATTGTCGAGGACAATCTAAGTTTTACCAATGATTGGTTGCTCAAGGACAGTTGGAAGTATAGTGATAATTCTGGAAGGACCATATTGACATAATCTGGAAGGAGGCAACTCTTGTTCAGAAGTGATAGTCAAAATGGAATCTGGAAATGTTTCAAAGTTGGAATTTTCAATCTGTGTAAGATTAAGGAAACTTAATGCAAGAAGGATATTTCCAAGGAGATGATCTCCTTTGGAATGCTCTGTAATGTTTGTTGTCAAGTCTTTCTGACTTTTTGCATAATCATTACAAGAGGACCAATGCATATAAGTTTAGAATCTAACAGATTTCAGTAAATGGCATGAATTTGGAATTCTTGTATTTGCAATAAGGATTTGGGAGTGTGAAAAGAGAATCATTGAAGTAATGCTTAATTGATCTAGTTCACAAAGTAAAGATCATATACAAACATAGTATGCATACTTGGTGTATGGCATGACTAGTGTTTAAGAAAACATAGTGTACATGCTTGGAGCATGGGACAACTATTGTTTTAAATTCAAGAATAAAGTTGATAGCTGAAACAGTGTACAATGAATAATGTGTAATCATATGGTGACAAATAAAAGGTGTTTTATTTATGTTCAAAGTGTTGATACCATATTGGATTCAATTATTATTGTGTTTCATTTTGCATGTTTTGACTTCCCGAATAAACTGGGTTATTCTTCCAGAATGACTAAGTTATTCAAACCATCCATAGTCGGTCATATGTTGGAAGTAGATATGAATTAAGACTGTCATGATGGGTTGTAGAGGTCTAAGGTGTTGGACAAGGCTACAACACTCATGAGTGCTCATAAGTTCTGAGTATTGGATTCAACCCGCGCTCATTGGAATCACTTCATGGATTTTATCACAAGTGATCATGAGACGATAATATCTTATATTCTTCAAACCTAGAGATATGAGTTGTTACTATGAGTTGATAGTACATTGATTGCATGAAATCGCATTTGGTAACTCGGTGCTATAAAACGTGCCTTTGTGTATGATTCAACAAGTAGTAGAACAAGCCATATGAGTCGAAGTTTATCCGTTCCTTTTACCTTCGGGATAAAAGCGATATCTGTGGGCCCCTCGATGATTTGATGATGACAAATGGAAGTGCTCGGCCGAGCCAGGACTGATTTGATTTGTTCAATTAGTCAGTCGTCATAAATCGCAAATCAGGAAACAACAAATGGACAGAGAGAATGATTATAATCCATGTCTCAGTCCATATGATATCTAGAATGGAGGAATATATGATCCCTTATCTAATGGACAAGTCACTGACAAAGGTCAGAGTTCATCTACAAGGTCAGAGTTCGACAGAAGCTTTTGAGAGCTACGATTGCCAGTTGGTTCCTAAAGTCATACGCAATAATAGTTTTAGAATTATCCAAGTGGGAGACTGTTGGATTAATGTCTAAGTCCATAACTATAATTGGTAAGACTTGACCCGACCCGGCATGGTCCATTTGGGTTGCATACCATCATGCACTTGGATAGACTATAATGAGAGAAATAAGACACTTATGGTTATTAATATATTATAAGTTCTAGTATATTAATAATAACAATAATAATATTATTTAATTAGTATTGATCAAGAATTAATCTAGGATTAATTAAGTGATCAAAAGAAGACTAATTAAATATATGGGTTGATTGTGTAAATCATCCATACTTGTATAGTGGGCTAATGCTCCATGGATAATCAAGTTGGGCTAAAACCCATAGGATGGTCCATGGATGCTCCATGGTGTATTTGTACCCATGGATCATGGAAATGAAAGGCCATGTCAATTAGGGTTTACATGGTGTAACCCTAACTATATAAGCATCTTATTCTTGACCAAATCGGCCACTAGTGTGTGAAGTGAAAGGGCTAGCCGATTTCATGAGTTGTAGAATTCTCTCAAGCTATTCTAAGTGTTTTGGTGATTGTGATTCCATTTGAGGCTTCCACACTATTGGGGCTAGGCACTCAAGCTTCATGAAGACTTTCTACATCAAAGAGGTATGTATTCTATCTTGTTACACTCATTGTTTTTGTATGCTAGATTAGGATAATACCTTGGATGTTCTTATTTGCATGTATAATAGAGAAAACATAGATCCAAGGTATTTAGGGTTGCATGTACACTTAGGAGTGTTAGAATGCTCAAAACCCAACAATTTCCACATGGGAACCTCCAGAGACTGCAGCTTGCCCTGCGGCCTCTGATGCTCAACCTTGATCATCCTGCATGTCAAGCATCTCTCGACATACCAGACTATCTCCCTCTTCATACACGGCCACTAGTTGCTCAATCCCAAATCCTGATACATCTTAGTGGCCCCCAGATGAATAGAAAAACAAGACTTATGAGCCTCCTCCAGCACAATCTGTTTGATCCTACTAGAAACTGGAACCCAAACCCTACCACACCGGGTCGACACCTCACGATTATCCATGACAAATCTGTCAATCTCTCCCTGGATCCTCTCCTTCTTCCAGTTTTTCTTCTGAACTCCCTCGTCCTGAGCCTCCCTGGTCAATCCCAAAAGTGGAGAATCAACAGATATCCGCATACACATCACCCTATCTAAAGACCCAACTGACTTGCGGCTCAAAGCATCCGCTACCACATTCGCTTTACCAGGATGATAAAGGATCCCACAGTCATAATCCTTGACTAAATTGTTGGATTAGGTGTCTAATCCCATAACTATGTTTGCTATGTACTTGAATTGATAGTGGCATGGTCCTTTTGGGTTGCCTTCACATATGTAACTAGACAGGATGATTAATTTAGGAAGAGGAATAATTTATGAATTTGATTAATAAATTGGAATTAATGATTTATTAAAATGTTATGGAAATAATATATTAACTAGTAATAATGTTATTAGTGAATAATTAATCAGAAATTAATTTGGAATTGATTTTGGGATTAAATGAATTAATTAATAGTGTAGGGACTAAAAGTACAATTTTCAATAGTTGAGCAAAAGGGTTCAAAACCTTCCTAAGGAAGGGTGGACGGTTTTGAGATGATATATGTAAGATTATTATATAGTTTCTAGAATATCTTATCATATATGGATAATTAAAGGAGGTGGATAGTTACCGTATTTGAAATTAGGGTTAATCCATAGCATCCTTGGTGCACTATATAAAGAACCCTTAGGGATATGATTTTCGGCCACACTTTGGAAGAAGAAATAGCTAGAAATTTGATCTCCTCCTCCTTTCTCATATCATTCTCTTGCATTGTGTGTTTGTGAGCCATTAGAGGTGTCACACTTGTGACACTAAGTTTTGAAGCTTCAAGATCTACAAGGGAATCATTGTTATTACAATATAACAATCAATGTATGTAACCTAACCCTTGTTTTATATGAATTTTGTAAATTGTATACACTTCCTAGGGTTTCTCCTTTTGTGTTCAAGTTTTCATGTTCAATTAGAGAAAACCTAGATCCAAACCATTAGGGTTGCATGCACACTTATGAATTGTTGTTATACTTAAAACCCAATAGTGGTCTCAAAGACTAGGATTAGTTTTCTGTTGAATATGATGCAATTGTTAATTGTTCAAAGGAGAAAAGAATAGAATCATCATTCTGTTGATCAGACTTGTGGAGTTGATCTTTAAACTTGATGAGTAGACATGCAACTCGACGACATCATTACCCAACTCGACAAGTTGCTCTGTTATATCCAAAATTTTTGGTTTTTATAATTATCTCATGGATTGATTAGGATAATTACCTTAAATTCATTTTAATTGTTTAAAATGGGATATTTTAATCAGTAATTTTATATCCTTATCATGAATTCATGATTGGGATATAGTTTTTGATAAAGATAAAATTAATTTGTTAATTTAATTATTAAAAATTTAACCTAGTATTTTTGAAAGGTTTTAAAAATACACCCTTGGTTTTAAAATTTAAAATTTAAATTAAATGGTTTAATTTTGAAATTTTTAAAATTTAGAACCCTAGTATTTTAAAAGTTTAAAATACACCCTTATATATATTGTAAAATTAGAAGTTAATATATATATATATATATATATATATATATATATATATATATATATATATATATATATATATATAAGAAAAGTCAGTCTTATGATTAGTACGCCTCATTCACAAAGCCGATCTATAAGGGGTATAAGGAAACTGTCTATAAAATGGTGGTTGAATGGGTGTCCACTCTCACCTATTGCTTCCTTGATTGGTGGAGGGTCGTTAGCCAAACGGGTTTGATAGGACACTAAACTCTCATTAATAAGTATAATTATATACAAAGTAACTAAATGTTTTTATAAAATTCTCAAATCTTAATTACTTTAGGAAAATGTGAATTTGATGCTAATCCATGAAATTGCACATTACACTTTATAAAAGTCGTTAGTGAAGCGTGTGTGGTTAACCGGCACACTAATATAGACAAACAAAGGGTGGCAATGGGTAGCTCGTAAATTATCATTGATTAATGGAGCGGGTGTGGTTAGCCGACATATTAATTAGACGATAAATGAGATCGAGAGTACCAAGCAAATTTGCATGGTTATTCACACCTTTTTTGTGATCCTCAGTATCCCAGTCACAAATGGAAAGGGCATAATCGAGATTAAACATGTCATTAAATAATTCAATAAATCTCAAAAGATCTAGGAATTTCATTTAAAACATAATTCGCTTAAAATTTCGTTTTCCGTGATGGTGAAATTGGTAAATCGTAATTTGCCTACCTTTAAATAATTTGCAATTGGATTACGGCATCCCTCTTCTGAATTGTGAATTATTTAGTTGGAATCTAGCCTTAATATTTCAGTTGGGTGTTATATTGAGTATTTTCTTATCTAATCAAACCTTATCCTTTTTCTTTTTCAGATGTCAACTTCAAATAATCCTTCCGGCTCCTCCAACAACAACTCTAACCACTTCTCGCTCATGAGCATCTGCTCGAAGGTCACCTTTGACGGTTCTAAGTTTAATGATTGGATCTTTAACATCAGAAGGCCTTGAGGTTCGAGGACAATGAATACGTTCTCGAAAAGGATTTGAACGAGATTGATGAAACTAAATCTACTCCCGAAGAAATTGTTGAATATAAGAGCCACTGTAATGATGATACCAAAGTCTCATGCATCATGGTGGTTAATATGACTCCCAAACCACAAAGGTTCTATGAGGACTATTGGCCTTATGAGACGTGCAAGGACTAGATGGAGAAGTACTATCAACTATCCCGTCAAGAAAGGTACGAAATAGTCAAGTCACTCATAACGAGCAAGGTGAAGGATGGAGAGTCCCTTCACGACCCACTTGTAATGCATGCTACGTTATGTGGATCGTCTAATGAGGATCAATGTTAACTTTGATGAGGAATTAGCTATTGACATAGTCCTTTACTCATTGCCTAGATCTTATGATCAGTTTGTTATGACTTATCATCTGAATAAGGAAGAAACTACATTGAGTCAACACTAAAGCTTGCTGAGAACCATCGAAAGTGGGATGAAGGAAAACAATGTTGCCTCCACTCCTGCTGCTGCTTCTCTCGACTTGTCCATAGGGAAAGGGAAAGGGAAGAAGAGGAAAGCTCCCTCGAAACAGAACTGGAAGGGAAAGTCTCAAGTCGTGTCATTGAGTAATGTCCCTAAAACCAAATCTATTTTAGAAGCTCCCCTGCCTCTACTCTGAAGAAGGATACTTGCTTTTACTGCCATGACAAGGGACATTGGAAGAAAATCTTCCCCAAGTATTTGCAAGAAATAAAGGATGGCTAGTTTAAACCAACTTTCGCATGTATTTACACTATTCTATCTAAAAACTCATCACATTCGAAATCTTGGGTCCTTGATACAGGGTGTGGTTTTCACATTTGCTTTGACTTGAAGGGAGTAAAAAGAAGTGAAGATGTGGAGCATGGGAAAATGAACCTAATTATGGGCAGTAGGAGATCATCTCCTGTTACCAAGATTGGTGTTTATTCTTTAGTGCTTAGTAGTCGGATATGTTTAGATTTAAATAATTGTTGCTACTCGTCAGAAATGACAAGAAATATTATTTCATTTCATGGTTTATATAGACAAGGTTTTACATATTCTTTTGATAATGAGAATGGTTCTATTCATGCTTATTATAATGGTGTGTTTTATTTTGAAGCATTACCCTGTGATGGCGTGTATGAAACTGTAATGGTTGTAGAAAATTTAGGAAATAGTGTGTTGCAAAATTGATTCGTCTAATGGTTCAGACAAGGAATGCTTGTGACATTTTCATCTCGGACATGTCAACAAAAATTGCATTGCCCAACTCCAAAAGGATGGAGTGTTGGAATCGTTCGACTTATGTTCAAATGATACATGTGAGTCTTGTTTACTTGGAAAGATGACTAAATCACCTTTCACCGGTTCATGTGAAAGAGGTCAGGGTTTGTTGGATCGCATACACACGGATGTGCGCGTGCCCTTGAAATCCACCACAAGGGATGCAAATCGATTATATGTGACTTTTATCGATGATTACAGCAGATATGGATATATTTACTTAAACAAGCATAAGTCAGAAACCTTTGAAAAGTTCAAAGAATTCAAACATGAAGTTGAAAATCAATTAGGCTGGAAGATCAAGATGCTTAGATCCGATAGAGGTGGTGAGTATCTTAGTATCAAGTTCCACGACTACCTCAAGGTGTAACACCCCGATTCTCAAGTATTGAATTATATTGAATCATTTTAGTCTTTAGGTCTACTCAACGAGTTGGTTGCCCTACTCATCGAGTAGCAGCGGGTTGGTCCATGCGTTTTAGTGACCTACTCACCGAGTCCAAGAAGCGAATCGATGAGTAGGAGCTGGCAGATGAAACCCTAAATCATGGGGTTTTGCACCCTATTTAAAGAAGCATATGCCTCCTTTGGCCTCTTTTACAGTCCATTGAGAGTCTAGAAAGGCCCTAAATCAAGTGTGTGTGTGTGTGTGTGTATTCTTTGGAGGTTTTAGCTTAGAGGGAAGTTTTGGTGAAGGAATCACTTGGCAAGCAAGCTAGTTGAAGAAAGAGTTTGAGGGTTTCAAGTTCTGCATCAGAAAGGGCTCTCTTGAAGGTATTAGATCGTTTTTCCCTTGGCTCATTTTCTCCTAAACCCTTTTGTGCATGAGTCTAGGAAAGGGTTCTTGTGTTTAAGCCAAGATCTGAAGTTGTAACTTCAGATCTGGACTCCCCTTGGCTTCTAGATTCATAAAGCCATCATCCTTGTCTAGTATGAGCCTTCCCCCAAGGATGTTACTTCATTGCAAGATTAGTTGTTCCATTTTAGGGTCTTAAAGCCTTGCATGCATGTAAAGTTTGTAACTTTACGTGATAAGCCCGCCTAAGGAAGTTGGACCTGCAATTTGGGGCCTTGGCATGGCTTAAAAAGTGTCTGCATGGTTAAAGGGCTGAAGGGACTCGGCGAGTCATATGAAGATAGGCATTGAACTCGACGAGTTGGATGAACAACTCGGTGAGGCCGATGAAGATTACCGTAGACCCGACGAGTTGGATGAACAACTCGGCGAGCCGGTTAATGTTTCCCCAAATTGATGAATGGGTGTGAACCTGTCAAGTTGCAAGAAGGAAACTCGAAGAGTGGCCTTAGGGTTCGATGGCAAACCTTAGGAACTCGACGAGTCATTCCGCAGACTCGGCGAGTGAACGAGTATCTCGAGGAACTCGACGAGTAGCCGAGGGTACTCAACGAGTATGGGTCAACATGGACCGTTGACCTTGACTGTTCACTTTGACTTGGACCAGGGGTTGACTAGTTGACTTATGGGGTACCTTGAAGAGTTGGGAACTTACGATTATGGTTATACTATGATAATAGGTAGTGGAGTTTATGGCACTGGTCCGAGAGTTGGAGTTTATTTACCGAGTCGGCATTTGCGAGGTGAGTTATCCTCACTATACTAAGGGGTCTAAGGCACCAAGGCCGGCCCATTGAATATGTTATCCTAGCAATGTTAGTATGTTGAGTATGAAGTTAATGTTTCATGCTCAGTGGTTATGCCAGTTAGGTATAATTGTAGGACTACCTGTGTTGTTATATGATTATCTGCATACTCAGTGGTTATGCCAGTTAGGTAGATCTATAGGACTACCTGTGTTATATGATTATCTGCATGCTCAGTGGTTATGCTATATGTTGATATGTTATGTGGGATGGGTTGAGGTGGTACTTCTTCGTGTGGTAACCAACAGACCCGGGAGCATTCCAGCTATGGGCTAAGGGATAATCGTACTGTGGGCTCGATGGCAAGCCAGATGTGAGCTGTGGGACCGCAAGGCAATCCAGACTCACATTGTGGGCCCAGGGGTAATCCAGTCTGTAAAGTTGTGGACCCGTTGCATTCTGTTCAGTTTGTTATGTTATGATGTTGTTGACATGGTTATGTGGACTGTATGTGTATCAGTATTTTGGGGGAACTCACTAAGCTTTCAGGCTTATAGTTTAAGTTTATTATTTCAGGTACTTGAGGGGATCAAGGCAAGGCAAAGGCGTGATCGTACAGCTTCTCACTTTTTATGAATTTGTTTCTGGGATACTCTGATATGATACATTTTGAAAACAAGTTGTGATGTTTAATGGATTTGAAATGTTTTAAAAGTTTAAATTGGCTTGAATTTTTATGGGTGTTACACAAGGAATGTGGAATTGTTTCACAATTGACACCTCCTATGAAACCACAACTTAATGGTGTGGTTGAGAGGTATAATCGAACCTTGTTGGACATGGTTCATTCAATGATGAGTCGATCTTCACTACCAATCTCATTATGGGGGTACTCTGTAACGACGTGAAATTTTAAAACAAACTTTTCACTTTTAAAATGCATACTCTTCATAACACTTGTAAAATAATCACATTTGTTAAATTTTCAAAACATAACTCCATATTTGAATAGTTAAAAATCCAGGATCCTCAAAACGTAACTCTTCCTCTGGTGTGTACAATCAAGCCGGTGCCGTCCCGCTAACCTGGAACCTGAAACACATAACACATAACACTGTAAGCATGAAGCTTAGTGAGTTCCCCAGAATACCACATACAACACATATTAGCCACTCAAGGCTATAACTCTGTTTGAACCTCGGGTCAATGTGTCTCAGTGGGACCCTTCAGTCCCATAACTCTGTGGACCCTCTGGTCCTAACTTTGTGGGCCTTCCGGTCCTAACTCTGTAAACTCTAAAACATACATAGCATAAATCACATAGAAATAATGCAGTGTATCACATCATATAAATAGCATACAAAAATACTCTGTCACATAACTCTAATTACCACTCTAGGTAAAGTATAGTGAGAAGACTCACCTCGGGTAACTCGGTAATCTCGATCCTGGTAAAAGTCCGGTCTAGCCTCCGCCTAATCAAATGGAATAAGAACTCTAATTAATACCACTCTCAAGGCTGGACTATTCCCTCTCTTAGCACTCTCAGAAGGGTAAAAGACCATTTTACCCCTCTCATGGCTCAAAGACCCTAAATTTGACCAAACCGTAAAAGTCAACAAAAGTGAACTCTCCAGATTACGCTGCGCGTACCAAACCTGTATGTTGGGCGTACTTGGCGACCTCACAGAAACGGGGAACGCGACCCCCTACACCGCGTGTACTGGGATTACGCCCTGCGTAACTCCCAGTTTTAGACTCCTTAGCTCTTGGGGTCTTAAATAGTTAAGACACACGTCCCACTTCTAGATCTGACCATTTCTAAGCCTCTTAATCCATAAAGGTGGTGACTTTAAGCCTTTGCATGGCTGGACAAGCCACTAACACTCATAACATTCCATTTCCAACCCTAGAAAAGCTCATAACTCAAGCATGACCCCATAACAACGACAAAGTTGGGATTTTTATGGATCAATAACACAAATATCACTGAAATGGGACATATCTAGGTCCATGGAGTCCCTTACACTCATAAAGTCTCCACCTTTGGGACTTTTAACCCTAGAAATGGTCCATGCAACACCAAACCAAAATAAAGAGGAAAGTTTTGAACTTTATACCTCTAGATGAAGCTCCTTCCTCTGAAGATCTCAGATCCAAACTTGCACTTCAAGCCCTAGCCTCCACAAGCTCCTCTCCTTCTTCTTCACTAATACACCAAGGCACTTTTAGCTCAAAACACTCACCCACAAGCTTAAGGACGAAGGAAGGCTCTCTTAGGGTTTCACTCTCTGATATGGTGGCTGAGGAATAAGCCTTAGCATCCCTTTTTATAGTGCACAAGCCAAATACTAGGGTTTGCATCTGGGCCTGCTACGCCCAACGTAACCCTGGGTATGCCCAGCGTACCTAGGCGAGTCCACGTCCAAATTAAGCGCATGAGTACACGCAACATACTCCCTAGTACGCCCAACGTACTCATTTGCTACAATTTCCACTCAAGGGTTAAACTTGACAACTTGAAATAAGAGAAGGGTTAAATAACTTTACCTAAATTTCGGGATGTTACATATTCCTTAGAGACTGCCACCTAGATTCTAAATCTTGTTCAAACAAAGAAGGTTTCCAAAACACCTCACGAGATGTGGACAGGGAAGGTTCCCTCGTTAGCAGATATAAAGGTTTGTGGTTGTGAATCTTTCGTTAGACGAGAGACTCGCGACAAGCTTGAATCTCGAAGTGAGCGATGTATTTTCTTCGGCTATCTACATAACTCCTTTGTAGCAAGAAGAGGAGTCTTGAGATATATATATATATATATATATATATATATATATATATATATATATATATATAGAGAGAGAGAGAGAGAGAGAGAGAGAGAGAGCTCATATGCAAAGAGAACAGTGGGAGTGCAATTGATCTTGAAGAAATTCCAGAGCCAAGTGATGAAGGAACCTCTAACACTAGTACTCAACCCGAGGAACAAAATTCATGTTGATCCTATTGACGAGTCATTACCTCTTAGATGCTCCACACAAGTTAGAATGACACCAAAGTTTTATGGTATCCATATAACTATAGATGGTGATACGTTTATCAGTGATAGTACACTGGTAAATTTGGATGAGACTTCTAACTATAAGGAAGCCATGGCGAGCCTTGAGTCTGCTAAATGGAAAGAGGAAATGGACAGTGACATCCAGTTGATGTATGACAATCAAGTTTGTAACTTGGTTGAAAATGTACCACATCGAAAGACAGTTGGGTGCAAATGGATCTTCAAGAAGAAGACCGACATGGAAGGAAAGGTGCACACCTTCAAGGCCCGACTGGTTGCGAAGGGTTTTACTCAAACCCCAGGGGTTGACTATGATGAGACCTTCTCACCGGTGGCCAAGATCAAATCTATTAGGGTTAAATTAGCCATAATTGCATTTCATGACTATGAAATTTGGCACATGGATGTCAAAACCACTTTCCTTAATGGAAAGTTGGATGAGGATGTTTACATGAATTATCCAAAGGGTTTTATAGATGTTAAATACCCCAATAGAGCGTGTATGCTTGAAAAATCAATCTATGTATTGCAACAAGCTTCTCTCAGATGGAATCTTTGTTTTGGTGAGAAATGTTAAGAGTTTGGTTTCTCTAGAAATGAGGATGAATCTTGTGTATATGTCAAAGCTAGTGGGACTATACTCACTTTCCTGGTATTGTATGTTGATGACATATTACGTATAGGAAACAACATCCCAACCTTGCAGGAAGTTAAGTCCTGGCTTGGAAAGTGTTTCGCTATGAAGGATCTAGGAGAGGCTGCTTATATTCTAGGAATAAGAATTTTGATAAATAGGAGTAGAAGACTAACTGGACTTAGTCAATGTACATATTTGGATAAGGTGCTTAAGCATTTTGGCATGGGGAATTCAAAGAAAGGGGAGTTACCTATCCAAAGTAATACTAAGTTGAGTAAGACTTAGAGTCTGAGTACCAATGCAGAGATAGCAGAAGTGAGTAGAGTCCCATATGCTTCCGTCATTGGATCGATCATGTATGTTATGACATGTACTCGCCCTGACGTGGCTTTTGCTTTGATCATGGTTAGTCGATATCAGGGAAATTTGGTTAAAGCTCATTGGATAGCAGTGAAGAACATACCTAAGTATATGCGTAGAACTAAGGACTGGGTCCTTGTGTTGGGTTTTTTAGCATTCTAACACTCCTAAGTGTACATGCAGCCCTAAATCTCTTGGATCTATGTTTTCTCTATTATACATGCAATTATGAACATCCAAGGTATTATCCTAATCTAGCATACAACATAATGAATATAACAAGATAGAATACATACCTCTTTGATGTAGTATGTCTTCATGAAGCTTGAGTGCCTAGTGCCTCAAGTGTGACACCTCAAATGGTTCACACAACACCAAATACACTTGTAATAACTTGAGAGAAACTTGAACACTCCTAAAATCGGCTAGCCCTTTCTTATTATTCATAGTGGTCGTTTTTTCCCAAAGAATATGATCTTATATAGTTGCTACAATTAGGGTAAACCCTAATTGTCATGGCCTTCCATTTCCTTAGATCCATGGGTTCAAACACACCATGGAGCATCCATGGACCATCCTATGGGTTTTAGCCCAACTTGATTATCCATGGAGCATTAGCCCACTATACAAGTTTGGATGATTTACAAAATCAACCCATATATTTAATTAGTCTTCTTTTTATCACTTAATTAATTCAAGATTAATTCTTGATCCATACTAACTAAATAATCCTATTAATATATTAGAACTTATAATATATTAATCAACCTTCAGTGTTATTTTTCTCATTATAGTCTATCCAAGTGCATGATGCCATGCAACCCAAATGGAACATGCCGGGTCGGGTCAAGTCTTACCAATTATAGTTATGGAATTAGACATTAATCCAACAGTATCCCACTTGGATAAGTCTAAAACCATTATTGCAAGTATGACTTCAAGAACCGACTGGCAATCATAGCTCTCAAAAGCTTCCGTCGAACTCTGACCTTGCCGATGAACTCTGACCTTTGTCAATGACTTGTCCATTAGATAAGTGATCATATATTGCTCCATTATGGATATAGTATGGACTAAGACATGGATTATCAATCATTCTCTCTGTCCATTTGTTGTTTCCCGATTTCCGATTCATGATGACTGACTGATTGAACAAATCAAATCAATCCTGGCTTGGCCAAGCACTCACATGTGTCGTCATTAAATCATCGAGGGGCCCACATATATCGCTTTTATCCTGAAGGTAAAAGAAATGGATAAACTTTGACTCATATGGCTTGTTCTGCTACTTGTTGAATCATACACAAAGTCACGTTTTATAACATCGAGTTACCAATGTGTTTTCGTGCAATCAATGTACTATCAACTCATAGTAACAACTCATATCTCTAGGTTTGAAGAATATAAGATATTATCGTCTCATGATCACTCGTGATAAAATCCATGAAGTGATTCAAATGAGCACGGGTTGAATCCAATACTCAGAATTTATGAGCACTCATGAGTGTTGTAGCACAACTTTGTCCACCAACTTGCACCTCTACAAGCCAACCCATGACAGTCTTGATTCATATCTACTTCCAACATATGACCGACTGTGGATGGTTTGAATAACTTAGTCATTCCGAAAGAATAACCTAGTTATTATGGAAGTCAAAACATGCAAAGTGAAACAAAAGAATAAATGAATCTAATATGGTCTCAGAACTTATGAATATAAATAAAACACCTTTTATTTATCACCATATGATTGCACATTATTCATTGTATACTGTTTCAGCTATCACCTTTATTCTTGAATTTAAAACAATAGTTGTCCCATGCTCCAAGCATGTACACTATGTTTTCTAAACACTAGTCATGCCATACACCAAGTATGCATACTATGTTTGTCTATGATCCTTACTTTGTGAAATAAACCAATTGAACAAACTTTCAATGATTCTAATTTCACACTCCCGAATTCTTATGGCAAACGCAGCAATTCCAAATTCATGCCATTTTACCTAAATCTGTTAGACTATATGCAATGATTCTCTTGTAATGATTATGCACAAAGTCACAAAGATTTGACAACAAACATTACAGAGCATTCCAAAGAAGATCAAATCCTTGGAAACATCCTTCTTGTATTAAGTTTCCTAATCTTATACAGACTTATTTAACAACTTCCACCAATGGGATCATTTCCACATTCCCTTTTTGACTATCACTTATGAACAAGTGTTGCCTCTTTTCAGAATATGTCAATATGGTCCTTCTAACAATTAACACTATACTTCCAACTGTCCCTCAGCAACCAATCTTTGCTAAACCTTAGATTGTGCTCGACAATTGCTTAATTGTTTTAGTCATATCCAGTTCTAGACCTTTTCCCTTCTTAATGCCCCATGCATCTGGAAAATTTTAGACATGATGAATATAGCACATGTAATCGATCCTATATCCAAAGCATATGGGACACGATTCATGATGTCTCACATAAAGACTAAACCAGTCTTTTGCTATAATATTTTCATTTCTATTTGCCAAGTTCTCATAATTCAGATTATGAAAAGGGATGTCGTAATCATAATCGAGATTTAGAACGCAAATAATGAACCCATATATAGAATTTCCTTATGTTGAGCCATTCCAACATGAAATTCATATATATTCTTGACTAAATTTGATTAAAATATCAATCCAAGCTTTTAGAATTGAAATGAAGTATAATTTCCTCTCCCTTAATTATAGCAAAACACCTTTTTCAACCCCTACAGCCTCACGGATTGAAACTTTTGTTTTCTATAATTAACATTGCTAAGTTGCAATACTTATCATAATTATCATGGTCCCACTAACATGATGATTATTAGAATAACACTTATACTCCCACTAGCTTTGACATGTACTCTGAAATCAGCTGGACTTCTAGAAATCCATACTTTATTGACTTTCTTACCAAAGTTCAGTTTTCTGATACTAGATTGCTTTGTTAAGTCTTTATCAAAATCATACACCTTTCGTTAGATAGCTCATAGGTGTCTCTAAACAATTTAAGAACTATGAAAAGGGATGACGTAATCATAGTCTCAATTGTTGAGACCTTTGTCACTTCTCACAAGTCCAGGTTAGTGTGCTGGTTAACCACACACGCTCCACTAATGACTTTGAGAATGCAAATATCACAATTTCTATCTAGTTAAAATCTACTTAGTGAAAGTGTTTCCTCACCATCATTTTCATGAATCGGAGAGAAACCTTATGACACTTAGATTTAATGGTGTATGTGTTCTTATCCATGTGAATTGTCAAAACCATAGTCACAAGACAAGGATAATGACAAATCCAAACACATATGGACTGAACTCAATCTTAATTTCTTGCCATCTGGCAGCTCAAGGGCCTCCCTTGCTTCCAAGTTGTTATGCAACCAATTGAGAACTCTAAGAACTCATATGCAAAGCCAAATTTAACTGGAATGAGCACATAATATGTCAACATGATAGGTTATAAACCTCAAGTCGTGTGCTAGTGATAAACTTACAGGTTTTTATTCAAGAGATAGTTTGGATTCTTTATCAAGACAAACACTTTACACAATAGGCCTTACTTGGTCTTTGTTTTGTCCAAAGCATCACAACTTACCAATATCAAATGTACAAGAGTAGAAAACGTTTACTCTTACATTTGAGTAGTGTTTTAAACCTTTCTTTAAGATATTTCACTCAACTTACAGTCTTGGAGTATGACCCTAAGACTAGTTTTGGAACGCAGTATGACTCATCTTCTTGATTTGACCACTTCAACAATTCATAGCTCCTCTTCTTAGCTATCAGAAAGCACTTATGGAATGAATTGCGATAAGGTCTCTTAATCGTTAAGATGATCATATTACATGATACTAAAGTACTCTCCCATCTTTTCAGAATTGAGAAACTTTTATCCTTCTGCCTAATTTGATTCTTCTTATTCGCTCTGCCATACATTGGAACCTTTTCCAATGTCTCAGAATTACACTTAAGCTTGTAAGTGTAACCATATTTACTGAGCTTTAGTAAATTATGAAGAATAATCTTATCGATCTTTTGTGGTGGACTTGACCAGTGCACAAGAATGTGTACTCAATCCCTTAGTCCTTCACTTGACTTCACATATACATGTGAACAAGGAACTAGTCTTAATTTTCCAAAGATGAAAAATTCTCATTCATCATGCTGTACAACTTGCATGATTCGAAGTTTCGGTCCAATTGAAACTTGGGTGAAGAGGAACTTTCTTTATTTGAAAATTTTAGACAGTACCACAAATGAAAGAATCAAATTCATATTTCCACTCTTGCTATTAATGGAATCACATAAGCAATAATTTTTTTCCCTCAAATGCCATTGTAAGGATATTTTAAAATGAATAAAATCATGATTTTTTATCTTTTATTTTAAAAACTTTGCGGAAAAACTATCCTTACAATGCAAAAGAGCATGAAAACTACGTTGCTATCTGTTCCTATGCAATATATCATAACTCCTAAGAAGTAGCTCAAGAATCCGATCTTCAAACTATACGATAAAAATCCATCTACGCGATCAGATTCAACATATTCTTTCTTTAAGTTTCTTCACTTTACTTTGTGTCACACCCCAAAACCGATAACGGCGGAATATGTTCCGGGGTGGAGGACGTCATGTACAGTATCATAACAATTGCATAATAGTAAAAACAAGAGACAACAACCATTTCATTTACATAGTGAGTTTAATTACAAGCGTGTTCTGTAAAGTTGCAATAGACACCAAAAATATATCAAAAATAAGAGATGGGTCTTGTATGCTCCATCTTCTCCAAAATGTTGCACCTGTACCTATCTATCTTTGACCTGAGGATACAAGTTATTTTGAAAACGAGTATCAACATAAAGCTGGTGAGTTCATAAGTATTTAGTGTCGTTGTTGTATAAAAGTGTTTACAAACTTATGGTATAAAACTAAAATTTATGTTTATAAGTAGTAGAAATCCCTAGAAAATCCTATATTTTCCAGAAAAGTACATTGTATGTGAAATCCTTTGAGTTGTGTGTAAGTATTATCATTGAAAATCTTTAGTTGCAAAAGTACAGTAGTAAATCCCATGTAAGTAATATTGATAAGGAAAAGTTATGCCTGTTGACAGTAGTAGTGGTGCAAACTTCCATTAGTAATAGACACATACTTACTTCGGGATGTTAGCTTAGACTTTAGTCTTAGTGTATTAATTTGAATATAGGTGTAACCCTTCATGCGACCAATTGTATAGTAGTAGAGAGCCCGATGACCTTCCCGGTCATACGTAGTGTAGTGAAGTAGTGCCACCCCTGGGCCTGGTCGGCTCGGACTGTAGTTAACAGTCGGGGTGTAGTAGTGTCTGCCCCTTATAGATTTATACGTGTAGTGTTGCCTTCGTTCCAGAAAGCCCTGGTCACATGGTATAAGCGCAGTAGGGTGTCTTATAGAGAGATAGTGTGTTTTACTCTGGGTTAGTGTATTCTCTTGTATTATGGTATAGTAGTCTTTTGTATAGTTCATAGAGTGTTCTCTCTTACGAGTATTAACTTGTAATAATAGCCATTATAGTGTAGTAGTAGTAGACGTAACGAACAGTAGTCTTAACTATACCTATTATAGTTAACTAGAGTGTGTGGTTTCCGACCTTTGTATCACAAAGGTATTGAATAAGATGAAGACTTTCATATTTAACACTAATATATATATATATATATATATATATATATATATATATATATATATATATATATGATATATAACTAAGAAATCAACAACAGTCGGACGGATAACCGATACCCTAAGACCACATCAAACAAGAACAGGAAGTAAGGAGAGTTGTCGGTCCTAAGTCATTCAAGTCTTACTTATATAAATATATTAATGTAGATATATTTTTATAAGAAAAGTAATTTAAACATAGTTTGAAAACAATTTATTAACAATTTAACTTTGAAATGTATTTGATAATTAATTCAAACCTTTATATCGACAAGAATCTAAAAGTATAGAAAAGTCCCTTTTTAATGGTAAGTTATCAATCACATATGATTTGATAATAAAACATGTAGCAATGTACTTGTATCCCCTCCCCCCCCCCCTAAAACATGTAAAAATAGTTCAAAAGGTTCATTAAGGGGTATAAACTCACCTGAAATGAGTAGACCGGGTGGAAGTGTCGGATGAGCGTTTGGTGTCAAGAAAGGACTTGTACACCCTTTATGACCCTAGTAACACATGAAGACATATGTTTACAAGTAATTAGTCATTTAAACTCTAATTAAACACATATAGCCATCCTAATGTGATTAAAGGTCTTGTGGTTGAGTGTTAGGAGGCTAATGGGTTGTAAGGAAAGAGTGTAAGACCTCACCATGGAGTTTACTCTCCTGAAACCCACCTTAAGTGAGTTTACGGTTGGGAGACCACATCCCCCATGAGTTTACGGTCGTAAACTCATGGGAGGAGTGTTTTTGTGTGTTTTCAAGTCTCATGGGGACCTAGAAGGGGTTCTAAGGTAGTATACAAGGCCTAAGGGGTGATTAGGGTTCCAAGAGTGTACTCCCTTGGAGTTTATGGTCCACAGACCACTCCTTGGGAGTTTACGGCCGTAAACCCCATGGTTTACGGTAGTAAACTCTTGTACACCTCCATTCCTTGACTACTAGGCCCTTGGTTCCATCCTAACAAGTTCTAGTGAAGGTATAAGGCTCTTTAGGGGACTTAAACTCTCATTTCACATGGTTTAGGGGAGTTTACGGTCTAAGCATATGCTTGGGCCGTAAACTCTATTTTACCCCTCAAATGTTGATGTTTAGGTGTTCCAAGCCCGAAATAGCAAGTCCCTAAGCCATATCTTGAGACTAAATGTTGTTTGGAAGAGTTTTGGGCTTGACTTGCAAGCTTAGAGGGTGTTTATGGTCTAAGAATGTGCTTCGGCCGTAAACCCTCTTTTAAGCCCTAAAACTTGATGATTTGGGGTTCAAACACTTCTAGGTTAAGTCCAAAACTAGTTTCTAAGCTTAAATGGAAGAAATTTGGGTGATTTGGCATCTTTTTAGGGGTTTACGGCCTAAGGATGTTCTTAGGCCGTAAACTCCTCCTTTTCAGCCTTCATCCACGAATTTCGAGTTAAAACACTAAGCAATGATGTTTAGAACAAGTTAGGGTAAGAGATCTTACGTTTTGGAGGCGGAAACTTGCGGTTTTGAGGCGAAATCGAACTTGGAGAGAGAGAGTATAGAGAGAGAAAGTGGGTCTAGTGTGGTAAAAGGTTTCTATGTGATGCCGACCCTCCTTTATATAAGGCTTGGGTGTTGTACCCGGTATTCGACTACCCGATACTAATGTTTAACGAGGTTTAAACTTTTTACCCGGTTAAATGGTCGTAATAAAAATAACTTTTTCCAATTAAATGGAAATGTAAATTACGTGTTTTTATTTATTTTATCACGACGATACAACATAAAATATGAATAAATAAATAAAACATTTATTTATTTAACGACTCCAAATTAACGGAACTTTTATAAAATAACATATTTCGTTAGCGGAAACAGGTTAATATAACGGAATAAACTTTGGGTTGTCACATCATCCCCGCGTTAAGGAAATTTCGTCCTGAAATTTAGAATTCACATTGTTAAGTTATTACATTGCTACTATGCAAAGAGGTGGGGATATTTGAGTTTCATTTGATCCTCGCGCTCCCAAGTGAATTCCGGTCCTCGTTTGGCGTTCCATAAAATCTTCACAATTGGGATGCGGCTTTGTTTCGTTCGTTTTACTTCTCGGTCCACAATCTCCGTAGGATCTTCCACGAAGTTGAGGCTCTCGTTGACTTCGATCTCATCAAGTGGAATTACGAGAGTCTCGTCGGACAGGCATTTCATCAAGTTTGAGACGTGGAAGGTAGGATGTATGTTACTTAGCTCATGGGGTAGGTTGAGTTTGTAAGCTACGGGGCCGATTCTAGCGAGAATCTCAAAAGGCCCTGTGTACCTTGGGTTCAGCTTTCCACGCTTTCCGAAGCATATCGAGCCCTTCCAGGGTGAGACTTTCAAAAGGACGCGGTCTCCCGCCTGGAATTCCAAAGGTTTTCTTCGTTTGTCTGCGTAGCTTTTCTGTCGATCCCTAGTAGCTTTTAATCGTTCACGATTTTGTACAATCTTCTCGGTCGTTTCTCGAATGATTTCCGGACCCGTGAGAGTACTGCCAGGAACTCTTCCTTTAGCTAAATGAGTGTCACCCATCTCAGCACAGCACAGAGGGGATCTGCACTTTCGACTGTAGAGGGCTTCAAATGGGGCTGCCTTGATGCTCGTATGATAACTATTGTTGTAGGAAAACTCCACAAGGGGTAAGTATGTATCCCACGCTTTAACAAAGTAAATCACACAGGCTCGCAGCATATCCTCTAAGGTTTGGATCGTCCTCTCACTTTTTCCGTCAGTCTGCGGGTGATAGGTTGTACTCATGTCCAAACTCGTCCCTAATGCTTTTTGCAGTGATTGCCAAAATCTTGAAGTAAACCTACTATCTCTATCCGAGATAATAGATACAGGGACACCATGCAGACGTACGATATCCTTAATGTATGTTCTAGTGAGTTTCTCCATTTTGTCCGTTTCTTTGATGGGTAGGAAGTGCGCAGACTTGGTCAATCTGTCGACGATGACCCATATGGTATCCAACCCACCCGTTGTCTTGGGTAGCTTGGTTATGAAATCCATCATGATCCGCTCCCATTTCCATTCTGGTATCTCCAGTTGTTGGAGAAGACCTGATGGCTTCTGGTATTCAACCTTGACCTTTGCGCAAGTAAGGCATTTACCCACGAAGGTAGCAATCTCTACTTTCATCTTAGGCCACCAGTATAGCTTTTTGAGATTCAGATACATCTTATCTGAACCTGGGTGAACAGAGTATCGAGTGTTGTGTGCTTCCATCATGACGAAGTCGCTGAAACCTCCGTGGCGCGGAGTCTAGATTCGGTCCATAAGATAATAGCCTCCGTCACCCTTGACCTCCATGTTCTTATCCATTCCACGCAGGGATTCTCCCGTCACATTCTCAGGCTTTAAGGCTTCGAGCTAAGCCTCCTTAATCTGTGCTGATAGATGCGAATAGACAGTCATTGTTAACGACTTGGCTCTTCGACCAGAATACTCATTTCTACTTAGGGCGTCTGCTACCACGTTGGCTTTCCCCGGGTGATAACGAATCTCATAGTTGTAATCATTTAGTAGTTCGACCCATCGTCGCTGTCTCATGTTGAGCTCTTTCTGGTTCAGTATGTGTTGGAGGCTTTTATGATCAGTGTATATTAGGCTCTTCGTTCCACACAAGTAATGTCTCCAGATCTTTAGAGCGAAGACGACCGCCCCTAACTCAAGATCGTGAGTGGTGTAGTTAAATTCATGTGTCTTCAACTGTCTTGAGGTATAGGCGATGACCTTACCTTGTTGCATCAAGACAAAACCGAGCCCTTGGTTCGATGCATCGCAGTATACCACAAAATCTTCCATCCCTTCGGGAAGGGATAATACCGGTGCGATGCATAGGGCTCGCTTCAGGGTCTGGAATGCCTTCTCCTGTTTCTCTTCCCAGTCGAATGTTACGCCTTTCTGTGTCAACACGGTGAGAGGTTTCGCAATCCTAGAGAAGTTCTTAATAAATCTGCGGTAGTAGCAAGCGAGGCCTAGAAATTGATGAATTTCTGTAGGCATCTTCGGTGCTGACCAGTTCTCGATAGCTTTAATCTTGGATGGATCCACGTGGATTCCATCTTCACTAACCACGTGTCCTAAGAATTCAACTCTTCGGATCCAAAACTCGCACTTAGAGAACTTTGCATATAACTTCTCCAATCGTAGGGTTTCTAGGACTCGTCGTAGATGATTCCTGTGTTCTTCCTCGCTCTGAGAGTAGATGAGTATATCATCAATAAAGACGATGACGAACTGATCCAAGTATGGAAGACACACCCTATTCATCAAGTCAATGAACACTGCGGGTGCGTTAGTCAGTCCAAAGGGCATCACTACGAACTCGTAGTGCCCGTAACGAGTCCGGGAGGCTGTCTTCGGAACATCCTCCTGAAGCACTCGTAACTGGTGATACTCAGACCTAAGATCAATCTTGGAGAAGTAACTCGCCCCTTGCAGTTGGTCGAATAGGCCGTCGATACGGGGAAGAGGGTAGCGATTTTTGACCGTGAGTTTGTTGAGTTCCCTATAATCGATGCACATACGGAACTATCCGTCCTTTTTCTTCACGAACAAGACCAGAGCTCCCTAAGGTGAGAAACTCGGTCTTATAAAGCCCTTGCTGAGCAGCTTGTTAAGTTGACCGGATAGTTCTTGCATCTCGGAAGGCGCTAAATGATAGGACGACTTAGCTACGGGGGTAGCTCCTGGGACTAGGTCGATTCTAAACTCAACCTGGCGTTTGGGAGGTAAACCTGGAAGGTCCTCTGGGAAGACGTCAGGGAAATCACATACAACGGGGATGTCTTTTGGATCTCTCGCTTTCTGGTTTGTGTCAACGACATGTGCAAGGAAGGCACGATATTCTTTACGCAAGTATTTCTAGGCTTGAATACTTGAGATGATACGAAGGCTCGTACCGGGTTTGTCTCCATAGATCAACAGAGTTTCGTGATTCGGTGGATTTAGGCGAATGGCATTGTCAAAGCACAGAATATCGGCGCGATGAAGACTCAACCATTCCATGCCCACAATGACATCGAAACTCTTGATCGAGACTGGTATGAGGTCGATTGAGAATAAATGGTCGTCTAACGTGAGGGTACAACCTATGTAAATTTTGTTAGAGCTTTCGGTCTTTCCGTTAGCCATTTCTACGATGAATGTTTCTTTTAGTGGTTGCGAGGATTGTTTAAGTAGGTGTTTAAAGTTTTGGTTTATGAAGCTTCTTTCTGCACCACTATCAAATAAGACACATGCATAAGAGTTGTTGAGAAGGAATATACCCGTGACTACTGCGGGATCTGCTACTGCTTCGTTGTGGCCAATAGCAAGTAGTCTTCCTGTTCCTCCCGCATTCCTAGCCTTCAGACAGTTTTTCTTGAAATGTGCCACTTCACCGCAACCATAATAGGTCTGGGTCACTCCCAAACTGGGGACTTGCGAGATAGGTTTGGGTGGGGATCTGCAAAACCGGGCAGTATGGCCCTTCCGGCCGCAGTTGGAGCATTGCAAATCACGACAGGGGCCGTTGTGGTGGAAGGGGCACTTGGGACACTTGGGCAGGTTCCCAACATAAGCTTTTGCCGGTACATGAGTAGCAGGAGTGGTGGTAGCATGGACAGCCACAATTTGTTGATCCTTGGAGGAGGTTTGAGTTTTCTTGCCCTTCTTCTTATCCCAATGCTTCCTCTTTTTGTCAGTTGATTGGGGTGATGCAGTGGCAGTTGTAGTTGCTGTTGCTGGAGTGGAAGAAACCTCATGATTGATTAAACTTTGGGCCAATTCCTTGGCGCTGTCAAAGGTCGTAGGGCGTGAGGCTAGAATGTTTCCTCGATACGGGGGCATTAAACCCCAAATGTATCGTTCAATCTTCTTGCTCTCCGAAGGGATCATGTTGGGACAAATAGCCGCCAAGTCGCAGAACCTGGCTATGTAAGATGTAATGTCGGTCCCTTTCATCTTAAGGTTCCATAGTTCCTCCTCAAGTGTGACAACCCCAAATCTAATTCCGTTACAAACCCCATTTTCACTAACGGAACGTGTCACTATACGTTATTTTATGAATATTTGGAATCGTCAATATCCGAATATCTAAATTTATGCATGGCTTAATATTATCATAAGAAATATAACTCGTATGTGTTAACCCCGTTTAACCTAATAGAGTTGTATTACCTTTCCAACCACTTCACCCGGGTAAAAAGTTTTAACCCAGTTAAATTTAAACATCGGGTAGCCGTGTATCGGGTGCGTTTCCCGAGACATATGCAATGTGTGTGCACAACATTTGAACACCCATTTACTACACACCCACTCTCTCTCTCTACTTTCTCTCTCTAGACTCGAAATCGACCCCGATTCCGCTAATTTCCGACTTCCAAACGTAAGTACTCATCCTCTATCTTATTCTAGACATGTTTCATTGAATTTGAGGGCCAAAAATCATAGGAATCAAGGTTCAAAGAGGAGTTTACGGCCTAAGAAGCTCCTTAGGCCGTAAACCCCCAAAACCAAGCCAAAGACCAAGTTTTTCCTCCTTGTATGTTAGTATACTAATTAAGGCTTATAACTAGAAGGGTATGGACATTAAAACACAAGAAAATGATGCTTAAAAAGGAGTTTACGGCCCAAGCATGTGCTTAGGCCGTAAACACCTCAAACACCCCAAAAATCTATGTTTTAAGCCCCAAAAAAAACACTCCTAGGATGTTTAGTAAATTAGACTTGACTCCAAGGAACACTTAAATGCATCAAACAACTCCATTTGAGGCCAAAAAGAGGAGTTTACGGCCTAGCTTAAGCTTGGGCCGTAAACACCCAAGAAATTGTGTCAAACAAGTCCTTAAACTACCCTAATGCATGAAAGGAATTTATCTAAGGCCTTTGGAAGTGTGTTGTACCATTAAACACCTCATTTTGACACTAAATGAAGAGTTTATGGCCAAGGATGTTCTTGGGCCGTAAACTCCCCAAAAATGTATGCCAAATTGTTCCAAACTCACTATAGGACCTTCTAGGATTTTTCTAAGACATATGGGACAATGTTGTACAAGTAAAACCTACATCTTGAAGGGTTTATAGGAGTTTACGGCCCAAGAACAAGTCTTGGCCGTAAACTCCCTAAAAATGACACAAATGAGGATGTTTAATCCTTCCCTCTTGGTCCAAAACACACACCACTAAATTAAGGAAGTGAGATAAGGCCCTAAACACACATTTTGTAGTGTCACAAGAGTTTACGGCCAAGCCTAGGGGGCTTACGGCCGTAAACTCCCAAAGAATGGCTTTTAGGCCATAAACTCTAAGAGAGTGAACTCAAGGACCCTTCCATAAATCATCCGTGGCCTCGTACCACTCCCGGGAACCCTTTCTAGGCCTTAAATCCCCGAAAACGACACTAGAATGTCCAAATACTATAATGAAAAGCACAAGATGATTAACTTCTTGTAAAATACATATTTCATATGACATTAGGGTCCTAAAAGGTGCTCAAGTGGTGATTTGATACCAAACGCTCAAACGACACTATTACCCGATTTACCCGATTCACCCGATTTCCGCGATTTCAGGTGAGTTCATACCCCTTTAATGAACCTTTCAAATGTTTTAAATGTTTTAGGGGGGAGATACAAGTTGCTTATAAATGTTTATGCAAAGTTGTACAAAACGATTTCCGAGTTACAAGGACTAATCACATGTGATTCACTACTCTCAGTTCAAATCACATGTGATTTGTCCCTATGCCCTAAGAAAACGGATTTTACCCCTTTACAAACTATTTTTAAACAGTGAATCAGAATTTAAATGTTCTTTCGGAAAAATACTTTTATTTAATCAATCTGCTTATAAAAGGTAACCACTCTGATATATTTATATAAATAAGACTTGGAGGACTTAGGACCGATATCTCGCCTTATTTCCTGTTCTTGTTTGATTGTGGGCTTAGGGTAGTAGTTATCCGTCCGACTGTCGTTGATTTCTTACTTATATAAAATTTGTATATCAGTATGGGATACGAATATTACTGCTTTCACTTAATGCTAAAGTCACCAACGTGCTAAGAAACATCCCCACTAAGATAACCATAATAGGTATGGTTAGGGTCGCTACAGCTACCTACTCGCTAAAGTCATTTCTATCTACACTATAATACTCACTATCACTAGACGATACACTAGTAAGAGAATATACTATGATCAAAATTAAAAGATTACTACACTATAACAATAGAGAAAACACTAAACACACGATAATACACTAACCCACTACGAGATACTCTATTCGCTATCCACTACGCCCGAAGTTTTCCAACAGGGAGACGACTCTACATGTATAGATCTATATTGGGCCGACGCTATTACATCCCGACTGTTAATCTCAGTCCGCGCCGTAAAGGCCCAGGGATGCCACTACTTCACTATACTATGCATGATCGGGAAGGTCATGGGATCCTCTATTATCCTCACTATTGGTAATATACAAGGAATACCCTACAATTACTCTAAAATACTACACTAAATGCTAAACTGCATCCCGAAGTAAGTAAGTATCTATCAATAAAGGAAGCTTGCACCTCTATCATTGATCACAGGCTTAACTTATTCCATCACAATTGTTATTTGGAGATTGGCCAATATATTTTTACAACAAACTGTTTCAGAGAAATAAAGAATGCATACTTTTCACAGATTGTCACTTATAATGTAATTTCTGGAAAATATGGGATTTTCTAAGTTTCTACTACTTATGAACATAAATGATACATTTTTAGCACTAATGCTTTGTATACAAAAACTCACACTAAACTCTTATGAACTCACCAGCTTTATGCTGATAATCGTTTTCAAAATAACTTGTATCTTCAGGTCAAAGATAAACAGGTACAGACACAGCGTTTTTGGAGAAGGTGGAGCACACAAGACCCATCTCTTATTTTTGAATTACTTTTGAATGATTGTTAAACATTATTAAACACGCTTGTAATTAAACTCACTATGTAATACTATGGTTGTATGTTTCTTGTTTCTACTATTATGCAATTGTGATGATAATGTTCGCTACGTCATCCACCCCGAAACGTATTCCGCCGTTATCGGTTTTGGGGTGTGACATCAAGTTTCTGAATTTCACCCCTAGGGCAGTACTCCCCTCTCATGAGGTCTTTCAGTGTGTCCCAGCCCATGGCGTTGGGTTTTACCAGAGAAAGTGCATTGACATGGCCGTTGCACCATGTTAGGGCCCTGTTAGTGAGGGTGGCAGTAGCGTACTTAATTTTGTTCTCCTCCGGGCACGAGCACATTTAAAAGACAGCCTCAGTTCTTTCAAACCACTGAGACAATGCTAGGATTCCTCCGGTACCATCGAAGAAGGTAGGTTTGCAGTTCATGAAGTCCTTATAAGTGTATCCCTGCACTCTTTGATGGACTTCACCAAATCTAGAGTTGCCAACGCTCGCATCACCAGAGTTCATTTGAGCCATGGCTGCCGTCACCGCTGCAGTCACAACTGTTTGAAACAGCACTAGATCGAACTACGGAGGAGGAGGTGGTGGAGGAGGGGTTTGAGTTGTTGGTTTGCCTCTGTTTGGACGCTTGCGAGGAGGCATCTTTTACTGAAAGTTCATAGAAATGATAGCAATAGTAAGAGTCTATTGCTAATATGATAAGAGTGTTTTATGGACTAACTCATCATAGTCCAAAGATCAGAAAGAGAGTCATAGCAATAGAGTAGTTAACGGCCAATTTACTAGTATTAATGATGTAATTCAAGTTCGTGAAAAGTGACCTAACAGTAGGCGTTAAATCAAACCATAAGGAAAATGTTGGCAGTCTAGAGGCCTAATTAGAGTACTTTCAAAGCTAGGAATGTTTACAGACAAGTGCTCTACTGAGCATAGAAAGGAAAGGCTAGTCCTTAAACAAAAGAGTGAGATGATTAGACATCTTCTACGAGCGACGGACACTCGTTGGGCGAACCCTCAGATCAGCTAGTTGATGCATAACTTCCTGAAGATGTCGTTCATGAGCCCTTTGACGTGCTCGGAGTTCCCTAACTTCGGCTCGGGATGCAGCTGTTGTTGCTGCAGAGCCTCATTGGTCCTCCTTGTCCTATCCATAGCTTCTTCAAGTTGGCGGATGCGAACAATGTTGAGATTTGAGTTGGCATCCACTTCTACAACTCGGCCAATGGCTACTTGAACCTACTCGACATTCTTGGAAATCCTTCGGACCATGATGGGCAGAACTCGGTCCGCTGATCCTCCCTCGCTTATGTTGTAGAAGCTTCGGTCTCCATTGTAAGGTAAAGGTTGGCCCTGCTCCTCGCTCCATCGGTTCAAGGATATGGCCCACATGGGAGTGGGACCCTGAAATGCCGGACGGGGGTTGGGGTCCGGGGCTTCAGGGGGTAGGTTGTTAACTTTTGGCTCGGAGATGGAGCTGTCCGAAAAGCCTTCAGCATGATGATCATCCAAAGGGATCGGGTGATCATCGTCTGACTCCTCATCAATCCATCCTCCATTGCCCTGGTTTGGATAATACGAATCGTTGGGATGGTGGAAGCCAGCCATGCTATCTATGTGAGAAAAGGGGAAGAGAAAGGTTAATAGGCGTACTAATCTAGGATACTTATAAGATGAATCATTATTAGTCGACCTAATACTTGCGTAGTGCATACCAATTACATGTAACCGAAGCAAGATAGTCCTTCAAATAAGCAACCCTAACTTCAGATCCCCAATCAAACAAGAACAGGAAATGAAGCAAAGGCCACAGATTCTGAGTCTATAGTGCCCTAGTCACATGTAACCGTGGTGTATCCACTTAGCAACTATTGTCCTACCAGTAACGACCCTTTTAGTTATCACATATGTAGTTAGTAGTATACAGAATACTCCTATAGTATTCTTGTTCTAACGTTCTTGTGGTAGTGTTGGTAAGTTTTTAGACTTGTTGCAACACCACAATCACTCTTAGGCACATGCTAGTCATTCCTGGATAGATGTAGTTGATCAGGCTACATACCCCCAGATGTGACTATATGTCTCTAAGCTTAATTGTGTTGTCCAACAATCTTAATACTTTTGTTTTGTTCTAGTATGATACTGACCCTTTTGTAGTAGTGAGTGTATATATCTACTTAAATAAATCTTTTAGAAGTATATATTCTTGGTCAGAGTGTTTTAGTCCCGAAGTGTTTATAGTTTGTATATCTTTTATAGGTTGATATACTTGATTCACAATAAACAATGCTCTGATACCAATCTGTCACACCCCAAAACCGATAACGGCGGAATACGTTCCGGAATGGAGGACGTCATGTACAGTATCATAACAATTGCATAATAGTAAAACCAAGAGACAACAACCATTTCATTTACATAGTGAGTTTAATTACAAGCGTGTTCTGTAAAGTTTCAATAGACACCAAAAATATATCAAAAATAAGAGATGGGTCTTGTATGCTCCATCTTCTCCAAAATGCTGCACCTGTACCTGTCTATCTTTGACCTGGGGATACAAGTTATTTTGAAAACGAGTGTCAGCATAAAGCTGGTGAGTTCATAAGTATTTAGTATCATTGTTGTATAAAAGTGTTTACAAACTTATGGTATAAAACTGAAATTTATGTTTATAAGTAGTAGAAATCCCTAGAAAATCCTATATTTTCCAGAAAAGTACATTGTATGTGAAATCCTTTGAGTTGCATGTAAGTATTATCATTGAAAATCTTTAGTTGCAAAAGTACAGTAGTAAATCCCATGTAAGTAATACTGATAAGGAAAATTTATGCATGTTGACAGTAGTAGTGGTGCAAACTTCCATTAGTAATAGACACGTACTTACTTCGGGATGTTAGCTTAGACTTTAGTCTTAGTGTATTAATTTGAATATAGGTGTAACCCTTCATGCGACCAATTGTATAGTAGTAGAGAACCCGATGACCTTCCCGGTCATACGTAGTGTAGTGAAGTAGTGCCACCACTGGGCCTGGTCGGCTCAGACTGTAGTTAACAGTCGGGGTGTAGTAGTGTCTGCCCCGTATAGATTTATACGTGTAGTGTTGCCTTCCTTCCGGAAAGCCCTGGTCACATGGTATAAGCGCAGTAGGGTGTCTTATAGAGAGATAGTGTGTTATACTCTAGGTTAGTTTATTCTCTTGTATTATGGTATAGTAGTCTTTTGTATAGTTCATAGAGTGTTCTCTCTTACGAGTATTAACTTGTAATAATAGCCATTATAGTGTAGTAGTAGTAGAGGTAACGAACAGTAGTCTTAACTATACCTATTATAGTTAACTAGAGTGTGTGGTTTCCGGCCTTTGTATCACAAAGGTATTGAATAAGATGAAGACTTTCATATTTAACACTAATATATATATATATATATATATATATATATATATATATATATATATATATATATATATATATATATATATGATATATAACTAAGAAATCAACAACAGTCGGACGGATAACCGATACCCTAAGACCACATCAAACAAGAACAGGAAGTAAGGAGAGCTGTCGGTCCTAAGTCCTTCAAGTCTTACTTATATAAATATATTAATGTAGATATATATTTTTATAAGAAAAGTAATTTAATCATAGTTTGAAAACAATTTATTAACAATTTAACTTTGAAATGTATTTGATAATTAATTAAAACCTTTATATCGACAAGAATCTAAAAGTATAGAAAAGTCCCTTTTTAATGGTAAGTTATCAATCACATATGATTTGATAATAAAACTTGTAGCAATGTACTTGTATCCCCCCCAAAACATGTAAAAATGGTTGATAGGTTCATTAAGGGGTATGAACTCACCTGAAATGAGTAGACCGGGTGGAAGTGTCGGATGAGCGTTTGGTGTCAAGTAAAGAGTTGTACACTCTTTATGACCCTAGTAACATATGAAGACATATGTTTACAAGTAATTAGTGATTTAAACTCTAATTAAACACATATAGCCATCCTAATGTGATTAAAGGTCTTGTGGTTGAGTGTTAAGAGGCTAATGGGTTGTAAGGAAAGAGTGTAAGACCTCACCATGGAGTTTACTCTCCTAAAACCCACCTTAAGTGAGTTTACAGTTGGGAGACCACATCCCCCATGAGTTTACGGTCGTAAACTCATGGGAGGAGTGTTTTTGTGTGTTTTCAAGTCTCATGGGGTCCTAAAAGGGGTTCTAAGGTAGTATACAAGGCTATAGGGGTGATTAGGGTTCCAAGAGTGTACTCCCTTGGAGTTTACGGTCCACAGACCACTCCTTGGGAGTTTACGGCCGTAAACCCCATGGTTTACGGCAGTAAACTCTTGTACACCTCCATTCCTTGACTACTAGCCCCTTGGTTCAATCCTAACAAGTTCTAGTGAATGTATTGTTGGATTAATGTCTAAGTCCATAACTATATTTGGTATGTACTTGACCCGACCTGGCATGGTCCATTTGGGTTGCACTTCACCGACACAATTTATATGGATAATCTTTTGAGAATAGTATGTTTATGATTAATATTAATATATTATAAGTTCTAATATATTAATATGGAATCATATTATTTAATTAGTATTGATCAAGAATTAATTTATAATTAATTAAGTGATCAAAAGGAACTAATTAAATATGGACTCTTATATATATGGAATGGGCCAAGTTCATTTAGGTTGGGCTAAGCTTTCATGGATAGTCCATGGAGTGTTTAACCCATGGATCCTAGGAAATGAAAGGTCATGGGTATTAGGGTTTAACCCTAATCCTCCATACTATATAAAGATGTCTTTGGTTGGTGAAATTGGCACTAGTGTGGATACACTAAAGAAGGGCTAGCCAATTTCACTAGAGAGAACCAAGTATTCATATTCTCTAAAGTCTTCCAAGGTGTCTTGGTGATTTGTGATTCCACTTGAGGCTTCCACACTATTGGGGCTAAGCTCTTAAAGCTTGAAGACATCAAGCTACATCAAAAGGTATGTCTTCTAACAAGTACTTTGTAGATTAAGAACATCATAATATGCTAGTTAGGATTAAAGCCTTGGAAAGTTCTTATTTGCATGTATAATAGAGAAAACATAGATCCAAGGTTTATAGGGTTGCATTTACACCATAGGAGTGTTAGAATGCTCAAAACCCAACAGTGGTATCAGAGCCACGGGTTGTTTTCTGTTATATTGATGCAAATATTTTATTTTCAAAGTTGAAAAAAAAAGAAAAAAAACATGAAGTTCGTCAAATTTTAAGATAATTACTTGTTCTTGTGAAAAACTAATTATTTGTAAAATTTGAATAATTTGCTTTATGAGTTGAATTAGGTCAAATTTAATAAAAGATAAAATGATATGATTATTTTATTAGTTTTAAAAGTTTGATCTAAAGAGTTTTATTTTTTGAAACCTCCATAAGTTATGGATATGAAAAGGTTTTAAAAAAAAATTGATTCAAAGTTTTTATGGAGTTACAAAATTTGGTGTTAATGTTTTAAAGGATTCCATAACTTAAGAATAAGTTATGGATCACCAAAAGTTTTTTGTGTTACCTTGTTTTATGAGTGAATTGAGATTAATGAATAAAATTATGTGATAGTTGGTTTTAATCCAAATTAATCTAAGAATTGATTCTAAAATGTGTTTTTGTAACTTGTCCTCAAGTTATATGAAAAGTCACATTTAAGAATCATAAAACTCATAAAAATTGGCAAAGGTTACAAAAATGAAGAGTCTAGTTCTAATTAAATGGTTTTATGACTCCATAACTTGTCCTCAAGTTATGGAGGACCAAGAGTCTCTTCATTTAATAAAATAAAATAAAATAAAAAAATGTGTAACCTTAATTAATTCCATAAGTTATAAAATAAAGAAAAGTTAATTCTTTTATTAGTTTAAAGTCTTCCATAACTTGTCCTCAAGTTATGGAACTTGAAGAATTTTTGGATTAAAACTACTTTAAACACATAAGTTATGGAATTAATTAGTTTTGAATAGTTTCAAAACTTGCCCTCAAGTTTTGGAATTTGTAAAGTTTTCTCTTATGAATACTTTAATTCCAAGTTAGCCCTTAGAATTTTAAAAGTTAAAATTCAACCCTTATACTTTATAATATTATAAGTTAATAATATATATATGTATAAGAGTAAAGTCAGTCTTACCGCTAGTACGCCTCATTCACGAAGCCGGTCTATAAGGTGGGTATAAGGTTGTTGCCTATAAAATGGCAACTTAATGGGTGTCCACTCTCACCCACCGCTTGCTTGACCGGTGGAGGGTCGTTAGCCGAACGGGTTTGACAAGACTATAATTCTCATTCATTAAAAGTATTAATGATAATACTAAGTAACTAAACTCTTATAAATACCCAATCTTAGTTACTTAGGAAAATGTGAATAAGGTGCTAATCCATGAAATTACACTTTGCACTTTGTTTAAGTCGGTTAGTGGAGCGTGTGTGGTTAACCGGCACACTAACTCGTATTTAACAAGGTAGGCAAAAGGTAATTTAATGTTTATCATAGTATCGGTGGAGCGTGTGTGGTTAACCGGCACATCGATTGAGGGGTAAACACTTAAGGGTACCAAGTAATTTGCATGGTTACTTCACACCTTGTTTTGTGATCCTCGGCATCCCAGTCACAAAACCTGAAGGGCACACTCGAGATTGAAACATGCCTTTGAACAGTTCAATGAATCTCAAAGATCTAGGAGTTTCAAAACCAATTAAAACCTAATAATACATTTCGTTTATCTTGGTGGAAATTGGTGAATCGTCATTCACCTACCTTCAAATATTTTATAGCTTGGATTACGGCATCCCTCTTCTGAGTTATAAAATAGTTTGTTGGGTCCTAGCCTTAATATTTCATATTGGGTGTCATATTAAGGACTTAAAATCAACTATCTTGAATATCTCCCAAAAGTTGTCTGGTTTAGGCACCTATGATCTTCCCAAATCTTTTGAAACAAGGTTTCCTAAATGAAGATGATGTTCTTTGGAAATCATACTTCTTTCTCCTCCTCCAACTAATCTCCCTAACCCACAAGTTCTTGAAAAGTTTAAGGTCACTCAAGCCCTATTGGCAAGGCCAGGTCTAGGTATGAACACATCTTGAGATGTAGTCACATATTGACAAGCCGGGAGAGTTGGGTCTCAAAGTCTTGAGAAAGTTGGTGGTTCAATCACTTTCTAAGTCACATAGTGAGTTCCTTTGGGACACCTATGAAACAGACTATGACAAGACCCTTAATGATCTTATCTATTTGCTAAGATCAACTTCCTAAAACTTTATGGACATTGACAATGATGACATTGGATATCTAGTAAAGCTCTCTCTTCCCAATGCAAAGGGATTGGCCATAGTCAACTCGGTTGACCAAATGGTAAAGAGAAAAGCTAAGTTTGTGATAGTCCCGTGTACCATTATCAAAGGGTCCATATGTTTATATTGCCAAAGGAAGGGGCATTGGTTGCGAAGCTGCCAAATTTACCTAAGGATGTTAAAGTCAATAAGTTTGACTCTACTTCAGGTAAAGTCCACTATCTAACTCTGTTAAGTTTCTATTCTGAGATTCTTGATACATGATGTGACTGGGTCACATGGTGATGTTTTAAGAATCAAAGAAAAGTGAAGAAACCTAAAGAAAGAATATGCTGAATCTGATCGCATAGATGGATTTCTATCGCATAGTTTGAAAAATCGGATTCTTCAGCTACTTTTTAGGAGTTATGAGATATTGCTTAGGAATAGATAACAACAAGTTTTCATATGGATTGTAAGGATAAGTTTTTCCGCAAAGTTTTAAAATAAAAGAAATTTTTTTTGATTTTATTTATTTTAAAATATCCTTGCAATGGCATTTAAGGAAAAATTGTTGCTTATATGATTCCATTAAGAGCAAGAGTGGAAATATGAAATTGATTCTTTCATTTGTGGTAATGTCTAGATTTACCAAATAAGGAAAGATTCTCATCACCCAAGTTTCAATTGGACCGGAACTCGGAATCATGCAAGTTGTATAGCATGATGAATGAGAACTTTCAAGTATTGGAAAATTAAGACTAATTACTCGGTCACATGGATGTGTGAGTCAAGTAAAGGACTAAGGGATCAAGTACACATTCTTGTGCACTGATTAAGTCCACCACAAAAGATTGATAAGACTATTTGTCATAGTTTACTAAAGCTCAGTAAATATGATTATACTTACAAGCTTAAGTGTAACTCTGAGACATTGGAAAAGGTCCCAATGTATGGCAGAGCGAATAAGAAGAATCAACTAAGGCAGAAGGATAAAAGTTTCTCAAATCTGAAAAGATGGGAGAGTACTTTAGTATCAGTTTTGTGATCATCTTAATGATTAAGAAACCATAGCACAATTAGTTCTCTAAGGAAGTCTTAGTGCATTCTTATGACTAAGAAGAGGGATCTTGAATTGTTGAAGTGGTTAAATCAAGAAGATGAGTCATACTTCGTTCCAATACAAGTCTTAGAGTCATACTCCAAGATTGTAATTTGAGTGACATGTCTTAAAGAAGGTTTAAAACACTTGTCAAATGTAAGAGTAAAAGTTTTCTACTCTTGTACATTTGAAATTGGTAAGTTGTGATGTTTTGGATAAAACAAAGACCAACTAAGGCCAATTGTGTGAAGTGTTTGTCTTGATTAGAATCCACACTGTCTCTTGGATATTTGACAAGGGAATCTCATAGGTCAAGAGGATAGTGGGAGTCTTAAAGGTCTTGAAAGTCTCAAGAACTAATCAAGAATAAAACCTAAAGTTCTTCACTAGCACACAACTTGAGGTTCATAACCTATCGTGTTGACATATTCTGTGCCCATTCCAGTTAAAGTTGGCTTTGCATATGAGTTCTTAGAGTTCTCAATTTGTTGCACAACAACTTGGAAGCAATGGCAGGCCCTTGAGCTGCCAGGTGGCAAGAAATTAAGATTGAGTTCAGTCCATATGAGTTTGGATTTGTCATTATCCTTGTCTTGTGACTATGATTTTGACAATTCACCTGGATAAGAACACATACACCATTAAATCTAAGTGTCATAAGGATTCTCTCTGATTCATGAAAATGATGGTGAGGAAACACTTTCACTAAGTAGATTTTAGCTAGATAGCAATTGTGATATTTGCATTCTCAAAGTCGTTAGTGGAGCGTGTGTGGTTAACCGGCACACTAACCTGGACTTGTGAGAAGTGGCAAAAGGTCTAACCATTATGATTACGGCATCCCTCTTCATAATTGTTTAGAGACACAAGTGTGTTATCTAAGGGAAGGTGTATGATTTTGATAAAGTTTTATCAAAACAATCTAGTGTCAGAAATCTGAACTTTGGTAAGAATGTCAGCTGATTTCTGAGTACATGTCAAAGCTAGTGGGAGCATAAGTGTTATGCTAATAATCATCATGTTAGTGGGAGCATGATAATTATGATAAGTATTGCAAGTTAGCAATGTTAATTATAGAAAACAAAAGTTTCAATTGGGAAAGAGTTGTTTTGCTATAATTAAGGGAGAGGAAATTATACTTAATCTCAAATCTATAAGCTTAGATCGTGAGGTTTTAATCATTTAGTCAAGGATATATATATATATATATGAATTTCATGTTGGAATGGCTCAACATAAGGAAATTCTGTATATGGGTCCATTATTTGCGTTCTAAAATTCGATTATGATTACGGCATCCCTTTTCATAATCTGAATTATGAGAACTTGACAAATAGAAATGGAAATGTTATAGCAAAAGACTGGTTTAGTCTTTATGTGAGACATCATGAATCGTGTCCCATATGCTTCGGATATAGGATCGATTACATGTGCTATAATCATCCGTTCTAAAATTTTCCAAATGCCTGGGGCATTAAGAAGGGAAAAGGTTTAGAACTGGATATGACTACAAGGATTAAACAATTGTCGAGGACAATCTATGGTTTACCAAAGATTATTTACTCAAGGACAATTGGAAGTATAGTGATAATTCTGGAAGGACCATATTGACATAATCTGTAAGGAGGCAACTCTTGTTCAGAAGTGATAGTCAAAATGGAATCTGGAAATGTTTCAAAGTTAGAAATTATTCAATCTGTGTAAGATTAAGGAAACTTAATGCAAGAAGGATGTTTCCAAGGAGATGATCTCCTTTGGAATGCTCTGTAATGTTTGTTGTCAAGTCTTTATGACTTTGTGCATAATCATTACAAGAGGATCAATGCATATAAGTTTAGAATCTAACAGATTTCAGTAAATGGCATGAATTTGGAATTCTTGCATTTGCAGTAAGGATTTGGGAGTGTGAAAAGAGAATCATTGAAGTTATGTTCAATTGATCTAGTTCACAAAGTAAAGATCATAGACAAACATAGTATGCATACTTGGTGTATGGCATGACTAGTGTTTAGAAAACATAGTGTGCATGCTTGGAGCATGGGACAACTATTGTTTTAAATTCAAGAATAAAGTTGATAGTTGAAACAGTATACAATGAATAATGTGTAATCATATGGTGATAAATAAAAGGTGTTTTATTTATGTTCAAAGGGTTGATACCATATTGGATTCAATTATTATTGTGTTTCACTTTGCATGTTTTGACTTCCCGAATAAACTGGGTTATTCTTCCAGAATGACTAAGTTATTCAAACCATCCACAGTCGGTCATATGTTGGAAGTAGATATGAATTAAGACTGTCATGGGTTGGCTTGTAGAGGTCTAAGGTGTTGGACAAAGGGCTACAACACTCATGAGTGCTCATAAGTTCTGAGTATTGGATTCAACCCGCGCTCATTGGAATCACTTCATGGATTTTATCACGAGTGATCATGAGACGATAATATCTTATATTCTTCAAACCTAGAGATATGAGTTGTTACTATGAGTTGATAGTACATTGATTGCACGAAAACGCATTTGGTAACTCGGTGCTATAAAACGTGCCTTTGTGTATGATTCAACAAGTAGTAGAACAAGCCATATGAGTCGAAGTTTATCCGTTCCTTTTACCTTCGGGATAAAAGCGATATCTGTGGGCCCCTCGATGATTTGATGATGCCAAATGGAAGTGCTCGGCCGGGCCAGGACTGATTTGATTTGTTCAATTAGTCAGTCGTCATAAATCGGAAATCGGGAAACAACAAATGGACAGAGAGAATGATTATAATCCATGTCTCAATCCATATGATATCTAGAATGGAGGAATATATGATCCCTTATCTAATGGACAAGTTCGTTGACAAGATCAGAGTTCGACAGCGGCTTTAAGAGCTACGATTGCCAATTAGGTTTGAAGTCATACGCAATAATAGTTTTAGACTTATCCAAGTGGGAGACTGTTGGATTAATGTCTAAGTCCATAACTATATTTGGTATGTACTTGACCCGACCCGGCATGGTCCATTTGGGTTGCACTTCACCGACACAATTTATATGGATAATCTTTTGAGAATAGTATGTTTATGATTAATATTAATATATTATAAGTTCTAATATATTAATATGGAATCATATTATTTAATTAGTATTGATCAAGAATTAATTTATAATTAATTAAGTGATCAAAAGGAACTAATTAAATATGGACTCTTATATATATGGAATGGGCCAAGTTCATTTAGGTTGGGCTAAGCTTTCATGGATAGTCCATGGAGTGTTTAACCCATGGATCCTAGGAAATGAAAGGTCATGGGTATTAGGGTTTAACCCTAATCCTCCATACTATATAAAGATGTCTTTGGTTGGTGAAATTGGCACTAGTGTGGATACACTAAAGAAGGGCTAGCCAATTTCACTAGAGAGAACCAAGTATTCATATTCTCTAAAGTCTTCCAAGGTGTCTTGGTGATTTGTGATTCCACTTGAGGCTTCCACACTATTGGGGCTAAGCTCTTAAAGCTTGAAGACATCAAGCTACATCAAAAGGTATGTCTTCTAACAAGTACTTTGTAGATTAAGAACATCATAATATGCTAGTTAGGATTAAAGCCTTGGAAAGTTCTTATTTGCATGTATAATAGAGAAAACATAGATCCAAGGTTTATAGGGTTGCATGTACACCATAGGAGTGTTAGAATGCTCAAAACCCAACATATATAAGGCTCTTTAGGGGACTTAAACTCTCATTTGGCATGGTTTAGGGGAGTTTACGGTCAAAGCATATGCTTGGGCCATAAACTCTAGCTTACCCCTCAAATGTTGATTTTTAGGTGTTCCAAGCCCGAATTAGCAAGTCCCTAAGCCATATCTTGAGTCTAAATGTTGTTTGGAAGAATTTTGGGATTGATTTGCAAGCTTAGAGGGTGTTTACGGCCTAAGCATGTGCTTGGACCGTAAACCCTCTTTTAAGCCCTAAAACTTGATGATTTCGGGTTCAAACACTTCTAGGTTAAGTCCAAAACTAGTTTCTAAGCTTAAATGGAAGAAATTTGGGAGTTTTGGCATCTTTTTAGGGGTTTACGGCCTAAGGATGTTCTTAGGCCGTAAACTCCTCCTTTTGAGCCTTCATCCACGAATTTCGAGTTAAAACACTAAGCACTGATGTTTAGAACAAGTTCCACTACTAGAAAAACAGCCTTTTACGACGCGCAATGCGTGTCGTAAAACGCTCAGACGACGCGCAAATGCGTGTCAAGGAAGGCCCTGTCATAACGAGAGACGACATGCTTTTGCGCGTCGTCTATAGACGACGCACATTTACGACGCAAAGTTACGACACACATTTACGACGCTCATTTACGACACACAATGCGTATCAAGGAAGGCCCTGTCATAAAGGAAGACGACACGCACTTGCGTGTCGTAACCTTACGACGCGCATTTAGGACACACATTGCATATCATTATAGCCCCTGTCATAAATGAAGATGACACGCATTTGCGTGTCATAAACTTAGCAACCAAATAACGATACACATTTACGGCGTGCATTTAAGATACACATTTACAGTGTGCATTTACGTATTATACATAAACAAATATAATACAAACATTCAATTTCATCTAAACGTCAAATAATTAAAACATTGTACACCACAAGTCTAAAGACAATGTTACCTAACATTTCACTATTATATTGTTTGTGGATACAAAATATCACCGATAAATGAAGCCTATGACAAAAGTCGAGGTACCTAACATTTCACATGTATAGTTAAACAAGGCGCGTAACGACCACATCAAACAATAGCTCTCTTGTTCTCCTGATGATGTCTTTTGATTACGAGCAGGAATAGTCTTTTCCTACGAACAAAACAACATTCTAATGTTTGTTACATTAGTGCAAGAAATAACAATGTACTTTCATATATTTGTTCGTATCATTAGTTCATTAATTACAATATTATAATTTTGTAGGTTTTTCAAAGTATGATCTTTTCATAAAAAACTATTGAAAGTAGGATGCTATAATAAACAAATAAATGAAAGTACCCTGCTATTTTTTGCATATATCCCAGTTAACTCAATTACCTTCAATTATCTTGAGTTGCATCCTTTTTAACAATGTTCCATTTGGATGTTACAGCTTGAATTCATAAAACACAAAGTGAAATTTAAGAAGCAACAACAAATATACATTTGTAAATTTGGTATTTGGATCTAGCAACAAAATGAATAATGTAGTTGGTGGTTACCTTTAGTTACTTGAGATTTGTGTAACGCGCCTACCTGTTTCACTTAATGCAATAGCAGTCATAACTTTCTTCCTGTATGAACCAACATCATTTCATGCCCATCTACATCTGCTCCTCTAAATCAACTTATCTTCACCATTGCTAACCCAAACAAACAAAGCCACAAACAACAATTAATTATACAAACATAGATTCACAATTATAAAATAAATTAAAAAACTTTACTTGAAATCAGCACCATAAGAAGCAATAACAGCCATGACACGACTTGGATGGAAAATAATAGCAGAAACTACAAGACATGTTCAAAAAATGTTATACTGGAAAAAAAATCTATATACATAATAAAAAGATTTTATAAACAACAAAAAAACAACCTATGGGACACATATATAACAATAGACAAGGTAAAATCATTGTTGTGTGGCTCACATTCCCAAAACTTGTGTGTTACAAAACCTCCTATTCCTTGTTCATACATTCTGGTTTCAACAGTACCCATCACAGGGCCATGACACGAACAACAACAACTTCTAGACTATTAGCACCATGTCATTTGTTAGTATCTGCTATTTGTTCATGGTGTTTAGGCGAATGGTGGATGATTTTGTTTCCAGAATCCACTTTTCATAATTTTCAACCTAATAAATTAGAATTTGATAAGAGAATATAAAAAGTAAAGTATATAAAAAATAGAAATAAAAGACTATTAGTATCACCTCAGCTAGCATCTTTGCACAGAAATCTGGGTGGAGCATATCGAATGTGAAAACTCCTGGAACAAGTTCAGACATTATGTTTCTGATACTTGGATTTCTGCTGACATCATCATTAGCCATGAATGCGTTTATGAAAGAGGGCACAAAGAAGCTTGAGGGATTCAGTTCATATAGTTCTCTATGAAGAGGCTGAAAACCAAGGAAAAGGAAATCAGTGATTGCTGATTATACAACATATAAAATATAAAATATATATCAAATATATTACCTGATAATTGTATATGATTCTTTCCCTGTATATGTTGTGCTTCTTAGCTTGTTGAAAGTGATGAAAAAAGATGGATTAGTTATTAAAATAGACTTTAACATATAAACTTCAAGTCATTTAAGACGATTAAGGAAGAATTTCTTACTGTATTTCATTCATTATAATGGTCGATAATTAAAGGATTTTTCTATATAGGGAAGTATTATATTAATGATATGAATTCTAAATTATTGTAGGTTATTGAACTCATATGAAGAAAAAGGAGCTTAACAAATGTAATCCCCAGCCTTTTAACATAGACTTGAATACAATCACTCTATGCATAAACATTTTGTCAACTTTATGTGTAAATCACTAATTATGTTTGCTTCCTAAACAGAAAAAAACACAGGGAACATAGAAATCACGGGTACCATGAGTTCCTAATGCCCAAATGTTGACAATAAATTTGGTGCAACAGGTGACAATGCAACCGCAATAATCCTCATTGCTTCTAATAATCACAAGGTCCTGCTCCACAAGAAAAAATAAGAATTCTAAATGTACAAATTCAACCCTTTTCATGAATTGTTTTTTGTCTTCAAATCAATATATTATCTTCGGTTGATGATATCTAACAACTGGAGTTAAAGTTGTAACATATTTTGCATTTAAATGGTTGGATATGGAGAGTTATAGAATGAAGTAACTTACAAAAAAAACATTTATTAGTAATAGCAAACTATAACAAACTAATAATCACTTTAAATGAACATACATATAGTACTTAAGGAGTTAAGTCAATGGAGTACGAGCTCATGGGGTAATAACTTGAAAATTATATTCAGGAATCTTACCAGCTTCTCTACATTGTCCTTGAAGGCATTTCCTTCAGCTGCAAACTTTATAAAGCTTCTGTATTGCTAGAATGATTTAGCAACACTGCCACCAAATAACTCTATTTGACTTTTGAGTTTTGACTAGAATTTCAATTGAAAACCCCCCTTTGAAGGAATCTAGACTACTGCAACAGTTTGAATGTTTTGACAGAAGGGTCCTCTAGTAGCACAGAGGACCCTTCAGTGCTTTTGAAAAGCTAGTGTAGTGATGTGGAATTAGAGTTTGTTAATAACTGAATTTTATAATGTCAATGAAGTTGGACCCGAGTGTATGCATTATTACTAATTTTATAACAACATAATGGTTTTTAAATTTCTTTCCCATACAATTTCAATTCATATATAGCTTCCAAAATCAAGAATAAAAAGTGAATACGAGAAGAGTAATATATAAATATAAATATATATATATATATATATATATATATATATATATATATATATATATATATATGTTTCTTATGAATTAATAATGGTTATTAATATGTGACATCCCCAATTTCACGGCCAGAAAAGACCGATTTCGTTTATGCTTTTTAAAATAAAATCAGAGTAATCATTTCATTAAAAGTGTTGCGGAATTTGTTCCCAAAGTCAAACATGATAAAAATTTATCAAAACCTTGCTTTAAGAAATATATATTTTTATTTCATAACAAAACCTCGGGATGTCATGTTCCGATACAGATCAAAAGCATAAACACGACATTATAAGCCTTACAACAGTTATTTATAACTAATGGCCTATAATCCAAAATCACTCATCATCATCATACGACTATGCTCGGGGTCCACTACCTGTAATCATAAAAAGCTGAGTGGGTCAGGATTGGAAGCCTGGTGAGCATATAGGGTTTTCAACCCACAATACATAAATTTATTATGTTTAAACATCAATCAGTCAACCAAATTACCCCAATTACCCATTCCCATTATCCTCACGTTACGTCCCTAAAACAACTATCACAAGGAACCTAGCCTAAGGATTTTCATTAGGGGTGACAACATTGCTTTCCTCAACAATTTATGTCAAAGGGTGACAGCATTGCTTTCTCAGCAATTTATGTCAAATAAAACAAACACCGGGGTGACAACATTGTTTTCCTTCAACAATTTATGTCAAATAGGCACGAAGTCACATTGTCGCCAAGATTTATCTAATCGGCACGACGTCACATCGTCACCAAGATTTACTCAACAGGAACTAACAACATCGATCCCCACATACTAACTTTATACAGTGATCTTACTAGATCTAACCTAAAGAATCGATATGAACAACTAACTAACTAAACTGCTTCAGAAAACCTCTAGCAGTAAACAAGGATCGATAAAGATATTGAATGAATGGACTAAGTTTAACTACGAACCTTTGTTCGTAAAAGAAAGAACCACAAGACAATTAAGTCAGGGTGTAGTTATCAATGCCTAGGCTGTGGTCTGAATATCGTGAGGTATATAACCCCCAGACGCACCCTATCCAGCATCGAACTTTGCCTAGGCTGTGGTCTGAATATCGTGAGGTATATAACCCCCAGATGCACCCTATCCGGTAATGGAAACACTAACTAATGCCTAGGTTGTGGTCTGAATATCGTGAGGTATATAACCCCCAGACTCACCCCTATCCGGCATCGGAAATGAAAACACTAACTAATGCCTAGGCTATGGTCTGAACCCCCAGACTCACCCCTATCCGGCATCGGAAATGAAAACACTAACTAATGCCTAGGCTGTGGTCTGAACCCCCAGACTCACCCCTATCCGACATCGGAAAGGAAAACACTGACTCATGAAGCTCGTCCGATCACTTCACAAAAGAAACGAAGACTCCAAATCTCTTCAAAATAAAAGCATAGGGAAAATACTAATAAAGTACTCCCGTATGCTCCCGTACCCCAACACGTAATAGTGTCAAAAAGAAGAATTAACGGATGAACACATAGTTCAAAAATGCCTAAGGAACATATAGTTCAAGAACACTTTATGAACATATAGTTCAAACATATGTACCGATTACGAGTCTACTAACGTTCCACTGGACTATCTAAAATAGTCTGTGGCCGTTGTCTATACTCTGTTAGATGACTAGATCATCTTAAACATCGATACCTCTCATCACTTTATTTTATCACACACCAACTAACTACCCATGTTCTACCCAACATATTTGTAGATAAAAATATATATACAATTTAAAACTTGTATAGAATATCAACACAACAGTCACCTCAAATAAACAATTAACATATTTACACGTAACACGTATTTTAAGGTAAATACTTCATATCTATGTGTAAATTGAAAGTGAATATACACTCACTTATTTTGGTGAAAATCGGGCAGCAATTCGTTTCCTAAAACGATCGTTTCTAATAAAACCGGGAGTTTTATTGAGAAACCGGGCTCTGCGAAAGGTCGGGCTTCGAAACCGAAAAGATAAATTTTCCGGGCTTCTCGGGCTCTTCGTGGGGTATTCCGGGCTTTACAATTGATACCGGGGCTTTGCGGGATGTTAAGATGAAAAAAATATGGAGAGAGGGGCTAAAAATGGCTAAATTCCAAAAGTAACCGGAAACCCTCGCAGGTAACCTTCTATTTATAGGGTCCGAAGTTTGATCCAACGGCTGAGAAGTCTCCGGATCCGACGGCTAAGAGGCTTCGCAGAGGGTCTCGCACATGCCTCGCATGGCTCGCACCTGGCTCGCACATGCGAGGGCTCGCTGTGGGCTTCTAAGTGGACCGCGGCTTGCTAGCGCACCTACGAGGCTCGGAGCTAGGCTATGCGAGGCTCGGACACACGCGGCAGCTGGGCGAAGCTTCGGCTGGGGAGCTGGCTGCTTCAGATTGGGCCTCCTCCTCGGTCGAATCAGAAGAGGACACGTGGCTCGCATGACTCAGCAGCCTCGGTGACTCAGCAGCCTAATGACTCAGCAGCCAGGTGACTCAGCAGGACACGTGTCACTTTCTAAGCGAGGGTGACGTGGCAATTGTGACTATGCGAAATTTCTCGGTTTTCGCGCCAAAACTTCTAAAATCCATAACTTTCGCATACGAGCTCCGTTTTTGACGTTCTTTATATGCACGCGTAGCTAAAATTACGATCTACAACTTCCGTTTAGACTTCGTCGGCTAATTTTGACTTTAAATTTTATATTATTATTCTTAACAGACCGGGACAGGAAATCCGTTAAAAATTCATAACTTCTTCATCCGACGTCCGTTTTCGTCAGACTTTTTACCGTTGTGCTCCTAATGACGAGACCTTCAATTCTCGTTTAGGTTGTGTCGGCTAAAAACCGCTCGATCTAAAATTCGAGTTTTTAGTTGTCTACTGCTGCGCTGAAACTTCGAAAAATCATAACTTCCTCATACGAAGTCAGATTTGGGCGTTCTTTTTATCGAACTTCTCGGTTTAACGAATACTACGAATTTCGTTTAGATTACTAAGGCTAAAAAGTAGTTTATCAAAAAATCACTTTTTACGACATTCAGCACCGTGCCGGTTTTGTCGCGAAACTTCAATAGGTCATAACTTCTTCGTTATAACTCGGATTTTGGTATTCTTTATATCCCCGAAATCCTTGTTTCGACCACTACAACTTTATGTAAAGATATCAGGCTTATCTCACACTTTAATTTTGACGCTTATTTTTATTTTTAATTAATTAAACCCTAATAATTAAGCATAAAACACATAATTCACATAAAATTCACATAATTCCTTTTCATTTCTTCTAAATGAGTTACAAAGGTTAACCTAGACCATTATGTCAATATTAATACCTAGCCTAGAAACACGGGCGTTACATAATAACCACTCACAAATACTTTTTAATTCACAACAGATTGTTAGTCTTATAATTTTTAATGATTTCATTTTACAAAACTTAATTAGAAACCGGGTACCCGATATCGGAACCGGTGCGGCGGTTCCAGTTCCGGTTCCAAAGTTTCAAGAACAGGCGGTTCCGGTTTCGGTTCCAAACAATTAGGCCGGGTACCCACCTATGCTCATCCCTACATCTTATAATCATATACGGAATAAGAATTTGTTCGGAGACTCAATAGATATTTTATTACAAACAAGTAAAATATCATTAACCTTTAACTTCATATGTTTGGTTCCTTACAAGGCACAAAGCAGACATCAAGAAAAAAAATGTTAACATCTTCCATCATTACTCTATCCACTTCACAGCTATGTCTAAACTGCAAAAATGATGAGAACTTACATTTTATCGAAAATTTGGTAGGCATATGATCGAATCCACTTTGAAGTTGTTTATTTGTAGCAATTCTAAACTGCAAAAACGATGAGAACTTACACTTTACCCCTTGATCCAAACAAACATGTTTTTTTTTCATAGCACAGATCTTGTAGATATTTACCTGAACCAAAGAGATAAATATTGTTCCACAACCATTGGAGATTTTTATTTTATAAGACATGAACATATGCTATAATCTCAAACTCCACTTACAGTAATGACCAAACTACCCTTGAGCCAACATCAATGACCTCCAACCCACATGCTGCCACGTCAGTAGCAACAAGAATTGGAGTCTTCCGACTCTTAAATGACCTCAATTCCAACTCTCTTTCCTATGAATAAAAAAACAAAAATTAGAAATTAGCTTTTATTCATTTTTTTAAACTTTAACTCTAATTTTTTTTATCGGTTGTGTTTTGTCTCCATGAATTGTAGTAGCGGGAAAACATTATATAAATTAAAAAACTATATATTAAAATGATTCAAATTAATAAAATAAAATTAAAAACCTGGATTTCTCTAGGAAAAGTGGCACTGAAAAGCATTGTTTGTCTTCCAGGAGGTGGAGGCATGTCTGTTTGTTCCACAAATTTTCTTATTTGAGGCTCAAATCCCATATCCAACATACGATCAGCTTCATCAAAAGCTAAATACCTTACCATTTGTAATGACACTTTTGCCCTTTCAAGTAAATCAACTAATCTTCCAGGTGTTGCCACAAGTAAATCAACTAGCTTCATCTTTCTTTCCCGTTCTTCTGTTTCTTTGCCTTGGTGCACAAGGTGCAGGGGAGTAAATCTACACATTTAAGATAATAGAAGTAGTGAAATTAGTATACTATAAATATGATCTTACCCATTACTATGAAAAATTATTTTATCTCTATCAATAAATATCAATATCAATACCTACATCTCACATGAATGGTGTAAAAGGAAGGGAAGAAGTAAGATGTAGGCAGCCCCTGGCCCCTGAGTGGATGATCTCTTTAACCTATAGGATAATGATTTTGTCTTCTATTAGATAATAAATAATAACTACAATCCCATATACATTAAGACACGTATACTTAGTTTCTTGGACTTTGTTGCTCTTTCTGCAAGAACTTTCATATCGGTACCTCTAGTTTGAAACATAAACAAAAGTCTGCCTCAGTTTCACCTATTGTGTCTCTGTTAACTAAACTAATGCAACTGAAACACTTGTACACCTCAATGAGTGAAGATCACACATAGACATGACAACATCCACAAACACTCTATAAATATATGATCTCATGCATCACACTAAACTACAAACAAGGTAAAATCAATTGAGTTCTTGTAGTCTAAAAATGATACTCAAACAACTTTGGAAAGATCTATATACACTCATAGCAGGTACCTTGAGCTGTAAATTTCTCATCAACCAATGAGATGTCAACAAGCACCGATCCATTCTGTAGAAGGTTCCCAATTGATGAATTTAGCATGAATGATTCTAAAGGCGATCGGTACCCAGGACTCCCACTCAGAGTAATCTTCAACAAACTACCATTTTTATGGGAGGATTATTCATTTTTCATATACTTGTGTGTGTATGTGTTTCTGTGTAGATGAAATTGGAGAGAGAGAGAGAGAGAGAGAGAGAGAGAGAGAAGATTACCAGATGGGATGATTCTCAGCCTTACAAAGGTTTCGTGCTCTGGTTCTTTTCTAAGAATATCAGCAGAATGAAAGAAAGTTAACTTCAGTAGATAACAGAATGAGTGTGGATGGGTCCGGTTTATCATCATCAAAAAGCTCTGATCTTTCTGGTAGTATAGGACCTCTAGTCTCTTCTGAAAAAACCCTAAAAAGACAAATCACAATCGATCCAATAATCAGTGATTTTGACCCAGGAGGGTTGTAATACTGATGATATAGAGGTGCAGAAAACAGCTTCAAAAGCGTCATCGTCTTCAGGGTGCAAAAACAGGAGAAGAAAAGTAGATAGACACCGCCGATTGTGCTTGGACAGATGATCATACGGTAGGAGCATGGCCGATGGGGAAGGACCGGTGGTAAACAACAAAGGTGAGGAACAAGATGTTTGATGAGACCGATAAGAAGGAGGTCAGGAGTAGCGGAGAAGCGGATCGGAGAGGAAAGAGATGGACCGAGATGGGAGAGTAGATTTAGAAGATGAATGATAGAAAAAAGGTAGAAGGCGGGTTTACAAAAATTTGGGGATTTCGTTTCCCGTCTAAACGCGCGTTTCATTAAAATTATAAAGCGATAGGTACAGAGGACGCGTGTTTAAAAAAAGTGCCCTCTGTGTTTTTAATTTTTTTCTTTAGACACTAATCTAAGGGCACGCAATAATGCGTGACGTAAATTATTAAATTTTTTGAAGAGATGACACTATTTTAAGATCACTCTCTTTTGCGTAACATAAATCAGTGCGTGTCGTGGTTTGCGCGTCGTTAAAGGTTGTTTTTCTAGTAGTGTTAGGGTAAGAGATCTTACGTTTTGGAGGCGGAAACTTGCGGTTTTGAGGCGAAATCGAACTTGGAGTGAGAGAGTAGAGAGAGAAAGTGGGTTTAGTGTGGTAAAAGGTTTCTATGTGATGCCCACCCGCCTTTATATAACGCTTGGGTGTTGTACCTGGTATTCGACTACCCGATACTAATGTTTAACGAGGTTTAAACTTTTTAACTGGTTAAATGGTCGTAATAAAAATAATTTTTTCCAATTAAATGGAAATGTAAATTACGTGTTTTTATTTATTTTATCACGACGATACAACATAAAATATGAATAAATAAATAAATAATTTATTTATTTAACGACTCCAAATTAACGGAACTTTTATAAAATAACATATTCTGTTAGCGGAAACGGGTTAATATAACGGAATAAACTTTGGGTTGTCACACTGTGATTCTTAAAACACCAACATGTGACCCAGTCACATCATGTATCAACAATCTCAGAATAGAAACTTAGCAGAGTTAGATAGTGGATTTTACCAGAAGTAGAGTCGAACTTATTGACTTTAACATCCTTAGGTAAATTTAGCAGCTTCGCAATCAATCCCCCTTCCTTTGGCAATTTAACATATGGACTCTTTGATAATGGTACATGGGACTATCATAGACTTAGCATTTCTCTTTACCATTTGGTCAACTGATATGACTACGGCTGATCCCTTTCCGTTGGGAAGAGAATGCTTTTTCTGGATTTCCAGTGTGATCATTGTCAATGTCCATAAATTTTTAGGAAGTTAATCTTAGCAAATAGATAAGATCATTAAGGGTCTTGTCATAGTCCGTTTCATAGGGGTCCCAAAGGAACTCACTATGTGATTTAGAAATTGATTGAACATCCAACTTTCTTAAGACTTTGACATCCAACTCTCCCGGCTTGTCAATATGTGACTTCATCTCCAAGATATGATCACACCTAGACCTTGCCTTGCCGGTAGGGCTTGAGTGACCTTGAACTTGTGGGTTATGGAGAATAATTGGAGGAGGTGGAGAAAGTGAAGTTCCAATAGATTTGGGAAGATCATAGATGTTTGAACTAGACATCTTTTGGGAGATATTCAAGATAGTCGATCTAAAGCCCTTAATATAACACCCAATATGAAATATTAAGGCTAGGACCCAACACAATATTTAATAAGTCGGAAGAGGGATGTCGTAATCCAAGCTATAAAATATTTGAAGGTAGGTGAATGACGATTCACCAATTTCCACCATGAAAAACGAAATAATTATTAGGTTTTTAATTGGATTTGAAACTCCTAGATCTTTTGAGATTCATTGAACTGTTAAATGGCATGTGTCAATCTCGAGTGTGCCCTACAGGTTTTGTGACTGGGATGCCGAGGATCACAAAACAAGGTGTGAATAACCATGCAAATATACTTGGTACCCTTAATATTTACCCCTCAATCGATGTGCCGGTTAATCACACACGCTCCATCGATATTATGATAAACATTAAGTTACCCTTTGCCTACCTTGTTAAATACGAGTTAGTGTGCCGGTTAACGACACATTCTCCACTAACTGACTTAAACAAAGTGCAAAGTGTAATTTCATGGATTAGCACCTTATTCACATTTTCCTAAGTAACTGAGATTGGGTATTTATAAATTGTTTAGTTACTTAGTATTTATCATTAATACTTTTAATGAAGGGAGAATTCTAGTCCTTGTCCTACCCGTTCGGCTAAAGACCCTCCACCGGTCAAGCAAGCGGTGGGTGAGAGTGGACACCCATTAAACTGCCATTTTATAGGCAGTAACCTTATACCCCCTTATAGACCGACTTCGTGAATGAGGCCTACTAGCGGTAAGACTGACTTGCTCATATACATATATAAATATTATTAACTTATAATATTATAAAGTATAAGGGTTGAATTTTAACTCTTTAAAATTCTAAGGGCTTAACTTGGAATTAAAGTATTCATAAGAGAAAACTTTTTCAAATTCCAAAACTTGAGGGCAAGTTTTGAAACTATTCAAAGCTAATTAATTCCATAACTTATGAGTTTAAAGTAGTTTTAATTAAAACTCTTCAAGTTCCATAACTTAAGGACAAGCTATGGAAGACTTTAAACTAATTAAAAAAGATAACCTTTTTTTTATATTGTAACTTATGGAACTAATTAAGTTACACTTTTTTTTATTTATTATTTAATGAAGAGACTCTTGAGCCTCCATAACTTGAGGACAAGTTATGGAGTCATAAAACCATTTAATTAGAACTAGACTCTTCATTTTGTAACCTTTGCCAACTTTTATGAGTTTTATGATTCTTAAATGTGACTTTTCATATAACTTGAGGACAAGTTACAAAAACACACTTTGGAATCAACTCTTATATTAAAATGGATTGAAATAAACTATTTCACACAACTTTTCTATTAATCTAAGAACCTCATAAGAACAAGATAATTCAAATCATCAATCTTCAAGAAATTAGCATGAACATACAAACTAATACAAATCTTGAAATTATGACAATTATCTTAGAAATTGGATTAGCATGAACATTACCACATCAAAAACAAGTTTATAAGTCCAAAAACATCTTAGGGTAATGTTCCTAGTCTAATTCCAGCCAAAACAATCAAATATATGCTGTCAGGGAGTCCAACTCGTCGAATGCACGAACAAACTCGGCGAGTTGGATGCACTTAGCCTTGGACTCGGCGAGTCTGTTGTGCAGACAGCATCAAAACTCGATTTTTTCAGCTACTTTTCCAAGTATAACAAGAAAACAAGCCTAGGCTCTGATACCACTGTTGGGTTTTTGAGCATTCTAAAACTCCTAAGTGTACATGCAACCCTAAATACCTTGGATCTATGTTTTCTCTATTATACATTCAATTATGAACATACAAGGTATTATCCTAATCTAGCATACAAAATAATGAATATAACAAGATAGAATACATACCTCTTTGATGTAGTATGTCTTCATGAAGCTTGAGTGCCTCGTGCCTCAAGTGTGACACCTCAAATGGTTCACACAACACCAAATACACTTGGAATAACTTGAGAGAAACTTGAACACTCCAAAAATCGGCTATCCCTTTCTTATTATTCATAGTGGCGGATATTTCCCAAAGAATATGATCTTATATAGTTGCTACAATTAGGGTAAACCCTAATTGTCATGGCCTTCCATTTCCTTGGATCCATGGGTTCGAATACACCATGGAGCATCCATGGACCATCCTATGGGTTTTAGCCCAACTGGATTATCCATGGAGCATTAGCCCACTATACAAGTATGGATGATTTACACAATCAACCCATATATTTAATTAGTCTTCTTTTGATCACTTAATTAATTCTAGATTAATTCTTGATCAATACTAATTAAATAATCCTATTAATATATTAGAACTTATAATATATTAATCAACCTTAAGTGTTATTTCTCTCATTATAGTCTATCCAAGTGCATGATGACATGCAACCCAAATGGACCATGCCGGGTCGGGTCAAGTCTTACCAATTATAGTTATGGACTTAGACATTAATCCACCACCTTGTGCTTGGTGGTAGTGATGAGAGTTACTGGGTACAGTGATGCCAACTTTCAACTTGGTAGAGACAACTTTCGTTCTCCTTTAGGCTCGATGTTTACTCTTAATGGAGGAGCAATAACTTGGAAAAGTTACAAGCAGGAGACCGTGGCTGATTCTACATGTGAATCAATGTATATTGCCGCGAGCGAAGCATCGAAGGAGGCTATATGGTTGAAGAACTTCATTGGAGATCTTGGAGCAGTGCCAGCCATTGAGGAGCCGATTGAAATTTTCTACGATAATTAAGGAGCGGTTTCCTTGACCAAGGAACCAAGAGATCATGGTAGATCTAGGCATATTGACAGAAAATATCACTTTATCAGACATCATGTAGAAGAAGAAAGCCTCATTGTTAAGAGGGTATCATCAGAGGAGAATCATGCAGATCCCCTCACAAAGGGTCTGAGTAGGATTAAGCAGGTTCAACATGCAAGGAACATTGGTCTGAATGATGATATTAGTTTTAGTGATTAGATAGTTATTTAGAAACTTGTAACAAATAAATGTAATTGACATTTGATGATTAAATAATAGAGATTTATTTATGAGCATCGTTTACTATCTTTCGTCAATTGTTTATCTTTGTGTTTCTTTCTCGTGTTTTACTTCCCGAATGATTGGATTATTCAAACATCCACAGTTAATCATACTTTGGAAGTAAGTAGTGAATTACGACTGTCATGAATTGGATTGTAGATTGTCTAAGTGTTTAAACATAGCAATTGTTTGCTACAATATTCATGAGTACTTTTGAAATAGGTATTTAATTATTGGATTAAACCCATCCTCAGTGAATTACTTCATGGAATTTATCATGCATAATTCTGAGACAATAATATTGTATAATCTTTAAACCAAGATATATGAGTTGTTGTTTACGAGTTGGTTGTGCATTGATAATGTATAAACGCATCAGTTACTTGGTGTTGTAAAACGCATTGTTGTACATGAGTTGATAAGTAAATAGTACAAGCATACAAGTCAAATTTTATATGTTCCTTTTTCCTTAAGGAGAAAAGCGATATCTTGGGCCCCTTGATGATTTGGTGTTGATTTATGTGTCGGGCCCATTCAGGACTGAATTGATGTGTTCAATTCACTACTTCGCCATTACAAATCAGAAATCGAGAAACAAACTGTTGGAAAATGAGAATGATTTTGTTCCATGTCATTTGTTCACATGATATCTTGCAGAACGGAGTATTATATGATCTCTTATCTTAGGAAACGCAACTGACTAGGTAGGAGTTTGATAGAAAACTATGAGACCTACGATTGCTTATCAGTTTTTGAAGTCATACTTGCAATTATAGTCATTAGATTTATCCAAGTGGGAGACTATCGGATTAGGTTTGTAAGCCCATAACTATAATTGGTATGTACTTGGACTGATAGTGTCATGGTCATTTTGAGTTGCCTTCACACGTGTAAGTAGACAGGATGATTAATTGAGGAAGAGGAAGAATTTATTAATTTAATTAATAAATTGGAATTAATGATTTATTAATATGTTATGGAAATAATATATTAATTAGTAATCATGTTATTAGTGAATATTTAATCAGAAGTTAATTTGGAATTGATTTTAGGATTAAAGGAATTAACTAATAGTATAGGGACTAAAAGTTCAATTGTTCAATAGTTTAGCAAAACCCAAAACCTTCCTAAGGAAGGGTGGACGGTTTTGTGATGATATATGTCAGATTATGTAAGGTCAAACCTTGAAATATGATGATGTTTGAAATATATCTTTCAGCCTCAGCGCATATCTCAGTATCAGCATCAGCGTCTCAGTAGTTCAGTTTGTTTAGTTCATTCAGTGCATTGTAACAGATTTTGTATTTATCTTGTTTCCATAGTTAGCGTAAATTAGTTAGCTGGCATATCCCTGATTTATAGGGATTGACTAGAATAGTAGTATATAATCTTTTGTATACGTTTGTGAAAGCACACGCCTTTCATAAACCCTAATAGCTGCTTTGTGCACACGATAATCTCTTTGTGATATTATCTCTCTTAGTGAAAGTTTTTCTTCGTGAATTTTTCTTATTCTTATTTACTGTCATTATTTGATAAATTGATTGATCAAAAGGCTTTTCAATTGGTATCAGAGCAGGTTTCTTTTATCAAACAAATGGCTTCATCTTCTTCTTCGTCAAACTCATCAAATCATTCTTCCGCTAAAATTCCTCCTTTTGATGAAACAAATTTTTCCATGTGGAAAATAAAGGCTCTATATGCCTTGGAGTCAGTAGATGAAGACATGTTGGACATCGTCGAAAAAGGTCCATACGTCCCAATGTATCAGCCTCTGAAAAACAATGTTCCTGATGGTGCTATGAAGAAAACACCTAGAGAAAACTGGACGGCAGATGACAAAAGAAAAAATGGTCTAGATGTTCGTGCTCGTGCTGCAATCAGCTACGCTTTTCCATACAATATTTTCGGGCTAGTTCAAAATTGCATCTCAGCAAAAGAGATGATGGATACTCTGACTGTATCTTTTGAAGGCACTGAAGAAGCCAAGGCTACTCAAATAAATGATCTTAACAGAAGGTATGAACATTTTTTTGCAAAGAAAGGTGAAACTTTGACTCAAACCTTTAACTGATTCAATACTCTTGTTAATGATATGCGGAGATTAGATCAGTTGAAGCATAGAACTGTTCTAGTGCAGAAGTTTTTGGATTCTCTGGGTGCAGGTTGGGAGAACCATGTTGATGTGTTGAAAAATAGTGAGAAGATCAACACTATGGACTTACAAAGTCTCTATGGAAACCTTCGTTACTATGAGGAATCCAAGCTTCAGAGAAAGGAGCTGATGAAAGATTCTCAGCGTGAATCATCTTTAGCTTTCTTCTCAAACAAAAAGCTAGTGTCAGATTCAGACACTGAAAGTTATTCAGACACTAATTCTTCTAAAACTGACACTGATGATCTTGAAAAGGTTGTGGCTAGTGCAACTTTGATTGTGAAGACTTTTGAGAAATCAGGCCGAAGCTTCTCAAAGTTTTAGAAGAAGATGGGTGGAAAGTTCTCAAAATGATCAGAAGTTGATAAAAAGCATGGTACTAATAAGAAAGGGAAAGCTCAGTGCTTTAACTGTGGAAGTACTGATCATTTTGCAAAAGAATGTAAACAAAGATCCCAAAGCTCGAATGAATACTGGAAGCAGAAGTACAACAAGCTGATTGAGAAATTGAAAGCAGAGAACTTGGAACATAAAGTTCTTGTTGCTGAAGAAGAAAAATGGAAGACTGATGAGGAGTCATCTGATGATGAAGTCAAGTGTCTAATGGTAAAGATAGAAGACACGGATGTCACTGAAAAAGGCACAAGTACATTTGATGCTGATATGTCTGATGCAGTTGAAAATTCCAGGAAGCACAACACTGACTCTCCTTCAATGTATCAGGTTAAAAACTTTGTTTCCTATTCAATGAATGAAAAAATTAAAATGTCTGAGTATTTGGGTGTTATTAATTCTAAGAAGAATCAAACAATAAGGGATTTGCAAAATCAACTTAATCTTCTTAAAACTGAAATATCCATGAAAAATAACATTATTGATTCCGCTCAGGAAAATCTTAGAATCACTAGTTTGTCAAATTCATCTTTGTCTGCTGAAATTGATAATGTTAAAGATCTTTTGATCAAAGAACAAATTGTGCTTCATACTTGGGCCAAATCTCACAAAAATGCTAATTATATTATTTCTGCTCAAATTCCACATTCATGTGAGAAAATTCTTGGGGGTAATTTTGCAGAAGCTGAAAAAGTTTTTAAATCACAAGAAAAAGAATCTGAATTTTATTCCGTGAATGAGATGAAAAACAATTTCAAAAATAAGTTTGTCAGTAACTCTTTTATTAATCAGAGTCTAATCGATGAATACTGTGTTACTAACTCTAATGGTGTTACTGAGTGTAATGTTGAAATTACTGGAATTAATCCAACCTCTTACCCTACACATCTTGTAAGACCAACTCCTCTCACTAAGAATATTATTGCATTCCCTATCTCAAATGGAGTGTTTCATTTTGTTCATGAACAACTTAAGCATTTTACTGATTGCAATGCATTTGTGAATAAGTCCAAATCAGACACTGATGATAGCTCATCATCTATCGCTGATCACAATTTGTCTGACACTGAATTCAGTTGTGATTCAAAGATAAACAAAAGGACACCAAGCTTTGTTGGTGAATCTTACAAGTCGAAATGTGTTAAGTCCAAAAATTTGCTCACCAAGAAGAACTTTGGTACTAGAGTTTGTTACAGATGTGGTGATACATCTCATAAGATCAGTGAATGTTCATTTGATAAATTATCTTTAAGAGCTGATAATATTAAAGTTAGAAATGAAAAATGGACTCTTAAGTCAAATTCTTTAAACTGTCTTCCTAAGGAGTGTTATAATCTATTATCAAATAACTTTATGAATGACCCATCCTCGAATGGGTCAGTGTGTTCTAACTAGTTTCTCAGCACTACAGGGTCAGGAGCATCTTTGGTACTTAGATAGTGGTTGCTCAAGACATATGACAGGATCCAAGTCTCTCCTGGAAGATTATGTCAAGAAAACTGGTCCTGCAGTTACATATGGAGACAATGGAAAGGGGTTCACTAAAGGATATGGAAATATCAAGTGCAATAACGTAGTTTTTCAAAACGTTTCATATGTAAAGGGTCTCAAACACAATCTAATCTCAACAAGTCAATTGTGTGATGCTGACTATGAAGTTCACTTTACAAAGAAGGAAGGAAAAGTTGTCAACACTGACAAGAACATAGTACTCTCAGCGAGTAGAAAAGATGATATATATGTTCTTGATATGTTCTCCTGTGACAAGGCGTTGATGCAATGCTTCTTTACAAAGTCTCAAACCAATCTCAACTGGATTTGGCACAAAAGGTTTTCTCATCTGAACTTCAAGAATCTATCCAAGATATCCAATCAAGATCTAGTTAGAGGTCTCCCAAAATTCAGAGTTGTTAAAGACAAGATGTGCTCAGCTTGTGAGCAAGGAAAACAAACCAAGTCATCTTTCAAACCCAAGTCATATTCCAGTATATCTGTTCCTCTTCATTTACTCCACATGGACTTGTTCGGACCTATTACTGTCCGTTCTCTAGGTGGAAACAAGTATACACTAGTGGTTGTGGATGAGCTCACTCGATTTACATGGGTGGTTTTCCTTAAGAAGAAGAGTCATGTTGCACAAGAAATCATTTCATTGATTCGTAAAAATGAGACACTGACAGGTCTCAAAGTTAAGCAACTAAGAAGTGATCATGGTACTGAGTTCCGGAATTCAACTCTTGAAGAATTTTGTGATCATAAAGGCATTGGGCAAAACTTCTCAGCTCCTCATACTCCTCAACAAAATGGAGTTGCTGAACGAAGAAATAGAATGCTGATTGAGGCAGGAAGGACCTTAATGATCCATGCTGGTCTTCCTATGTCGTTTTGGGCTAAAGCTGTCAATACAGCGTGCTTTACTCAGAATCGATCTCTAATTCACAGGACTCACAAGAAGACACCATATGAAATGCTGAAAAGTCGAAAGCCAGACGTATCCTTCTTTCACGTGTTCGGATGTATGTGTTATATTCTAAATCAGCGTGACCCAAGATCTAAATTTGAACCTAAGGCTGACAAAGGTATTTTTGTTGGGTACTCATCTATTTCAAAGGCATTTCGTGTTTTTCATGTGAACAGGCAATGCATTGAAGAATCCATTCATGTGAAGTTTGATGAGGAATCATACACTGATGAAAAAGTCACTCATTCTTCCTCTATTTTTAAAGAGCTTCTCTCTTGCCCATTTGACGAAGTTCCTCTTGCTGAAGATGAAGCTGATATTGCTGATTCTATCGTTCCAGTTCCAAGTTCCTTGAATCAAGATACTACAGCCAGATCATCAAATAATTCATCAGGTGCTGATGAAACCCTTGAAGCTGAAGACTCTCCTGCAACTGATGACTCGTCAGTGTCAAACTCTCTGGAATCAGCATCAGTTTCTGAACATCGATATCACCCTGTTGGTCAAATTATTAAGAATATTCATGATGGTGTCCGAACCAGATCTCGTGTATCTAATAACTTTTGCATGTATGTTAATTTCGTTTCAATGATCTTACCAGACAAGATACACTCAGCTCTTCAAGATGTTGACTGGATTAAAGCCATGCAAGAAGAACTGAATGAGTTTGAAAGACACAAGGTTTGGACTCTTGTTCCAAGACCATCAGGAAAGACCATCACCGGAACTCGCTGGGTCTATCGTAACATGGTTGATAAAGATGGAATCATTACTCGCAACAAAGAAAGGCTTGTCGCTCAAGGGTTTACTCAAATTGAATCCATCGACTACGGGGAAACCTTTGCTCCAGTTGCTCGCATTGAAGCAATCAGACTATTTCTCGCATATGCATCCTACATGAATTTCATTATTTATCAGATGGATGTAAAAACAACATTTCTTCATGGTGTATTAGAAGAAGAAGTATTCCTTAATCAGCCCCCTGGCTTTGTTGACAAAGATCACCCGGATTATGTGTACCGATTAGACAAAGTCGTTTATGGACTGAAGCAAGCACCCAGGGCCTGGTATGAGACGCTGACAACGTATCTTGTTGAAAATGGATACAGACGAGGAGCAATCGACAATACTCTCTTCATCAAAAACAAAGGCTCAGACATGATTCTTGTTCAAATCTATGTCGATGACATCATTTTTGGTTCTCTAAATGAGATCCTGATCAAGGAATTTGCAGAGATCATGTCTCAAAGGTTCGAAATGAGCATGATGGGAAAGATGACCTTTTTCTTAGGTCTTGAAGTTCAGCAACAAAGGTCAGGTATTTCTATCTGCCAAAGTAAATATATTCCTGACCTGCTAGTTAAGTATTTTCTTAGTGACTGCAAACCAGCCTCTACTCCATTGTCCAAGACTGATAAGATGCACGCTGATCCAACTGGCACTGATGTCAATCACTCGCTGTATCGAGGAATGATTGGATCTCTTTTGTATCTCACGGCAAGTCGTCCAGACATCATGTTTGGAACTATTCTCTGTACTCATTTCCAAGCTAATCCCAAGGAATCTCATCTCATGGCAGTCAAACGTATTTTTCGATACTTGAAAGGGACTCAAAACTTAGCATTGTGGTATCCTCGCGACTCAGCATTTGAACTTTTTGGATACACTGATTCAGACTATGCAGGATGCAACTTAGACAAAAAGAGTACATCAGGAGGATGTCATTTCCTTGGAAATCGTCTCATCAGTTGGTCTAGCAAGAAGCAAACATCAGTAGCCATCTCGACTGCAAAACCTGAATATGTTGCAGCTGGGAGATGTTGTGCTCAGCTCTTATGGATTCAAAATCAGCTTCTAGACTATGGGATCAAGTTCTCAAAGACTCCCATATATTGTGATAACACCAGTGCCATTCAAATCACACAAAATCCTGTTTAGCACTCAAAGACGAAGCATATCGAAATCAGACATCACTTCATCAGAGATAATGTTGAGAAGGGAAAGGTTGTTCTTGAACATGTCAAGACTTCAGAGCAACTTGTTGATATCTTCACCAAGGCACTGGATTCTCAAACAACTGCTTACATTATTGGAGAACTTGGAATGATTACTTTGTAATTAATTTTGCTGATTAATTTCACTAATGTTCGGTATTGTCTTATAAGCTAATGTACATTATGCTGATGATGACATGCTGGTGATATTTGCATACTGAATACTTGGTTTGATCTCCTATCCTTCTCTCCTCTTCAACTCTTCTAAACTAAAGTTGAATGATTCACTTTATTAAACCATACACTAATAACAACTTGAAACTCTTTGCCGATGGTTAGATCAAAACACCAAGATCTATCACATGCAACTATCTCTTCTTACCAATCTGACACTGATTCCGTGATTCAGTGTGACAAAACACACACTGATGAGAATCCAAAAATCTTTGCCGATGGTTAGACCAAAACACCAAGGTTTATCACACGCAACAATCCTTTCTTTACCTTCTTCTCATTCAGTGTCTAATGATTTAGTAAGATAAACCACTCACTGATAAAGACACAACACTCTGTGCCGATGGTTAGATAATACAACTAGTATCTATCACACGCACCAATCTCCTTGCTAGCCCCAATCAAGCAAGTTGTACCTTGAATTGACGGAGAATTATCTTCAGCATGTAACTTTTGTGACACTGATCTCAGTGCTTCCGCAAACACTGATTGACATTTCATCTTTAGTCAACGGCTCTTTTACCCAACGGCTATTTTTTGATCTGACAGGTTGTTACGATACGCTGTTATTTTTCAAGAAGATAATCATTACCTTTTTAAAGGCCCGTTTAATTCCATATTTAAACCTCTTTCTACCCTAATTTCAAACTTTCCTTCCACAATCTATACTTCCTTCACTTATATTCAAAACCCTTGAACCGTAAAAACTCTCTAATGGCAGCTTCTTTGTTCACTTTCTCCTCTACTTCACGAAGGGTAATCCCTGCCCCAAACGCTCCTCCTCTCCCAATATACATCAAAGCCACCAACATTGTTTTCAACCCTGATATTCCAGATGTTCATCGAGGTCTTGGACTCGATGATTTTGTTAACTTCTTAGCCTCCTGCCGCCTACGATACGCCATCAGTGACATTCCATCAGAGTTCTTCCCTGAACAAGTCTGTAAGTTCTACTACACCGCAACAGTCAATGATGAAAACAATGTCATCAGCGGGACCATTGGCCGTGGAAGACATTCTGTCTTTATTACCGCAGAACTCCTCAGTGCTGCACTCAGGTTACCTATCTTTGAACCATTCTCTGAACTTCCTTCTATTGACCGCTGAGGACGTCTATTCGATCAACTGGGATATGATCACTCAAAGGCTGGTGCTCGATCAGCTCTTATTCTGCGCCAATGTATGACCCCAGGATGGAAATTCTTCACCGGTGCTCTGTGCAAATGTGTGGGTCACAAGTCTCGAAGTGGTGATCAACTGAGTAATTATGAGCAACAAGTCGTCTGCTCACTTCTTCTCACCAAAAGACTTGATTATGGGGCCTTATTCTTTGATCAACTTGTTCAGCTTCTTCATGCAAATGTACGCGCTGATCACGTTCCCTTTCCACGCTGGATTGCTCTTGTGCTCGATAAATTATTTGCTGCAGACTACTTCTCTCACCCTGGAAATCCCATCCAATGCCCTCGCATGTCTATTCGAATGTATCAAGATGATCCCCTGGATACAGACATCGGAATCTCTGATAGGATGAGAGAATGGATTGCAAATCCATACACTGTTCCTTCTCTCACAGCTGATACTGATGAAGGAGCTGATGGTAACCATGAAGATCATGTCGGTCAAGAGGATGAACCACATGATGGTGGTCATTTCTCTCCTCAACTTTCTCATCATGTCGTCTCTGTTACTGAGAAAGTTCCCTCAGCTCAAAAGGATTCACTGATTCAGGGGGAGCAACAATTTCAGGGGGAGCACCCATCTCAGGGGGAGAATACACCCCAGGGGGACCAATCTTCTCCGGGGATGCGTCCATGCTCACAAGCAGCTTTAGATACTTCATTCCTTCAAATTCCGACCTCAGCATTTAATGAACTTCTGACAATGACTCGGGACATGAGTCAGCGTCTTCTGCGCATTGAGGCTGATGTTCATCAGCTAAAGGAAGTTCTCTTGCATACTCCTTCCCCTAGCCCCCAACCTGATGATGCTCAAAAAGGGGGAGATACTGATGATGATGATGATGATGATGATAATGCTGATGATGATGATAATGCTGATAATGATCCAAATAAGAGAGACACCGAACCTGTTGACAACACCATTGTTCAGACTAAATCACCAAAGCCGATGCATGAGTCTGACTCTGCGGAGCCTAATAGTCCAGCAGCTACTGAAAAGCTTGTTGAAGATAGTGAGCATGATGATGAACCAGATGATGAATGTCAAATACTGGATATGAACTTCATTAATCCCTGCATTCCAGTCCAAGAAGAAGATTCAGATGATCTTGATAATGAATCTCAAAGGCCAGACATGAAATTCGTTGATCCCACTGTTGATCCCATTATTCTGGTACAAGGAGAAGATTCAGACGTTACTAGTGAAGATTTTCATCCGCTATCTCGCAAGCGCAAGGTAGCAGATACTGACTTGGCTCATTCACACACTGATACTTCTTTGTCTTGCAAGAAACCCAAGTCCATTGTCAGTATATCAAACTTGGCAGCTGAATGGAAGATGTCTCCTGATCAAGTTAAACAAATCCTTGATGAAGCTAATCAAGCTTAGCTTCTAAAGAACATTGCTCAAGCTGATGAATCACTCATTCAGCATAAACTTCAGGCCAAAGGATCTTTTGAAGCTTTGATGCAGAAATTCTTGGAATTTCAGTCCAAATCTCAATCGTCTCAGCCTCCTCCTAGCAACAGTAAGCCTAAGTCTGATAGTGTTCTTGACAGGATTGATCGAAAGAGGTTTGAAGATGTTCTTAGACGACAAGTATGTGGCGATAAAATCATCAAAGTTAAAGCTTCCAAACCACGCAGCGAGAAAATTCTTATGTTGCTGATTACTCGTCAAGGTCCACAACTTTCATACACTGAAGTTGTCAAGAGAGATGAACTGATCAAATATGGATATACTGAATGGATGGAATTACTTCAATTAGCATCCAAGCAAACCTCAGCTCACTCCTCTGAACTGACTTGTGCTCTTCATCTGCTGATCAAGAAAGTTCAGCGTCTGGATCTTGTTCCTAAAGAACGACCTCAACATCAAGGCAAAAGTTCATCTGCTCCTAGGATTCGAAGAACCAGATTTCAAGTTGATTGTGAAGATGTGTTGGTTCTGGACTTTAGTGCTGGTGGGATAAACAACTCTCTTCCTATCAGTGTTGACCCAGTTCAACATAAATTTATCTCAGTTCCTAAACACGGGATGTTCTATCTCGATAAATACAGAAAAAAGTGTTTTCAATGAACTGCTGAGATTCCAAAGGCTCCAACCACTCATCTCGTTGGCTTAAGGCAAATGTGCATGAGTCATCAAGATCTCTCTGGAGAGTTTCACATCCTTATTGCTATGGAGCTGCTGAATAGAAGACAGGAGTTGCTGGATAGTCCTTACTGGCCGGTAAAAATAGAAGTTGAAGCTGAGTATGAAGAGTTCTTGTCCAGAGGTGTTCTAATTTAGTTGGTTTTGAGCATCATCATATTGGGGGAGATTGTAAGGTCAAACCTTGAAATATGATGATGTTTGAAATATATCTTTCAGCCTCAGCGCATATCTCACTATCAGCATCAGCGTCTCAGCAGTTCAGTTTGTTTAGTTCATTCAGTGCATTGTAACAGATTTTGTATTTATCTTGTTTCCATAGTTAGCGTAAATTAGTTAGTTGGCATATCCCTGATTTATAGGGATTGACTAGAATAGCAGTATATAATCTTTTGTATAGGTTTGTGAAAGCACACACCTTTCATAAACCCTAATAGCTGCTTTGTGCACACAATAATCTCTTTGTGATATTATCTCTCTTAGTGAAAGTTTTTCTTTGTGAATTCTTCTTATTCTTATTTACTGTCATTGTTTGATAAATTGATTGATCAAAAGGCTCTTCAGATTATTCTAGAGTTTCTAGAATATCTTATCATATATGGATAATTAAAGGAGGTGGATAATTACCATATTTGAAATTAGGGTTAATCCATAGCATCCTTGGTGCACTATATAAAGAACCCTTAGGGCTATGATTTTCGACCACTCTTTGGAAGAAGCAATAGCCGAAAATATGATCTCCCCCTCCTCTCTCATATCATTCTCTTTCATTATGTGTTTATAAGCCATTAGAGGTGTTACACTTGTGACACTAAGTTCTCAGCTTCCAGATCTAGAAGGGAATCATTGTAATTAAAATATACCAATTAAGGTATGTAACCTAACCCTAGTTTTATATGAATTTCAAAAATTGTATACACTTCCAAGGGTTTCTCCTTTTGTGTTCATGTTTTCAAGTTCAATTAGAGAAAACCTAGATCCAAATCATTAGGATTGCATGCATACTTAGGAATTGTTGTTATGCTCAAAACCCATCATACATCCATCCCTACGTTGCCTCATGTTCAGGTTTGACTGGTCCATCATATATCTCAAACTCTTGTGATTTGTGTAGATCATATAACGGACCCCATATAGATAGTTGCTCCAAATCTTGAGGGTGAAAACCACTGACCCAACTCCAGATCATGCGTATGATATCGCGACTCATGCAGCTTCAGATGTCGTGAAGCATAAGCAATCATTTTACTTTATGCATTAGGAACACACCTAAACCGGTGATGGATGCATCACGGAACACCAAAAAAATCCTCAAACCCCTCCGGGTGGGTCAATACCGGGGCCTCACATAACTTTTGCCGAAGACTCTCTAATGTCAACTGCTACCCAGGGCCCTATAGGAAATCTACCCCTTTCCTTGTCAGACGAGTGATGGGTACCGCAATCTTGGAGAAGTCCTGAATGAATCGCCAATAGTACCCTGCCAAACCCAAGAAACTTCTGATCTCTGAGGGTGATTTCGTAACCTCCCACTGCATCAAAGCCTCGATCTTGGCCGGATCGACCAAAATCCCCTCCTATTTAACGAGGTTCCCCAAGAACTGGACCTCTCGTAACCAAAACTCAAACTTCGAGAACTTGGCATAAAGTTGTTCTCGCCTCAAAACCCCCAAAATCTCTCAAAGATGCTACTCATGTTGCTCTCTGGTCTTGGAATACACCAATATATCATCAATAAACACAATGACAGATCGATTGAGCATCGGCCTGCATACCCGATTCATCAAATCCATGAACATAGCAAGCATATTGGTGAACCCAAATGGCATCACCACAAAATCGTAATGCCCATAACGAGTCTAGAACATGGTCTTCTCCACGTCCTCCTATCTCACTCTCACTTGATGATACCAAGACCTTAGATCTATCTTGGATAACTAGGATGCACCCTGCAACTGATCGAAGAGGTCATCAATCTGCGAAAGGGAATAACGGTTCTTTACCATTAACTTGTTCAACTCCCGGTAATCAATACACATTCGGAGTGAACCATCTTTCTTCTTGATGAATAGTATCGGCGCTCCCCACGAAGAACTGCTCGGTCTGATGAACTGCTTGCCTAGCAGCTCCTGCAGCTGAGATGACAACTCTTTCATCTCAGGCGGTGCCAATCCGTATGATGCCTTCACAATCGGGGTCGCACCCAGCACAAGGTCGATCCTAAACTCGACCTGCCTATTGGGAGGCACACCTGGTAACTCCTCCGGGAATACATCAGCAAACTCCCTAACCACTGGAACCTCTGAAACATAAATCTGATCCCAACTCAAATGTCAACCACATAAGCCAAAGAACCTGCACACCCGTGTTGAATATACTGACGAGCCCTGGCTGCCGAACAAAACCCTGAACCGACCCTGGTGCCCTCTCAGAAAAATAACCAGTTCTCCCCCATTTGGGTTTCAAACTACCACTCGCTGGCCCTCACAATCAATGGTGACACCAAACATTCTCAGCCAGTCCATACCCACTATCACACACACATCCCCTATGGGGATAGGGATCAGTTCAATAGCATAAGGCACCCTGAAGATCTCTAGCACACAACCCTGATATATCGCAGATGCAAAAACCCCATGTTCATTGGTGATAGAAACTCACAACAGACACTCTAACTCCCCAATAGGCATGTCAAACTCCATACTGAAAGATCGAGACACAAAAGACTGACTCAAACCCGAGTTAAACAACACAAGAGCAGGAAAAAAGTTCACTAGGAACGTACCTAATAGACGCATATATATATATATATATATATATATATATATATATATATATATATATATATATATAACACAAAAAATAATCAACAGAATAATGAATAGATACATCCCAGTCACAACATTTGGAGCTGCTCTGGCCTCCTCGGTGACTCGAAAAATCAACATACAATAAACCAGGATAACAATCCATGAAACCTGACTATATGATGGTTTTTTTGATTTTGACATTGCGATATGTTACAACAACAAGCCAGTGATAGGCTAAGGATCTTCAGGAATAAAAGGATAGAATTGCCTAATTATATGATGCCTGATAGCCTAGGTTTCTTTCTTATATGAAATTTACATAATTATTGTAGTTTCTTGGTGTATGTATCACAGTTGTAAATAAATAAGATTCTATTGCTTGAGAATCTCAGGTCGTAATTATATCATTGGCATGAAAAAGTTGTTACGCCCAGTTCCGAATTGTTTCTTATGTGGGGGTGATGACCCAAAAACACAGTATCGTCAGGCTTAGAGCCTTTGAGGAAAAGATATTTAGACCCATTTAGGTGTGGGTAATGTAATTTGGTTGATTTGGGAGTCCGGTCTGTGTTTTGGCGCCAATGGGTATTTCGGTAAAGTGTCACTTCAGGATTTTATGAATTTTGGATTTTCGTTCGGAACGTGTTAAGCCAAGGATAAGTTGATAGAAGTGTATAGCTTCTCGTTACCTCTCCGTGGATATAAAGAACGTCAAAATCAGAGTTAGAACGAAGAAGTTATGTCCGTTTGAAGTTTGGTCAGTTTTGGGTTATGCAGAGTACGTTGGGCGTACTAAAGCACCCTGAGTAGGCTGGGCATACCAGAAGTACGTTGGGCATACGCAATCAGTGCCCAAGCCTTACTTTTGTGGTCTGAGCCTTATTTAAGCTCCTTAACTCCCCCAAACCCACTCCATTCTCAGCCTCCACCCCTCTAACACACCTTCCATGAAACCCTAACTCTAGTTGTGTGACAACCCGCAATTTCTTCTTGTAAGCCAATCAAATCAATCTAAAGTTTAGACTTGTTTATGTTATCTTTTATTGAGTTAAGGGTCATATTATGAGTTCTAGGCCTAGTACACTTAAAGGATTGTATGTTAAGAAGTGTTAGCAAGAGATCAGTGGAATGCATTCGAGCCGGAAACACCCTCAAAACTGGTTCACAGCCGCAAACTAGGTTCACGGCCATGAACCCACTCTTGGCCGTGAACTACCTTCATGCCATATATATGAGTTTTGGCTCACTTTCTCTGCACTTCTCATCTTTTAACCGTGAACTCCTCCTTTCTCTCACAAGTACCATCCACAAAAAGGTCTCCTTTCATCTAAAAATCATAAGTAATTCATCCCTTTCTTATGGTTATTGAGGAGTTACTTGATTTCCATATTGATTCATCATCTTTTATTCAAGGATCTTCAAGTGTTCTTCATCGTGAACCCTTCATAGGGTCGTAAACCTTCATCATTGGTCGTGAACCCTTCATAGATTCAAGTTAGGGTCGTGAACACTTCAAGTGTTCTTGGACCGTGAACCACCCTAAGGCCGTGAACCCTCCTTGTTTGCCCTTGATCAAGTTTCAGCCTCCTATTTTCAATTCTAACATTTCATTATAAGTGTTTCCTAATTCCTAAGGTTGCTTCCTTTACATATTAGCGGTTATAGGCCCTAATTTTAATACATATATGTGTTAACATATGCTAAATAGGATCGATTTGTGCTCAAGACTTCACTAGTGATACCAAACATCCTATATCGATCTTTCATTCGAATCACTCAATGCAGGTGAGTTCATACCCCTACAATTACAAATTTAAATGCTTGCTTTTAGGGGGAATGCAAGTAGAACACAATACAATTGTGTTAACCATTTACATGTGAAAACAACACCCAAAAGGATTTCTTATACTCAAAAACTTTTTGAAACTCTTTTAAACTATTTTAGACATGTTTTATATCAAATCATATTCAACTATCTATTTGCGTATAAGTATGCTTTAACGGACTTAGGACTATTGCTAAATACCTTGACTCATGTTCCTTGTTTGGTTGTGGGCTTAGGGTAGGATCACTATTTTGACTGTCGGTTAAATCATAGTTATACTCATCAATTACATACATGAATATTAAACCCATTTATAAGGAACATACTTAACTTAGTTGCTTATGGTGAGTAATTGAGTCTTTTCTACAAATCAGTAATAGTTCAAACAAACGCACTAGTAAACTATAATAGGTATAGTTTAGAGGTTCTATACATATTAATTCTAGAGCAGAGAAACATACAAGATTCAGTACATTCATATCATTACTATACATTACAATACATACTATAACAAGAACTGAAAGGAACATACATACTATAACAAGAACATAAAGGAACATACATACTATAATAATAACAGAATAACTAAAATGTGAGCCACTATTTCATGGCATAGCAATATACTTGTTGTGTCACGTGTTATAACCAGAGTCTTCTGGAGGGAGAGTGTGAGTTTGTGTATAGATCTATATGGGATTGACCATCCTACACCTTGCTGCTAGCTACAGTGGGACCTGCAGGTCTACGGGTGACAAATGTCATGCCATTTTCGACGTCAGAAGAACGTCGTGTTTATTACTAGTCAATCAAGCATGGTTATAACCTAATCACATTTTTACCTTAATTCACAGTTTGGTTTTAAGGTAGTTCGTGCTTTAGTAGAGTATTTTTCATACAAACACTACTATACATCTTCATTTTCCATTACATTTATACAGTGATATTCTCACATAAGAAATGAATAATATTTTTTGTGTAAAGATAGTTTTACAAATATGGAAAATCCACATTTATACTATTACAAGTACAAACATACATCTTACATCATTTTTCAAAGATAAACAAACATAAAAAAATAGTTGAGTCTTGGTAGAAGACTACTTTTCATTTTAGTAGAAAATAAAGGATTTTCTAGGAAGTATACAAACATTTACATCAAAACACTTATAAACATTTTCATGAAACAGATGAAAACTTTTGACACAAAAATACTTATACACTCACTCAACTTTTATATTGATACTCTCTTTCAAAATAACTAGTATTCCCAGGTCACCAGTAGACACTTATAAACATTATTTTTGGTGTCTTACAACTTCACACAGAACACACATGTATAAAATATATTATTAATGCAATGGATGATGTTGTTGCTTGTTTTACTATTATGCATTGTTATGATACTGTATATGACGTCCTCCGCCCCCAAACGTTTCCACCGTTCTGGTTTGGGGTGTGACAAGTTGAGCCTTGTGTGTTAAAAGAAGGTGTTTTTTAGTGATTTGGAGTATGCATGGTGCATCTTGGAGAGGAAGTAACTTCTTGGTGAAGCGTTGGTTGCATTGGAGCTTGTAGATCTGGACTTTTTTCACCTTCATCTATCTTCTAGAGGTATAAAGTTTGAATCTTGAAGATGCATTTGTTAGATCTAACTAGTGTTGAATGCTATGATCTTTTGGTCATTTTATTGCATAAATTTTAAATCTTGAAAGTGTGTGACCTTGTATGGATAAAGTTTGAAACTTTATGCATCTAAACATCATTTTGATTCAGAACTGAAAGTTGGAGACTTGTACTTAATGGATTAAGTTGAAAAGAAAATAAAATTTTGGTCCCTTTTAAGACTTAAAGACTAGATCTTGTTTGTTGGGACCATTCTAATGAATAAAGTTGCAAACTTTTTCCATTATAAAGCTATTATGAACTATAAAAATGTGATCTTTTCCCATCTATCCCTTCCATGCAAGAATTGTGATGTCTTATTGGGTTAAGAACTTAGGGTTTTGGACAATAAGCACTTTATAGCCATGCAAAGTCATTTTGGAAACTTTATAACTTAGGATATGATTTTGGGCTTAGATCAGAGTTTTTGGATGTAAGAACTATTGAAATAAGCTCTTAACGGAGTTTTAGGACTAAGCTGAGTATGTTGGGTGTACCTGGTGGTACACTGCGCGTATGCGGTAAATGCCTTACTATTGTTCAACATCAAAGTATGTTGGGTGTACTCTCTTGGTACGCATGGCGTGTTGGATAAGGTGTTTAAGTCCATAACTATTTCTGGTATCTACTTGACCCGGTTTCGCATGGCCCATTCGGGTTGCATGGAATCATGCATTTGGATAGACTAAAATGAAAGAAATAACACTTATGGTTTATTAACATATTATAAGTTCTAATATATTAACAATATTATTTAATTATTATTGATCAAGAATTAATTAAGTGATCAAAAAGGTGACTAATTAAATACTACCTCCGTCCCAAATTGATAGTCCACTTTTGACTTTTGAAGTCTTTTTTCTTCAACTTTGACCTTAAATATTTTTGTTTTTGATAGATAATATTTGATGCAAAACATATGAATGGATTGTATTTTAAGTGTTTTTCCATTGTTATAAGTTTTATCAAGTAATATATAACACAAATAAAAGTATTTAAGGTCCAAGTTAAAGAAAAGAGACTTCAAAATTCAAAAGTGGACTATCAATTTGGGACGGAGGGAGTATATGGGTTGATTGTGTAAATCATCCATACTTGTATAGTGGGCTAAATGCGCCATGGATTATCAAGTTGGGCTAAGACCCATAGGATGCTCCATGGAGGTGTAAACCCATGGATCATGGAAATGAAGAGTCATGTCACATTAGGGTTTACATGGTGTAACCCTAATTGTAACATAGTATATAAGGATCCAGATATTCACCAAAATTGGCACTTTAACTAAGAAAGAAAAGGGGTAACCGATTTCAAGTAGTGTGACATTTCTCTCAATTCATTCCAATAGCATGTGGTGTTGTGTGAGACATTTGAGGCATCACACTTGGGGTACTAGGCTCTCAAGGTTTTCAAGGAATCCAAACTACTACAAGGTATATTTTCTAGCTTACTTTTATATCAAAAAGTTCCCCATGTATGCTAGATAGGATTATGAACCTTGGAAAAACAATTTTGCATGTATCTTAGTCAAACATAGATCCAAGGTTTCTAGGGTTGCATGAACACCTTAGGAGTGTTAGAATGCTCAAAACTCTACGGTGGTATCAAAGCCTAGGCTTGTTTGTTTAATACTCGATGCAAAAATAGCTGAAAAAGTCGAAATTCCAGCTGTCTGCACAGGGGACTCACCGAGTCCATGGGGGACTCAACGAGTCCAAGCGTATCTTCAACCAACTTGGTGAGTCAGTTCTTGCACTCGACGAGTTGGCCAGGCAGAGTGCAGATTTTCGATTTTTGCTGCTGGAAATGGACTAGAAACATTACACTAAACTGTTTTGGTGTTATAAAACTTGTTTTAGATGGTGTAATGGTTGTTCTAATCCATTTACAATGGCTAATATCAAAATTCCATGATTATATGTGTTCATATGTTCTTGAAATTTTGATATGAATATTCATGTTCTTATGAGTTCTTGCAAGATCATAGGAATTATGTGTTATTGATTGATAGTTAATTCATGATCATGATGTGTTTTAATGGAGTCCATAACTTGTGCTCAAGTTATGGATAACCAAAAGTCACTTTGTAATAAACCCATTAAAAGAACACATAAGTTACAAAAAATGAAGAGTCTTCATTTTTAAAAAACAATAACTCATAAGTTATGAATTGAATAGTTTTGTAAAGTTACACAATTTGCCCTCAAGTTTTGGAACATGTAATGTCATCTAGTAAACTTTAGTTCCAACCCCTAGAATTTTAAAAGTTAAAATTCAACCCTTATACTTTATAATATTATAAGTTAATATATATATATATATATATATATATATATATATATATATATATATATATAAGATCAAGTCGTTTTACCGTTAGTAGGCCTCATTCACGAAGCCGGTCTATAAGGGGGGTATAAGGTTGTTGACTATAAACTGACAGCTTAATGGGTGTCCACTCTCACCCACCACTTCCTTGATCGGTGGAGGGTCGTTAGCCGAACGGGTAGGATAATCACTTAAAAATTTCTCATTAAAAGTATAAGGATTATTATAAAGTAACTAAATGTTTTTATAAATTCCCAATCTTAGTTACTTTAGGAAAATGTGAATAAGGTGCTAACCCATGATATTACACTTTGCACTTTGATTAAGTCGTTAGTGGAGCGTGTGTGGTTAACCGACACACTAACTTGGACTTAATTGTAGGATTAGGTGTCTAAGTTCATAACTATTCTGGGATGTACTTGACCTCATCAGCATGGTCCATTTGGGTTACATGGCATCATGCATACTTTTATAGTGGGCTAGATGCTCCATGGCATCAAAAGGAGACTAATTAAATATATGGTTTGATTGTGTAAATCATCCATACTTTTATAGTGGGCTAGATGCTCCATGGATTATCAAGTTGGGCTAAGGTCCATAGGATGCTCCATGGGAGTTACAAACCCATGGGTCATGGAAATGAAGAGTCATGTCACATTAGGGTTTACATGGTGTAACCCTAATTATGACACACTATATATGCAATATGTTGTAGACCAAAATCGGCACTAGTGTAAGAAACAAGAAGTCTTGGCCGATTTTAGTAGTGTGACATTTCTCTCAAGTTTATTCCCAGTGCATTTGGTGTTGAGTGAGACATTTGCGGCATCACACTTGGTGTACTAGGCTCACAAGGTTTTCAAGGAATCTAAATCACTACAAGGTATGTTTTCTTACTATCTTTTATGATTAAAAGTTCCCTTGTATGCTAGATAGGTTAAGAACCTTGGAAAATTAATTTTGCATGTATCTTAGATAAAAACATAGATCCAAGGTTTCTACGGTTGCATGTACACTATAGGAGTGTTAGAATGCTCAAAACCCATCACTGGTATCAGATTCTAGGTTTGTTTTCTTTATACTTGATGCAATTTGCAAGAAAAATCATTTTTTTCTGGAATATGCCAGTTTACCACGAGGTGGTAAATTTTACCATGAGGTGGTGACTGTGTAGGGAAAAAGATTAGTTTTTGGCCTGTTTTGGATTAGAATCATTAACACATAGTGTTTTTGTTCTTAAAACTTGTTTTTGATGTAATGGTAATGTTTATTCTCATCCAAATAAATGGTTATTATCAAATTTTCAAGTTTTATATAGTTTATTTATGATTCTTGAAATTGTTGAGATGCATGTTCATGAACTTATGAGTTTCAAAGATCATAGGAATTCTTTGTAACTTCCTTGTTAGTTTAATTCTTGATCATTATGTGTTTTAACGGAATCCATAATTTGTCCTCAAGTTATGGATTACCAAAAGTTTTTCCTTTCAAAGTCCATTATTAAACACATAGGTTACATAAAATGAAAAGTCTATCATTTTAATGAACCATTTAACTCATAAGTTTTGAATTGAATAGTTTTGAATAGTTTCAAAACTTGCCCTCAATTTTTGGAATTGGAAAAGTTTTCCCATGTGAATACTTTAATTCCATGTTAATCCCTTAGATTTTTAAAAGTTAAAATTTAACCCTTATACTTTATAATATTATAAGTTAATAATATATATATATATATATATATATATATATATATATATATAAGAGCAAGTCGTCTTACCATTAGTAGGTCTCATTCACGAAGCCGTTCTATAAGGGGGGTATAAGGTTACTGTTGAGAGAAAAACTTTGAGACACACTTGAACAAAAGGTTAGAACAAGTATATAGCAGAATAGTTAATCTCGAAGGATCTGTTAGCTCAACAATAATATTAATAGTTAGAAGTTAGCGAGCTAGATGCAGAAAGTAAAGTAATGTAAATGACAACAATTGTTATATCAAGAATACACACAAGTTAATTCATAACGTGGAATGCATTCAAACCAATGTTAGTAAGTGAGATCAAACTTAGTGATTAAGTCGCAAAGACTTGCTCCGAAGAGTGATTGCAAACTGCTATGTAACAGTAATTAGTATGGTTGAGTAAGAAAGAGATAGAAAGGATAAATCCAGAGAAATTATATTAGAAAGTGAAGATGCGTATCTAATACAAAGAGCATGGTCTCTATTTATAGAGACGCAAGAGTTACAACACAAAAGTTTTCTATGAGTAGCCATCCAAGGTCTACTGGACAATAGAAATAAAAGAGATAAGACAATATAGACTGAGTACAAAATCAAGACTGCTGATCCTTGGACTGCAGTTGTGGATGACCAAAGCACAAAATCTGGGCTGCGGCTGCGGTGCTAACTGTGGTAGGGAGAAGTTCAAGAGGGTCACTTTTAATGATTCAACAATTTCCCCCTAATTGACCTCTTTAACTTCTGATCATTAATCAAGACAAAGATATTTGATCAAGATCCACCAGAACTTCCTTACATTCTCTAACCAGGAGATTCTCCTCAGGATCTCAAACTTGACCTCTGCGGTAGTAAATTTGGATTTCTCTACTGCAATGCAGCAGATGTCAAGCAGCTTCCTGGTGAGCCGATGCATGGCACTCATAGGAATAAAGTATTTGACATTGTCGGTCTTCCTCTTGAAAATGATGCCAAGCTCTGGGAAGTTAGTTGCACCTAAAGATCTGTCAGCAAAGCCTTCGGTGGGCATCGGTTCGGGGTCGAGAGGTGGTAGATCAACCTTTTTAGAAATGATGGGATAGATGTCTGCATCAATTTTGGCAAAGTCGTACACAGTTTCCATCAAAAAGTTGTTGGCCCGATCAAGTGCAGTCTTCATTTTTGGATGTTTCTCAACCTTGTTCTAAAACACTTTGGCTATGAGAAACACTTCCTCCGGGTTCATGTTGGGAAAGTCTGCTTGGGTGCGAATGTAGTCATGTCCCCTTCGGGTGAGGGTGTACTGGAAGAATTATGCCTTCATAAATCTCCGAACTTTGTAATTTACAACTGCGGATGGCCGGTCATTGGACCATATGTGCTCTATGGGTGAGGCATGCTTAGTAAAGAATTTTGCATGTCTCTCAAACTGCCATAGGCAGTCTCTTAGCATCGGGAAGGTTTTGATCAAACTGCTCAAATACCATGAAGTATCTGACATTGAGCAAAATGGGAACATCACAGTAGCCATCCGAAGGAGGTTCTGCATATGTGAGGTGGGGAACATAATCTTCATCTTGCAGCCTCCGGTGGGTATTGACTCAAGAATTAATAAGGGTTTCATCCACGACCGTATCGAAACCACTTAGTCTCCAGATCTCTTCAGCAAGTTTGGCTGACCTCCAGTCCTTCTTCTTTTGAGTTGTGGTAGGAAAATTGGTTGAGCTTGGAGAAGACATGTGTTCTTCAAGGAGTTTGAAGTGTGCAAGAGTTTCAGGTTTTTCTGGAATATGAGGTGGAGAGTGATGAGATGATTGCGGTGAAGGAATTTTCTCAGTGATGATGGGAGGACTCTAATGTGGAGTTGGGATTTTCTCAGCAATAAAAGGGAGAGATTGATGTGGTGAGGTTGAGTGATGGGAGTGATGTGAATGATGGTCTTCTTCTTCATCACTTCCCCCTCTTGAGGAACGCATCCCCAGAGTTTCCTCAAGCCAAGAACGAAGGCCATCGACCTTAGAGAAACCTTCTTGGAATTGGGATTTCATGGCATCAGCCAGCTGCTGATTATTGGGAATAGAAGGATTGAAAAGAAGTTTGTGGGTTTCTTTGACCAGAAGAAGAATCTCAGGACCATGGAAGTTGGTAGTTATTGAGCGCTGCAGCCGGTTGATTGTGGATTAAAGAATAGTGATTGCGGACTCATAAGCTGAGTGAGTCTCAGCAATCAACCTTTTAGAATCGGAGGCTTGATCCAAAATGGCTTCCTGAAGATCCTTTTTTACTACACTTACTTCAGAAATGAGTCGATCAGCAGTGGCCATAAATTCCTTGTGGTCAGCTTTGTGATTATTGTCAAGGGAGCGGATCCCCATTTCAACTTTCAAGGAGATACGCTCTGCTGCTAATCTTTCACATGTTTCTAGTCTCTCAATCCTTTCAACAAGCAACTGCGGTCTTGGAATATCATCTGGTTGCGGTTGAGTTGGCTTGACCGTAGCCAGGATTTGATCAACTTTGGCTTGAAGATAAGAACTCTTTCCTGGTCACCGCATTCTTCTTCTTTTTCTTCTTCTTCTTCTTGGGTTTGGAGGTGGAGTGGTGGGAGCCACTTAATTCTTCACCTTCATCAAACATCATTAATTCATCATCTAAGGGAGAGGGTCTGTTTACCTCCTGAATGTCGTCATCATCCAGACCGAAAGTGGGAGCATAGTTGATTTCGATCTTGGGTCCTTCATCTTGAGAAGCTTCAAAAATTGGAGTAGGAGGAACTTTGGATGTTTGTTGGGCAGCTGCATCTGCCTGTTGTTGTTGAATAGATGCCGCCATTTGATCCATCCAGCTTTGTACTTTGAGAATGGTGGCTACGGTATTGGCATTGCTGATAGCATTTGCCCAATACTTAGCCACGGCTTGGAGTTCTTGTTCTTTCTATTGTTGCTGCTTGATTTGCTGATCTTTACAGGCTTGGAAGGCCCTTCTGAAAGCTTCATACTTCTTGATTTCAGCTTTGGTAGTTGGTTGATAACGGCTCCAAGAATCACTAGAGTCACTACCGTCAATTCCTTGATTTCGCACCAAGGTGTCCCTTGGGTTCACGGATCCTAGCACATTAGTGCTCACCATGCCTAAACCACCTGAAACAGATGTAAGTAGAGTAGGATTTCCTGAGCGTCCTTGGTCTCCTTGACCCATGGTCAAGTCTGGCCTCAACTCAGTTCTGGCATGGGCAGAAGAAGCGCCCTACAGTTGGGAATGTGTTTGCAGTGTTTGGGTGACAGATAAAAGGATGGAGTTCAACTCCTCAACAGAAAAGAAGTGCATTCGGGAAGCCCTGGTGACCTTAGGGATAGAACCAGTATCATCCCTTTAGGGTGATATTGGTGGGGTGTCTCCACGATGTGATGAAACATGCTCACTTGATGAGCTTAAGTGGGATTCGATGGTTGCATTGAATGGGTCTGCGGCAACCCCAAGGACTGCCGGAGCCTGTTGAGAGGCTGAGGTATCAGTCCGGTCATGCATTTGGCTATTGGTAGTGGTTTTTCTCTTTTTGAGAATGGTGATAGGTTGCGCATCCTCACCGGAATCACTGTCAGATACGACGACAGTTTTTGACTTACACTTCTTTGTGGGTGCGGTTGCCTTGGGAGCATTCTTCTTGGGAGTTGGATGTGTTTTCTTTGATACTAACTGTTTTCTTCTCCCAGAGACATTGGAAAGAGTGGTAGACGAAGGGAATGCGGTACCTTGAGGAGCAACGACTGCGGATGGAAGAGGCGGGGTAGGTGGGTATGGATCAATACCCTCCGTAGCCTCTATGTGGTCAGAGACATCAGCAATATCAAGACCAAGGGTTGTAAGTATGCAATTTGGGAGTCTGCGGATAGTTCCAAAGGGAGTTTGATCAGATGAGGGAGAGTACCTTTTAATATCCTTAGTGAAGAAGAAGTTGATGTCGTCTCCCATACTGATACCTGCATCATAATGAAGATCCAAGATGCACAAGGACCAAAACCTAGCAAAATTGAGCTCGGTTGGTTTCTCCTTAGGGCTTTCCTTGGGAATGTCTGAAGAAATCATCCCAAAGGATTTGGCCGTAGTTGACATCGTGGCTGGTGAAAATACTCCATACAAGTTCCAGCAGTTTAAGACACATATTATCGATGCCTCCGGTTCTACCGGAGCGACTGCGGATGACATAGTGGCACATGTATTTCCATATTGCGGGCAGTTGGTTCTTCTAGAATTCGCCGATGCCCTTAATCTTCTTTTGGTATCCCATCTGATAGAGAGCAGATGTGATGTCGGCCATTGACGGGGTGAAAAACTTGATGGATGGGTGAATCAAAAGATTAATGGTGTTAAGAAACTTTTCTTTTGACAGTATAACCAGGGAATCGTCAACTAGGTTGAGATGAACTTCTTGGAGGTTGTTGAGTGGTAGATATGCAGAAAAAGCGCATTTGAAGAGTGTAGATATTGGAACCACGTCAGTGAAAGCATCGAATGGACCATACAAAGGATGATTCTTTAAGAACTTGATCATCAACTTGAGTGGGGCATTGTATGAGGGATGATCATCAAAGATTGCTCTGAAATTACTGGAAGCAATCGTAGGAGAGCCTGTGGGGTTGGAGCTTTGTGATCCAGAGGGCTTAGCTGGTTTCTTTGACACACTTGATTTCACCATTGTTGAGTTTGAAAAAGCTTAAAGAATTCAGAGAGAGATTGAGGGTTTTGAGAGCATAAAGGTTTCTTTGTGAATAAGAAAAGGGTTTTATAGTGATTTGAAGGAACGGGAAACGTTAAGGTTTTGACCTAGGTAAAATTGGGTAAAAGAAAATGGTTTATCTGTGAAAAAGGTATCTTTAATCTTAACCACATGTTGACAAAAAAGGATAAAGATTAAAATTGGGATTAACCAAAAGAACGTTGCATTTAATGAAATGTCAGATCACGTCTTGAGAACGTGTGGAGGGGGTGAGAAAAATCCGTTGAATAAAGTGGAAGTTGTAACGGATGGGATGGTTTGGGTAATAGGAAGAGACATTTTAGAGGATTTGATTTGTAAAATCTTTTATTTTGTCATCATACCTAAAATAGGTCTGACATGAGGTTTTGGGAGAGAGGAATGTGACAATTTCTCAAAGGAATTTTTTTATTTAATGTTTTATTTAATGAAGGATCATTAAATAGCACACTATGTTTTTGTTGGTTTTCAAAAAGAATGAATCGTCTGGAAGGTAATTAATGTGACTGCTGATGAACAAATCAATTGTGGATGGTTTCTTTGATATTGCGGATGACTGCAGTTAAAGAAACTGAGAAGAGCACTTGTACAAAAGTTAGTAATCACAAACAAGAAGGACCCATGAAAGATAGATATAATATATGGTTACGGTACATCAACTGTAGAACAGGGAATGTTCCAAAACCATATATTATCAATAACTTTTAGTAAGGACCGCAATGGAGACCATGAAGGTCTGCGGTGCTTGTTAATTCAAGAAAAATTTAGGGTCCGAATTCATCATTCCCAACATTTGTAGGAACACATTGAGTTTTGTAGAGTCAAGTGCTTTTGTAAAAACATCAGCAATCTCTTCATGAGTAGGAACAAAGATGAGTTCAATATTACCTTTCAGAATGTGGTCTTTGATGCAATGATACCGTAGCTCAATATGTTTAGTCTTGGAGTGCTGAATAGGATTATGAGAAATCGGTATTGCACTTTCAGAATTACAATAAATTGGTATCTGCAGCATCTTGTATCCGTAGTCTAACAGTTGTGCCATCATCCAAAGGACTTGCGAACAGCAACTGGCTGCGGCCACGTATTCTGCTTCTGTGGTAGATAAAGAAACACAACTTTGTTTTCTTGAGGACCAGCTGACAAGTCTTCCTCCTAAAAATTGACATCCACCAGATGTACTTTTTCGATCATGTTTGCATCCGGCATGATCTGCATCAGTAAACGCTTGAAGACTAAATTCATTGCCCGTAGGGTACCGTAGACCAAGAGATTTGCTTCCTTTTAGGTACCAAAGAATTTGTTTGGCTGCGCTCATGTGTGACACTTTTGGGTCAGCCTGATACCTTGCACACACACCAGTTGCAAAGACAATGTCTGGTCGGCTTGCAGTGAGATACATTAAAGAGCCAATGATACCTCTATAAGTCTTGTGATCCACAGATTCGCTAGAGGGATCATCAAAGATCTTATATCTGAAGGCCATAAGGACTTTAGCGGAAGAACAGTTGTCAATAGAGTATTTCTTTAGAAGTTCAGTGGTGCATTTCTCTTGATGAATGAATATCCCTTGCTGAATTTTTTTGACTTGAAGACCTAGAAAGAAGTTAATGTCTCTATTCATGCTCATTTGAAATTTGTTTTTCATGAGCTTAGCAAATTCATCCAGCATTCCTTGATCAGATGATCCGAAGATGAAATCATCCAGATATATTTGTACAAGCATAAGATGAGACCCGTTTGCTTTTCGAAATAGTGTGGGATCAATCACTCCTCTTTTGTAGCCTAAAGAGACTAAGAATTCAGAAAGAGTCTCATACCAAGCTCTAGGGGCTTGCTTCAGACCGTAGACTGCTTTCTGAAGCTTGTAGTAGTGATCTGGGAACTCGATACTTTCAAATTCGGGAGGTTGTTGAAGATAAACCTCTTCTTTTAATTCCCCATTGAGAAAAGAACTTTTAACGTCCATTTGGTGTACTTTTATGTTCTTGTGAGAAGCATATGCTAAGAATATTCAGATTGCTTCCATTCTAGCAACCGGATCATATGTTTCATCGTAGTCAACACCTTCCAGTTGACTATAGCCTTTAGCAACTAGCCTTGCCTTATTTCTGATAACCGCTCCAGATTCATCTAGCTTGTTCTTAAAAACTCATCTTGTACCAACAATAGTATGGCCTTGTGGAATGGGAACAAGTTGCAACACTTTGTTTCTTTCAAATTCTTCCAGTTCTTCTTGCATTGCAGAAATCCAATCTGGTTCCAATGATGCTTCATTGATAGATCGAGGCTCGACTGCGGACATAAATGCTGCATAGTGACAATGATCAGATAAATCTTTGGCAGATCTAGTTTGGATACCTGCGGATGGGTTGCCATTAATTTGGCCTGATGGGTGATCCTTCGTCCATACATGTAGAGGAGGCATTGGATGATCAGCAGCTGCGGTTGAAGGAATGTTTTCAATATCAGAGGTTGCTTCGGATTAGGAAGTAAGTGCCCCCTGGATTTGTGAACAACCTGTTGAATCATCTTGACTTGTTGGAGTGAGAAAGGCATTTTCATTAGTTTGGAGAGGTTCCTCCTGTATTGCTGAAGGGTGTTCATCTGGAACCTAAGAAGGTTCCCCCTGGACTGCTGATGGGAGAGTGACAATTCTTGGATCGATTCTAGTGTCAATATTTTCTATGAGTTCATCATCCGAATCCGAGGATACGTTTGAGGATAATGTTTCTTTGCGAGCAGGAATTTGAACAACATCAAGTACTGGAACCTTGATGGTTGTGGCTAGATCCAGAGTAGAGCTTTCCCCCTCAACCGGAGAGGTGGAAGTATTGAGTGATGCTACTTCGGATAGAGATGGTCCAGAAACCTCAGCATGTTGTTGTAGAGCTGCGGGAGACACAAGAACATCGGATATTTTCTCCATTTCAACAGGATCGAAAAGACCGTCATAATTGACTTCAACTAGATTTAAAGGACCGGAAGAGGCAGGAATGTCACATTCCATGATTGCAGTGGTTTCAGTGGATGGAGGGGCATCGCGGATGTGAGAATCATCGAATTTCACATCAAAGCTTTCAATGATCAGCCTTGTACACCTGATGAGCACTCGATAGGCAACCTTGTTAGTGGAATAACCAAGGAAGATGCCTCCATCAGATTTTGGAGAAAACTTGTTGAGCTGGTCTCTGTTGTTGATCACGAAGCATCTACACCCAAAAATATGAAAGAAACGAACATTTGGCTTTCGGTTGTTGAGGCCCTCATATGGTTTCTTGTTGAGGCGTTTGCATATAATGCTTCAGTTTTGGACAAAGCATGTGGTTGCTACAGCTTCAACCCAGAAGTAGAGAGGAAGGTGGGCGACGTTAAGCATGGATCTGGCTGCTTCTACTAGTGTGCGGTTTCTTCTTTCTACTACTCCATTTTGTTGCGGTGTGTAGGGTGCTGAGAAGTTGTGAGAAATGCCCTTGGACACCAAGAAACTGTTGAGAAGATGATTAGTAAACTCGGTTCCATTATCACTGCGGATACGTCTAACTGCAACCTTGATCTGAAGTTCGATTTCCTTGATGAAATTGATGAAGATCTGCGGTGTTTCGGATTTGAGTCTGAGAAAGAAGACCCATGCAAACCGTGCATAGTCATCAATAATAACCAGTATGTACTTCTTGTGGTGGAGACTGGCTACAGTGGTTCAGAAATAGAAGAGTCCATTATCAGAGGGTGACTTGCTTTGACTTGTTTACCACATTCACAAGCTGGACAGATAATATCGTTGCTGAATTTGAGAATAGGGAGACCGTGGACTAGTTCTCCGGTGACCAGATTGTTGATGTATCTAAAGTTGAGATGAGCTAGGTTGCAGTGCAAAAGCCAGCTGACTTCGGATACAACTTTTGACAGGAAACACAGCTGCAGTTTACCAATGATGAGAGAGACATCCAGAGGATACATTGTGCCTTCGGATTGTGACTTGATTAAGCAAGTGCTTCTATTACTTGTCATTATGTAACAGAATTGATCATCAAACTCCACTCGATGGCCTGCTTTACATAGTTGGCCAACACTGATGAGATTGTGTTTAAGGCATTCTACATAAGCAACCTTCTGAATGGAAAAGTTCCCCGTAGTGAGAACACCATAGCCTCGTATGATGCCATTCGCATTGTTTCCAAAAGTGACATTCCCACCATTGTATATAGGCCTGAAATCCCGAAGGTACTCTAACCTTCCGGTCATGTGCAAGGAGCAGGCACTGTCGATCAACCATTCTTCTTCTTGATCCTCCTTGCACAAAGCCTACAGAAATTAAGTGGTTAATTTGGGCACTCAAGCGAGTTTGGGGCCCGGAGTCACATACGATGTGTAAATTGATGCATGATGCGAGGTGGCAGGGACAAGTTTTAAGTCAACTTTCAAGCCTAGTCCTGGGTGTTCGAAATTCTTTGGAGTTTTGTGAGATTGTGGATAATTACGAATTTTTTGGGAGAGATGAGATGTGTGATGAGAGAAAAAAATTTGCATTGACATTGACAAGTGAACTTTTTGTCATTTTCCCTGACATTTGACTTACTCTGAGGTTTTGAAGAAAAAATATGCTTTTGTCCATTCCGAGGAATGTGAGATTTGACCCTTTTGTTTGTGTGTTTCGAAAAAGTGTTTTGTGCAGGTCTTCCAGGTGTGAAGACACGTGCAGACCTTTTGTGATGTGATTTCTTAAACACTTGAGATGACCTTTTGAGTGCCGGAGTTGGCAAAATTCCTTTCCATTTTTGAGATTTTGAAAGTGACATTGGAAGTGTTGGAGTAGGTAGAATTCCTTTCCATTTTGGATCATTGAGAGAATAGATTTGAAAACCATTCGATCGAAAAGACTTATCCTTGGAGATGGATATTTTTTGAGTATTGTCAGAAATAGTGAACTCCTTCCTTTTTGTTTTCTTGGAAACAGTCTTCTTGAAATGATAATTTGAGAAAATAAGTTTTTCATGACTTTTTAACTTTGTACATTTTACAGATTTCTTTTGTTTTGAACAAATTTGACGTTGCTTGCCACGAGAACGAAATTCTTCTTTAAAAGCTCTTTTTGCTTCGGTCTTAGGAGAACCACAGTCAGTGACATTTAATTGCGGTTTCCTTAAATCTTTTGAGGATTTTGAAAAATAATGACTCGATTCATCCAAACTTGAGAAGCCAGGACTTTGACAACATTGACCAAATTCAAAATTTTCAATTGGTAATTCATGGTTAATTGGTTCAATAGTCACAGAACTTTTGACTTCGGTCAGTGGTGTAGTGCTTTGGATTACCACAGAGTAAGTCTGGGTGGACACTTCAATGGGACATTTGATATTGTGCAATGGGACAGATTGCAGTTCATGACTGCGGTTAGAAACACTGCGGTCAGACTAGAAGGATGGGAAGTCTAAAGAGACTTCAGGACTTTCAATAACAATTTCCTCATCGGCTACGGATGATGTCTGAGAATTTGTGTTATCAACATGATTAGGAAATTCAGGGAGAATTTCTTCTATAACACAATTATTACTTAGATCATGAAGTTTACCAAAGTGGGCTTGGATATCCTCAGAAAATGTTTTGTTATTGACCGGAAATAAGAAGTTGCGGTCTGGTGAGACATAGGGACATTCCGGTGTGAACCAAGGTGAGGAGTCCGTTGCGGTTGGGTAACCATTGGACCAACCCCAATTAAAAGTGTTATCAACATTCCCATTATTAACAAGATTCTCAATGGCCTCAGCTTCATTAAACAACTTTTTAATTAAAAGATTTAAGCGTTCAATTTCATTATGTGCTAGATCTCTCTGATTCAAGGCTAGATCTAATTGTGTTTCACTTAACATCCTAGCATCTTTTTCTAGCATTAAGTCCTTCTCTAACATTTCCAACTTGAGTCTGTTATTGTCCAAACGTCCTCTAACATGGAACATCTCCTACGAAGCGATGTTCTTCTCATCTAGGGCTTTATTATAGTCTGTAAGGACGGCAGCACAAGTGCCATTAAGTGTGTCTATGAAAGGTTGACAATCATGCATGTTGTAATTTAAAGTTTGGATCATAAGCTTTACATGTTCCACAATGTTGAGAGTTCCATCTTTTGCCATATAGCAATGGTTATTCTTTAGATTGGTTGAGCCGTCTTCATCAGCAGTTGCTACCATACAAATCTTGCCTTTTCCTTTACTGAGATTATCTTCATCTTCATCTCCTGATGACCACACTTGATGATTCCTTTTCACTTGAGCAATGTAGGCCTTTCCCTTTTCTTTATCTTCCAGTTCTTGAGCCATTCTGATATAGAAGGCTCTATCTTTCACTACGTTTGCCTTGCAATCTTTGGCAAAATGGTTTTCCTTGTTACACTTGTGACATATAATAATGTTACTCTTGTCTTCTAAAGATGTACCGGAGTCAATTGATTGGGACTGCGGTGGTACGTCTTTGGACTGGGTTTGCTGAGACGGCCGTGGAGGGAGAGGATTCTTAGTGGAATTGAAGTGATTGTTTTGGAAGTTTTGGTTGAAAGGTGGTCGATTGTATTGTTCGTTTTTGCGAAATGAAGGTGGTAAGCGATTGAATATCTGACTGATAATAGCGATGGCATTCTGGAATTCTTCTTCATCATCATATTCTGAATCAGCTTTATATGACTGCGATGGTGAGTCATACGAAGTGGTATAGGTTTGAGTGTGAGGTGATTGAGCTACAAATGCAAGTGGACCTCCGAAGTCTGAGCAGTCCTTGAGTACAGTGGACTCTTGAGCTTGCAATTCTCCATAAAGCTTATAGAGAGATAACGAGGGAATCTTCCTGTCACCTTGTACAATCATTTTGGCTGTTGTCCAGTGTCTTCCTAAGCCATTAAGAAACTACAGATTTGTTTCATGATTGTTGCGGATGGTACCCGCATTGGACAGTTTGGTGACGATCAAGTTGAATCTATTAAATGAGTCTTCCAAACTTTCACCGGAGTGGGCTTTGAAGTTGTTGAATTCATTGAGTGCTGTAGTGAGCTTCTTGTCTTGAGCCTGCTCTTAACCTTCGTACAAGTTTTTAAGAACATCCCAAATCTCCTTTGCTGATTTGCAATTTATGATGATGTCGAAGTTGTCAGGAGCAACTCCACAAGAGATTTCATAAAAGTCAATAGCATCATTTTCCATTTTGTCTAGATCATCCTTGGTGGGACGGTTCAAAGTTGGTTGACCTCCTCCTAGCCTTGCTGTGCCTCCATCGGTTTGGACTGGTGTAAGGACTGGAACATGGGGTCCTTCTTCTATGGATCGCCAGACATCTCTACCAAGTCGTCTGAGATATCTTTCCATCCTTTGAGACCAGTGATTATACTTATTTGCAACCAGTATTGGGGCTCGATTGGAACCACCAACACTGTTGGAAACATTCAGTGATAACGATTGTGCCATTTTTGAAGTTTTTTTTTTATTTTTTAGAAATGAGCTTCAGTGGTATAGAGGGCTCTTTGAAAAATCAGAGTTCCGATTTTCAAAAAGCAGCCACTATGGCTCTAATACCAATTGTTGAGAGAAAAACTTTGAGACACACTTGAACAAAGGGTTAGAACAAGTATATAGCGGAATAGTTAATCTCGAAGGATCTGTTAGCTCAACAATAATATTAATAGTTAGAAGTTAGCGAGTTAGATGCAGAAAGTAAAGTAATGTAAATGAAAACAATTGTTATATCAAGAATACACATAAGTTGATTCATAATGTAGAATGCATTCAAACCAATGTTAGTAAGTGAGATCAAACTTAGTGATTAAGTCACAAAGACTTGCTCCGAAGAGTGATTGCAAACTGCTATGTAACAGTAATTAGTATGGTTGAGTAAGAAAGAGATAGAAAGGATAAATCCAGAGAAAATGTATTAGAAAGTGAAGATGTGTATCTGATACAAAGAGCATGGTCTCTATTTATAGAGACGCAAGAGTTACAACACAAAAGTTTTCTATGAGTAGCCATGCAAGGTCTACTGGACAATAGAAATAAAAGAGATAAGACAATATAGACTGAGTACAAAATCAAGACTGCTGATCCTTGGACTTCGGTTGCAGATGACTGAAGTAGAAAATCTTGGTTGCGGCTGTGGTGCTGACTGCGGTAGGGAGAAGTTCAAGAGGGTCACTTTTAATGATTCAACAATTACTGCCTATAAAATGGCAGTTTAATGGGTGTCCACTCTCACCCACCACTTCCTTGACTGGTGGAGGGTCGTTAGTTGAACGGGTAGGACAAGGACTATAATTCTCCATACATTAAAAGTATTAATCATAAATACTAAGTAACTAAACTCTTAGTAATACCCAATCTTAGTTACTTAGGAAAATGTGAATTTGGTGCTAAAACATGAAATTACAATTTGCACTTTGCTTAAGTCGGTTAGTGGAGTGTGTCTGGTTAACCGACACACTAGCTTGATTTAAAAAGGTAGGCAGAGGGTAAATTAATGTTTATCATAGTATCGGTGGAGCGTGTGTGGTTAGCCAGCACATCGATTGAGGGGTAAAAATTAAGGGTACCAAGTATGTTTGCATCGATATTCACACCTTGTTTTGTGATCCTCGGCATCCCAGTCACAAAACCTGAAGGGCACACTCGAGATTGAAACATGCCATTGAAAGTTCAATGAATCTAAAAAGATCTAGCAGTTTCAAATCGAATTAAAACCTAATAATTTATTTCGCTTTTCATGGTGTAAATTAGTGAATCGTCATTCACCTACCTTCAAATATTTTATAGCCTGGATTACTGCATCCCTCTTCCAAGTTATAAAATATTGTGTTGGGTCCTAGCTTTAATATTACATATTGGGTGTTATATTAAGGATTTAAATCAACTAACTTGAATTTCTCCCTTTGTAGATGTCTGGTTCAGACAACAATGATCTTCCTAAATCTTATGGAACAAGCTTTCCTAATGAAGATGACTTCCTGAGTTTGGCTCATGGAACTCATACTTCTCTTCCTCCTCCTCCTCTAATTATTCTCCCTAACCCACAAGCTCAAAGACTTGAAAAGTTCAAAATCACTCAAGCCCTGCTCGCAATGAAACATGAAGATGGAAGACATGTGTGTACTCATGTCTTAGGAATGAAGTCACACTTTGACAGGTTGAGAATGTTGGGTGTCATTGTCCTAAGGAAGTTGGCTATTGACTGGGTCCTTTAGTTACTTTCTGAGTCATATATTAAGTTTATTAAAGACTATTATGTGACAGATCATGACATGACCCTAGTAGATCTTTCTTATTTGCTCAATGTTACTGAATCAGAAATGATTTGGCGCAATAGTCAAGCAAATATCAGTGGAAGGTCTACTTCTCAAACTTTCATGGACATGGACTACGGTAACATTGGAATTCCAGAAAAGCTTTCTCTTTCTAATGGAAAGGGATCCGCCTTGGTCAACTCGGTTGACCGGAAGGTACAGAGAAAGTCTAAGTCAGGAATAGCCTTTTGTATAATTCCCGAAGAGTCTAGATGCTTTCATTGTGAAGAAAAAGGGCATTGGAAGCGAAACTGCCCTAGCTACCTGAAGGATCTGAAAGGAATCAAAAAGTTTGACTCTGATTCAGGTAAGTCCACTATCTAACTCTGTTAATTTCCTAATGTGTAACGATCCAAATTTCAAGACTAAAATAAATTCGTTTTGAAAACATTACTTAAAAACCTATTTGTTAATCAATAACATAATCAGAGTTTTAATTCCAAAACACATATCATTATCAGAGTAAAACATCCCAGGCTGACTACTCAATGGTGTGTGCCATGCGATCACCCCGAGCTCTTCCCTCCGCTACCGGAAGTACCTGAAACCAAAACTGAAAACCGTAAGCACGAAGCTTAGTGAGTTCCCCAACCTACCACATACCCTACATACACATATACTGCACATATTGGGCCACGCCCGCTACTTGGGGCCTCACCCCCTACCTTGGGCCTCGCCTGCTACAACGACCCCGCCTGGCTTCGAGGCCTGCTCGGAATTCAAATCTGTTTCACTTAGGCCTCTCATGTCACTAGGCCTCGCCCGCTAACATATACTAACACATAAACATATCACAATACATAAGCTAAACATATATTAATGAATCCTGTCCTAAGGCCTCACCTATCTTGGGCCTCGCCCTTGTCCTGTTACTGATGAGTCATGGAACCCCATCCACGCTCCTACTGATAGTGAGATACGGTCCCAGCCCACACTCACTCCTTCCCTATGAGATGTGGAACACTATCCACACTCTGCTATTGGTGAGATACGGGACCTCGCCCACACTCACCTCCCTACCAGGCACAAACAAGTATCACACAGACAACAAGTATACTCTATCATGCAAACCATTCCTTGGGCACCCGCCCGCTATCAATGGACCTTGGTCCTAAATATCATACTGGCATACAGTGCCTAGGGCTAACGCCTGGGTCATCCTACTCATATCTACATGGGCCGGAATTGTGGCCTTAGAACCATTCACACAAAGGGAAACTCACCTGCACTGCTAAACTTGCCAATAACTCTCTTGCTGCAGACCGAAAATTCTCCGAACCGCTGCTCCACTAGCTCCCCGAGCTACCAATATAAATATACATATCACTTAGTTCCAAAATGAAATCTAGAAACCAAACTAAGTCAACTCTGGTCAAAGTCAATATTTCTGGCTGACTCTACTCGCCGAGTCAGTCCTTTGACTCGTCGAGTACCTATATTCAGAACTCTAATAATGCGACCCAACTCGCCGAGTCACCCCAAGACTTGTCAAGTTCAATGATCTCTGAATCCCATCTTGTCCAACTCATTGGGTCACCATTCAACTCACTGATCTTAGCCTTAACCAGAAAAGGTTGAGGTTCTGCGATCCGACTCGTCGAGTTCTTGCCTATCTTCATCCAACTCGCCGATTCCACCCAGGTGACTCGCCGAGTAGCTTCAGTTTTTAATCCATACAGTGGCTTTTCGAGCCATGCAGGGGTTCCAACTCATAGATCCACCCTTCCCAAGTCTATTCCTCACGTAAAGTTGCAAACTTTACGTGAAACCAAAGAGATATGGGCTTAAAACACTCTAGGGATAGGTTTTGTGACCAAGGGGCTTCACCAACAACTTATTGGCATAAATATTATGGCTTTCTGGATCCTTAATAGCCTAAATCTGAGGTAGCAACATCAGACCTACTCCAAACTCGAAATAAACCTCCTCCATACCCAAAAATGCCCAAATCCCAACCATAAGATAGATCTAAATGCAATAAGGTCAGCTTATTACCTCAAGGGATCTGAAAAGTCACACCAACTCTGGATCTAAAGCCAATCCTTGAATCACCAAAGGTTCCCTTCCTCCTCCTTCCTTCAAATCACCCAAAATGGCAAGAAAGCTTGAATGTGCTAAAATGGAGGCTTAGCGTTTCATGTTCTGGTTAAGAGAGACTATAGAGAACCCTAAGGGAGAGAATGAGATGTTTATATAGTGCACAGAGTCCCGGATTTAGGGCTTTCCTCTTCAGACCGGACTCGCCTAGTCCTCTTGCTGACTCGTCGAGTCGGTTACTTACTCTTTGACCCGGATCCCGCTCGGACTCGTCGAGTTCCACCCTGGACTCGACGAGTTGACCCCCCTTGACTTAGGGTTTTCCTTTACTTTCTTGGTCTTTCTGATTATGGGTGTTACAACTCTCTTCCACTTAAACTAAACTTCATCCTCGAAGTTTCTCTACGGCCAATTGCCCTGCAATCTGCTTTCAACACTCTGCTTGGTAGACCTAACACCCGCTAACCACCTTCGTTGGACTTCCGCCCGGTCATTCTGACTAACATTAATCCTTGCGGATAATATTGTCGGGTTTACTCTAACCCTGACCATCCAGTAAACACAACTTACTCAACTGCCAATACATCTGGAACTCCCCGAGGCAACATTCCATAACTAACTACTTCCTTGGTCACTGTGAAGGTCCTATCCTTCGCCCAATCCATTACTCCCGCTGCTTCCAGTACGGGTCCTTACCGCCAGTATCCACTGGATACTTCTCACCACTTATAACTTAGTGATGAGCACCCCTCTCAGTGAATGGTGCGGATAATCCTTCGAGTAAAGGACTCGTCCGTACAACGGTTAGACTCAAACGAGAGCTGTGCAACAGGGTCAAACCCTTCCCTCTGAGATTATCCAACCTGTTGTGATGTGCATAGCACCCCTCTATCAACTAACCGTATTCCACCATAGTCTGCTTACCATCACTGCCACTGTCTGAAAATTTCTGTTGTCCCTTATCCGCCTTTCGGATGAAGCGACACCACCCTGGTCCCTACTGATCTATCAATATATGGATTACCGGCTCCCACCGATCGCTAGCCCCAACACAAACTTCTAGTCGCTCCCAGCGACTTCCGAGGAAACTTAGGCTACCTAATATTTCCCCCTCTACTCTGCCACTGTGGCGCTACAGTTCCTGGGATCCTCGATCCCCCAACTTGACCCTACGGTCCTTACCAGGTCCCACCTGTGCCACTAAAACTCACGGGCCTCACCCATGGTCTCATCCGACTATACTACTGAGCAACCCTGCTCTCAGGTCTCACCTATACTACTACTCACATACGGGCCTCCCCCACGGGTCTCACCCGGCCATACAGGCTAGCTCCATACTATTCTCATCTACTACCCATTCCTGATCCCCCACCTTGATCACTTAGGAGATAACGGCCTCGCCCAAAATCCGCTAACTAGGAGATACGGGCCTCCGCCCACACTCCGCTAACTAAGCTGCTAGGGAATGCTACGGCTTATACGTAGTCTTACAACACTTTCCATACTCACTGGCTGCTGACGAAAAATGTTGCAGCTCTCTCGCCGCTCTACCATGCTCTACCTGCTGTCTCTGCCACTGACTGCTAACACAAAAGCATCCCATGCTAACCGTTCTCAAAATTCCTCCTTCCAACTTCCTCGAGTCCTACAAGCGACCCTCCAACCCGAATTCCCAACCAGCTACAAACCATCTCGGTTTCTTGAACCAACTGTTGGGAAGTTTCTCAAACTCCCGACGTTGAACTCCTCAATCCATCAATAGATGTGCTACTTCTTTTCCTTCTCAGAGGTCGTGTACTCATCTTGGATTCGCATGCTCATACCCTTGTACACTCGGAGGGTTCTCCCCCACTTGATCCTGCTTATACCTCACTGCTCAATGCCTGAGAAGAATTCCCCATCTTCTCTGCTATACCGCAATCAATATGCTAAAGAACCAAGCTTGCCATAGCTAGGGATCTAACCGATCCATCACTTAATAACACATTTCTGAATCCAGCGGATCACTACTGAGTTCCACACAATCATGCTATAGTTACTGCATCCTAAGTAACCTGCTTCCATAAGGCACGACCGCTAACAACCATTTGTTATCAAAGGCACGCAGATGGCATATAACTAAATCACAAGCCAGCTGCTCAATTCTAAAATACTTACACCACCAACGATGCAGAACCATAACAATATAACCATGAATGAAGTAAACAAAAAGCGACAGTCGTGTACCTGCTACGTTCGGCGTTGCTCGTGCCTCCAAGGTAGTCATCTGAAAAGCCCTGGCTCCTACCGCAGGCACCTCTGCTCGGCCCTGACAACCATCTGTGATCCTCATAGTTGCAGGGGCAGGTGCTATCACCCGTCCTGCCGAAAACAAATTGGGGCACCGGGCCATCTTGTGCCCCCGCTGCTGCAGTGGAAACATATCAGGTCTGATCCCTGTATGGTGGTAGCCGTACAATCCCTACTAAGATGATCAGTCCGGCCGCACTTAAAGCAGCCTGAATCTCCACCACTACCACTCCTACACGCACCCTCGTGCGTCCTGCCGAACCTCCCACATCGGTTGCGGCTCTGGTACTCCCTCGATCTCAAATCTGACCCCTTGGGCCTTTTTCCCGAACTTGTGGCTACCTGAACCTCATCTGGCTTCCTCTTCCAGATCTGTTCCAAATCAGTCTCTCTTTCTCTAGCCCGATAAATCATATCTTCCAGCGTCTTATAGCCGGACCTGCTCACAAATTCCCTGATGTCAGCCCTCAACATCTCGTGATATCGGGCCTTCTTCATCTCCTCGTCTGCGACATACTGCGGAACAAGAAGGGCCCTCTCCCTGAACTTGGCGGTGATCTCCGCCACGGTCTCAGTAGTCTGCGCCAAATCCTAAAACTCCCGTGCCAGCTGCTGCACCTCAATCATCGGCGAAAACTCAGCCCTGAACTTGGCCGAGAAATCGCTCCAGGTCATCGCGTCCAACGCGGCATCATCACCAATGTCATGACCAACCTCCTCCCTCTAATCCCTCGCTTTGTCCTTCAGAAGACAGGAGGCAAGTCTGACTTTGTCCCCCTCGGGACACCGGCTCGTACGAAAAGTGTTGGCAACATCGGCCAACCACCTGCTGCTAGCGATGGGGTCCCTAGCCCCATGATAATATGGCGCTCCGCAAGCTCTAAACTCTCGGAATGTCATAGTACGCACTCCCATCAAAGCCACTATCTCGGTACGAAAGGCTCCCATCCTCTCATCCAAGATCTCCAGTATACCCTCCTTGACCGTGCCAAAGATCACAGGAGTCTGATCTAAGATACTGCACGTAACCTCAGCTAATATTTACTCCCTCATCCGCTCCTCGAGCTACTCGGCCCCTGAACCCGAGCCCAATCCCTCTCCGGTGCCTGATCTACCCACTGGTCTCTCATGCAACGTCACCATGCTGAAACATATCGCAATAACTATCAGGATACTCATCACTGTTGAGGGATCATACACAAACACTACAAGTTTCCCGGTCTCATCTCGTCTTTTCTCGAATCGAGTACGAATCCTCTGCTTTCAGTAGTACGGGCCCAAACTACCTTCCACATCTATCCGTACTTTCCTCGAGAACTGCTTCGACTCCACCAGGTCCCTTTCTCTATTACTACAGCTCCCAGCACTATCTCATCCTAGGCTTACCCTAGGGAAACCTCTGACTCAACTCAAACCAGCCCTCAGCTACTGAAGGCCTCCTTGTCATGCCAATTAGCCATCACCTGAATACAATCACATGTGACAAGGCTCGGATAATCCTTCGAGTAAAAGACTCGTCCCTACAACGGTTGGACTCAGACAAGTGTTGCGCAATAGGGCCAAATCCAGTACTCTGATATTATTCAACCCTGATCACATGTGACGTGACGTATTCACCTAATGGCTTACTCCCATCACTCAAAATCCCACAATGTACAAAGCAAGCAGCATTCGGACAAGGGAAAAATCTAACCATAACATACTCAACAATCATAATCTCATATCAAGAATCTGCACTAGCATGCAACATAAGCTCATAAACTCAGGCATAACCTAAACAGGCTATCCTACTACTGTCTAACCAGTACTATCATGCAACTCAAAAGCACATATAACAGGCACATAAGGCATCCTCCCTAGATCCTTAGTCCTAATCTATCATGCTGTTCTACTAACTGATAATCATAACATAAACTTGTATGGCTATTTTGGGGTACTTAATTGAGCTCGGCTGATTGCATGCACCACACCCGTTTCTCTTATCAAAATTCTTTTCTTTCTGAATTCTTTTTGCTTCACTAAAAATGTTTCCATTCTCAAAACCCTTTTACAAATTTGTCTTTTCCTTTTGAAAACCTTTATACCAATCCCTTAGTTTGAGTTCATACACGCCCGAGGGTATGTCCGAATCCCTCACACCAAGGCTCTGATACCAACTTGTAACGACCCAATTTTCAAGACTAAAAAAAATTCATTTTGAAAACATTACTTAAAAACATATATGTCAATTCATAACATAATCAAATTTTTAATTCAAAAACACATATCATTATCAGAATAAAACATCCCAGGCTGACTACTCAATGGTGTGTGCCATGCGATCACACCGAGCTCTTCCCTCCGCTACCGGAAGTACCTGAAACCAAAATTGAAAACCGTAAGCACGAAGCTTAGTGAGTTCCCCAAACTACCACATACCCTACATACACATATACTGCACATATTTGGCCACGCCCGCTACTTGGAGCCTCACCCCTACCTTGGGCCTCGCCTGCTACAACGGCCCCGCCTGGCTTCAAGGCCTGCTCGGAATACAGATCTGTTTCAATTAGGCCTCTCATGTCACTGGGCCTCGCCTGCAAATATATACTAACACATAAACATATCACAATACATAAGCTAAACATATATTAATGAATCCTGTCCTAAGGCCTCACCTATCTTGGGCCTCACCCTTGTCCTGTTACTGATGAGTCATGGAACCCCGTCCACGCTCCTACTGATAGTGAGATACGGGCCCAGCCCACACTCACTCCTTCCCTAACTTGGGCCTCGCCCCGGTTCTACTGCTAATGAGATGTGGAACACCGTCTACACTCTACTATTTGTGAGATACGGGACCTCGCCCACACTCACCTCCCTACCAGGCACATACAAGTATCACACGGGCAACAAGTATACTCTATCATGCAAACCATTCCTTGGGCACCCGCCTGCTATCAATGGACCTTGGTCCTAAATATCATACTGGCATATAGTGCCTAGGGCTAACCCCTAGGTCTTCTTACTCATATCTACATGGGCCGGCATTGTGGCCTTAGACCCATTCACACAAAGGGAAACTCACCTGCACTGCTGAACTTGCTGATAACTCTCTTGTTGCTGACCAGCAATTCTTCGAACCGCTGCTCCACTAGCTCCCCGAGCTACCAATATCAATATACATATCACTTAGTTCCAAACTAAGTCAACTCTGTTCAAAGTCAATCTTTCTGGCTGAGTCACCCCAAGACTTGTCGAGTTCAATGATCTCTGAATCCCATCCTGTCCAACTCACTGGGTCACCATTCAACTCACTGATCTGAGCCTTAACCAGAAAAGGTTGAGGTACTGTGATCCGACTCGTCGAGTCCAAGAACAGACTCGCCGAGTCCATGGAAATATTCAACAGACTCGCCGAGTTGTTCTTCCAACTCGTCGAGTTCCTGCCTATCTTCATCCTACTCGCCGAGTCCACCCATGTGACTCGCCGAGTAGCTTCAGTGCTTAATCCATACAGTGGATTTTCGAGCCATGCATGGGTTCCAACTAATAGATCCACCCTTCCCAAGTCTATTCCTCACATAAAGTTGCAAACTTTACGTGAAACCAAAGAGATATGGGCTTAAAACACTCTAGGGCTAGGTTTTGTGACCAAGGGGCTTCACCAACAACTTATTGGCATAAAATTTACGGCTTTCTGGATCCTTAATAGCCTAAATCTGAGGTAGCAACCTCAGATCTACTCCAAACTCGAAATAAACCTCCTCCATACCCAAAAATGCCAAAATCTCAACCATAAGATAGATCTAAATGCAATAAGGTCAGCTTATTACCTCAAGGGATCTGAAAAGTCACACCAACTCTGGATCTAAAGCCAATCCTTGAATCACCAAAGGTTCCCTTCCTCCTTCTTCCTTCAAATCACCCAAAATGGCAAGAAAGCTCTAATGTGCTAAAATGGAGGCTTAGGGTTTCGTGTTCTGGATAAGAGAGGCTATAGATAACCCTAAGGGAGAGAATGAGATGTTTATCTAGTGCACAAAGTCCCGGATCTAGGGTTTTCCTCTTCATACCGGACTCGTCGAGTCCTCTTGCCGACTCGTCGAGTCGGTTACTTACTCTTCAACCCGGATCCCGCTCGGACTCGTCGATTTCCACCCTGGACTCGACGAGTTGACCCCCTTGACTTAGGGTTTTCCTTTCCTTTCTTGGTCTTTCTGATTATGGGTGTTACATAATGGTTGATTATCAATACATGATTTGACTAAGTTACATTTTGATGTTTGGCAGGATCAAGCAAAGGAAAGGAAATCTAAAGAAAGAGTATGCTGAATCTGATCCTGAAGATGGATTTCTATCGCATGGTTGAAGATTAGATTTTTAAGCTACTACTTAGGGGTTATGATATATTGCTAGAAAATATGTAATAGCCAAGTTTTCATTTCAAGTTGAATTGTAAGGAAAATAGTCTTTTTGTATTTTTATAAATAAGTAAAAATTTGAGTTTATTTTATATCTCCTTGCAATGACTTTTATTGAAAAATTGATCTTTATATGTTTCTAGCAATAATGGAAATGTGGATTTGAATCTTTCGTTTCTGGTAGTGTCTAAATTTACCAAATAAGGAAAGCTTCTCATCACCCAAGTTTTCAGTAGGATAGAAACTTGGAATCATACAAGTTGTACAGTATGATGAACGAGAGCTTTCAGCTTGGAAAAAAATTAAGACTAGTTCCTTGTTCACATGTATATGTTAGTCAAGTGAATGACTAAGGGATCGAGTACACATTCTTGTGCTCTGATCAAGGTCCACCACAAAAGGTTGATAAGACTATTCGTCATGATTTACTAAGGTTTAGTAAATATGGTTATGCTTACAAGTTTAAGTTTAATTATGAAACATTGAAAAAAATTTCAGTGTATGGCAAGATGAATGAGAAGAATCAAATTAGGCAGAAGGATAAAAGTTTCTCAAATCTAAAAAGATAGGAGAGTACTTTAGTATCATGTTTTGTGGTCATTTTAATGATTAAGAAACCATTTCACAATGGGTCCTCTAAAGACATCTTAGTGCATTCATATGGCTAAGAATAGGAATCAAGAATTGTTGAAATGATTAAATCAAGAAGATGAGTCAAACTTCGTTCCAAAAACAATTCTTAGAGTCATACTCCAAGATTGTAACTTGAGTGACGTATCTTAAAGAAAGGTTTATAACACTAGTCAAATGTAAGAGTAAAGTGTATCCCACTCTTGTACATTTGAAATTGGTAAGTTGTGATGTTTTGGATAAAACAGAGACCTACTTAAGCCAATTGTGTGAAGGGTTTGTCTTGATAAAGAATCTGCACTATCTCTTGAAAATTTGGCAAGTGAGTCTTATATGTCAAGAGGGCAGTGGGAGTCTTAAAGATCTTGTAAATACTTTTAGATCTAATCAAGAAGGAAAAAACCTATAGTTTATCACTAGCACACGACTTGAGGTTTATAACCTATCGTGTTGACATATTTTTTATTTTTGTGCCCACTCTTGTTCAGGAGTAATAGACAAAAGGGGAATATGGAAATGTTCCCATAAGTGGAAGGTATTCATTAAATATGTGTAAGATTAGGAAACTTAATGCAAGAAGAATGTTCAAAGGCAATGAACTTTGAATACAAGACTTCGTTTCCATGGAGTTGATCTCCATTGGAATACTTTGTAATGTCAGTTGACAAGTCTTTGTGACTTTGTGCATACTCATTACAAGGTAAATTGCAGGAATTTGGAATTCCTGCATTTGTGGTAAGGATTTGGGATTGTGAAATGAGGATCATTGGAATTATGTTCAATCAATCTAATTCACAGAGTAAAGATCATAGAAAGAACATAGTGTGCATAGTTGGCGTATGGCATGACTAGTGTTTAGAACAACATAGTGTACATGCTTGGAGCATGGGACAACTATTGTTTTTAATTCAAGTATAAAGTTGATAGTTTGAAATAGTATACAATGAATGATCGATAATCCATATGGTGATAAATAAAAAGTGTTTTGCTTTGCATGTTTTCACTTCCAGAATAACTAAGTCAATCTTCCTGAATGACTAAGTTATTCAAACCGTCCACAGTCGGTCATATGTTGGAAGTAGATATGAATCAAGAATGTCATGGGTTGGATTGTAGAGGTCTAAGATTTTGGACAAAGTGGTGCTACAACACTCATGAGTGCTCATAAGTTCTGAGTATTGGATTCAACCCAGGCTCACCGGGATCACTTCATGGAATTTATCTCGAGTGATCGTAAGACGGTAATATCATATAAGTCTTCAAACCTAGAGATATGACTTGTTGCCTATGAGTTGGTTATACATTGATCGTACGAAACCGCATTGGTAACTCGATGTTATAAAATGTGCCTTTGTGTATGATTCAACAAGTAGAAGAACAAGCATATGAGTCAAAGTTTATCTGTTCCTTCCTGGATTAGAAGTGATATTTGGGCCCCTCGATGATCTTGTGTTGACCCATGTACCGGGCCCGGTTAGAACTAAGTTGATCTGTTCACTTAAGTTCTATGACAAACAAATCAGAAATCGGGAAACAAACTGCTGGACAATAAGTAAGACATTTTTCCATGTATTTGTCCGGCTAATATCTAGAACAGAGGATTATATGATCACTTATCTTAAATGGATATCATCGTCATCTCAGTTCCGCGAGACCTTGAAAGAGCTACGATTGCTGATCAGTTCCTGAAGTTATTCTTGCATATATAGTTATTAGACTTATCCAAGTAGGAGACTATAGGATTAGGTGTCTAAGTTCATAACTATTATGGGATGTACTTGACCTGATCAGCATGGTCTATTTGGGTTGCATTACATCATGCATTTGGATAAAGTCAAATGAGAGAAATAACACTTATGGTTTATTAATATATGGATTGATTGTGTAAATCATCCATACTTGTATAGTGGGCTAGATGCTCCATGGATTATCAAGTTGGGCTACGGTCCATAGGATGCTCCATGGATGCTCCATGGGAGTTACAAACCCATGGGTCATGGAAATGAAGAGTCATGTCACATTAGGTTTTACATGGTGTAACCCTAATTATGACACACTATATAAGCAATATGTTCTAGACCAAAATCGGCACTAGTGTAAGAAACAAGAGGGCATAGCCGATTTTAGTAGTGTGACATTTCTCTCAAGTTTATTCCAAGTGCATTTGGTGTTGTGTGAGACATTTGAGGCATCACACTTGGGGTGCTAGGCTCACAAGGTTTTCAAGGAATCCAAATCACTACAAGGTATGTTTTCTTACTATCTTTTATGATTAAAAGTTCCTTTATATGCTAGATAGGTTAAGAACCTTGGAAAATCAATTTTCCATGTATCTTAGATAAAACATAGATCCAATGTTTCTAGGGTTGCATGTACACCATAGGAGTGTTAGAATGCTCAAAACCCATCATTAACAAGGTAGGAAAAGGGTGACTTAAGGTTTTTCATAGGTCGGCGGAACGCGTGTGGCTAACCGGCACATCGAATGATTGAGAAACATTAAGGGTACCAAGTAATTTCCATGGTTACTTCCCTGAGGAGTTAGCAATAGATATCATTTTGCACTCCTTACCATCGTGTTATGATCAATTCCGCATGACATACCACATGAACAAGGAGGAAGTTACCCTCAGCAAGCTTCAAGGACTCCTAAAGACCGCTGAAACAGGTCTTAAAGGTAAGTCAGTTGTTACCACTCCTACTCTTACTCCAAACTCCGCCCCTGTCCTGACAATCAGGAAAAGTAGAGGGAAAAAGAGGAAGAACCCTTCGATGGGTACCAAGGGTAAGACCCTTGATGGCTCCTCTTCAAGTGGAACCAAGAAAGGTGTCGCCACTCCTTCTTCTGACCCAAAAGAGGCTGAATGCTTCTATTGCCATTAAAAGTCGCATTGGAAGCGGAACTGCCCAAAGTACCAGCAAGATATTAAGGATGGGAAAGTGAAACCCACCCATGCAGGTAGTTACACAATATTGTCCAATAACTCACCCTATTCTAACTCTTGGGTCCTTGATACATGATATGGAATTCACATATGTTCTGATTTGCAGGGACTAAGAAGAAGTGAGAATGTGGAGCATGGAAAGATAAACTTGATCATGGGGAATAGGAAAGCTTCACCTGTCACCAAGATTGGAGTTTATTCTTTGTTTCTAAGTAGTGGGCTTACATTAGATTTGAATAAATGTTGTTACTCGCCTGAAATGGCAAGAAATATTATTTCCTTTCATGCTTTGTACAAACAAGGGTTTACCTTTTCTTTTGATAATAAAGTTGGTGGAATAAATGTGTTTTTTAATAATGTTCTTTATTTTAAAGCATTACCTTTTGATGGTGTGTATGAAGTTGTGTCTATTGTAGATAACCTAGGAAATAATGTGTCGTGTATTGATTCTTCTAATAATAATAACTTGGATAAAGCATCATTATCGCATTGTCTTCTTGGACATGTAAGCAAGAAACACATAGGCCAACTCCAAAAGGATGGAGTCTTGGAGTCATTTGACCTAAAGTCAGATGATAGTTGTGAATCATGCTTACTTGGAAAAATAACAAAGTCACCCTTTACTGGTTCTTGTGCAAGGGGTGAAGGTTTGTTGGATCTACTACACACAGATGTGTGTGGACCCTTCAAAACTGCCACAAGGGATGCTAATCGTTATTATGTGACTTTTACAGATGATTATAGTAGATATGGATATGTCTACTTAATCAAGCATAAGTCAAAGACTTTTGAAAGGTTTAGAGAGTTTAAACAAGAAGGCGAGAATCAATTGGGGAGGAACATCAAGATGCTTTGATCTGATCGTGGTGGTGAGTATCTTAGTATAGAGTTCCTCGACTATCTTAAGGAATGTGGGATTGTCTGACAGTTGACACCTCCCAGGACACCACACTTGAATGGTGTGGCTAAGAGGCATAATCAAACCTTGTTGGATATGGTTCGTTCCATGATGAGTCGAGCTTCGCTACCAATCTCATTCTAGGGGTATGCCTTAGAGACTACCGCCCATATCCTTAATCTAGTCCCTATAAAGAAAGTTGCCAAAACTCCTCATGAGATGTGGACTAGAAAAGTTCCTAATCTAGACCACATCAATATTCGGGGTTGCGAGGCTTTCGTGAGGTGTGAGACTCACAATAAGCTCGAACCTCAAAGTGAGAGGTGTATTTTCATCAACTACCCACATAAATCCTTTGGTTACCTCTTCTACAGACCCAGTGAGAAAGTGGTATTTGTAGCAAGAAGGAGTGTCTTTCGAGAGAGAGAGATTTCATAAGCCAAGGAACAGTAGGAGGCAAATTGACCTCAAAGAAATTCAAGAGTCAAGTGGTGAAGGAACTTCAAACCCTAGCAGTCAACTTGAGGAGGAAACTTCTGTTGATCCAATTGACAAGTCTGTACCTATAAGGCGTTCCACAAGGGTTAGGAATGCTACTAAGCACTACTATGGTTTCCATATTACTGCGGAAGGTGAGACATTTATCAGTGATGAGACACTGGTAAGTCTGGATGAACCTAACAACTATGCGGAAGCCATGGCAGGACCCGAGTCTGCTAAATGGAAAGAGGCAATGGACGGCGAGATACAGTCCATGTATGAAAATCAAGTTTGGAACTTGGTTGACAATGTACCAAGTCGCAAGATAGTTGGGTGCAAATGGATCTTCAATAAGAAGACTGACATGGATGGTAATGTACACACTTACAAGGCGCGGCTGGTTGCAAAGGGTTTTTCTCAAACTCTGGGAGTTGATTATGATGAGACCTTTTCACCAATGCAAATGGATCTGGACTTCTTTCACCTTGATCTATCTTCTAGAGGTATAAAGTTTGAATCTTGATGATGCATTTGTTAGATCTAACAAGTTTTGAATGTTATGAGCTTTTGGTCATTTTAGTGCATAAATTTTAGATCTTGAAAGTGTGTGACCTTGTATGGATAAAGTTGGAAACTTTATGCATCTAAACATCATTTTGATTCAGAACTAAAAGTTGGAGACTTGTACTTAATGGATTAAGTTGAAAAGAAAATAAAATTTTGGTCCTTTTTAAGACTTAAAGACTAGATCTTGTTTGTTGGGACCATTCTAATGAATAAAGTTGGAAACTTTTTCCATTATAAAGCTATTATGAACTATAAAAATGTGATCTTGTCCCTTCTATCCATTCCATGCAAGAGTTATGATGTCTTATTGGGTTAAGAACATAGGGTTTTGGACAATAAGCACTTTATAGCCATGCAAAGTCATAAATTTGGAAAATTTATAACTTAGGACATAATTTTGGGCTTAGATCAGAGTTTTAGATGTAAGAACTATTGGAATAAGCTCTTAGTGGATTTTTAGGACTGAGCTGAGTACGTTGGGTGTACCTGGTGATACACTGCGCGTATGTGGTCAACGCCTTGCTATTGGTCAACGTTAGAGTATGTTGGGTGTACTCTCTTGGTACGCATGGCGTGTTGGATAAGGTGTCTAAGTCCATAACTATTTCTGGTATGTACTTGACCTGGTTTGGCATGGTCCATTTGGGTTGCATGGCACCATGCATTTGGATAGACTAAAATGAGAGAAATAACACTTATGGTTTATTAATATATTATAAGTTCTAATATATTAATAATATTATTTAATTAGTATTGATCAAGAATTATTTAAGTGATCAAAAAGGTGACTAATTAAATATATGGGTTGATTGTGTAAATCATCCATACTTGTATAGTGGGCTAAATGCTCCATGGATTATCAAGTTGGGCTAAGACCCATAGGATGCTCCATGGAGGTGAATACCCACGGATCATGGAAATGAAGAGTCATGTCACATTAGGGTTTACATGGTGTAACCATAATTGTAACACACTATATAAGGATCCATATGTTCACCAAAATCGGCACTTTAAGTAAGAAGGAAGAGGGCTAGCCGATTTCAAATAGTGTGACATTTCTCTCAAGTCATTCCAATAGCATTTGGTGTTGTGTGGGACATTTGAGGCATCACACTTGGGGTGCTAGGCTCACAAGGTTTTCAAGGAATCCAAACTACTACAAGGTATGTTTTCTAGCTTACTTTTATATCAAAAAGTTCCCCATGTATGCTAGATTAGATTATGAACCTTGGAAAATCAATTTTGCATGTATCTTAGGCAAACATAGATCCAAGGTTTATAGGGTTGCATGAACTCCTTAGGAGTGTTAGAATGCTCAAAACCCTACAGGATGTACTCTAGTGGGAAGAAATATTGACTTTTGGACCTTGACCGTTGACTTTGACTTTGACCAGGGTTGACCAAGTTTGACCTAAGGGTATTTTGGGTTATCGGGTTAATTATTGATTAAGATTGTATTTATTGTTAGTTGGCACGAGGTTATCTGGTTTTGGCGGTCCGAGCAGTTATTTGATTATCAGTGGATTGAGGTGAGTCTTCCTCACTGTACTTATGTGTTGAAGGCATCAAGACCGGCCCATTAGATTAGATATCCTAATATGTGATAGTATGATGCTATGCTTAGTGATCTATAGATCTACCTGATTTTCTAATGACTGATTATGTGTTTATCTGTATATGTGCACATATTTTTTTTGGTGGTTGAGGCTTTACTATTTTGTGTGTGAGCCATCAGATCGAGGGTATTCCAACCCAATGGTTGACTGTACCCGATTTATGAATATGTTGGCATTCCAAACTAGGGTATTCCATACCGAGGATGACTGGACCCTATGATTCATTGGGCCTGGGGTATTCCAACCCGATGGTTGATTGGACCCAACATGATTGTTATGGTGTATGGTGAGACTGGACTGCATTGTGAGTCAGTCAATAGGTCGGGGTATGCCAACCCGATGGTTAATTGGAACCGACATGTTAGGTATTCCAACCCGATGGTTGATTGGACCAAACATGCTTATGATACGAGGGTATTCCATCTCGAGGTGACTGTGCCCATCGTAGACATGCCTGGTATTCCAACTCGAGGATGATTGGGCCAAGCATGAGTTTTTTTGCATGTGATTTTTTTGTAATATGTATGTGGTGGTACTTTGGGGGAACTCGCTAAGCTTTGTGCTTACAGTTGCAGTTTATTATTTCAGGTGCTTCAGATGGTTGTGGCAAGGGGAAGGCGTGACTGTACACGTCCTTGGTTTTACAACTGATTGGATCTTGGGAAACTCTGATTTTAAATCATGTTTTGGAAACAATGGTTTAGTAAACACTTATATTAGTAAATGGGTTGTTTTTAAAGGTTTAAATTTGCTGAAATTTTTGGCATGTTACAAGTTAGTATTAGAGCCTTGGTATGAGTGAATTGGAGGAACACTCGTGTGAATCCAGTCTCAAACTAAGGAAATAAAAAGGTTTTAAAAATGATTTTCAAAATTGTTTTCAAAATAATCAAGAAGGGATGCAATGTGTACGATCAGCCAGAGCCAGTAAGTAGGCCCCAAATTACAACACTATTATTTGATATTGTGATATGTTAGAATAACATGCTAGTGCTAGGCTAAGGATATTTAGGAATTACATGATAGAATTTCCTGATTATATGATGATTGATAGCCTAGGTTTCTTTCTTATACGAAACTGACATCATTACTATAGTTGCTTGGTGTATGAATCATAGTTGTACATAACTAAGATTCTATAGACTGAGAATGTTTGGTTTGGGGTTATTTCTTGTTCTTGTTTAATGAAGGGCTTAGGGTAGAATTCAGCCCATACTATTAGTAGCACATGATCCATACTCAAATTAAGGACAGTTTCGGGGATTCTAAGGGATGGTCAAGAGAGATAACATGGTTTATACCATGATTTGTGGCAGTAGGTCCATATCTAAAGATCTTGTGGTAGAGTTGCTCGAGGCCGTGCATTCGACTTCCGAGACTCAAGAAGGAAACGGCTTTTATGATCGCCTAGAGGAATGTAGTTGAAGAGAGTGGTTGATTGATGGTTTAGACTATCGTCATATGTGGCAGGGGTGGTTCCCTTTCGTTCTCCGAGTACGGAGAAGGAGTGAGCAGGCTTACGACTTTCAGAGTTAGTATGTAAACCCAACATGGGGTATGTTGGTTGTGGTGTTTGGTGACAGTATGTCAGCGCAGGAGTGTACAGGTGGATTGATGTGTTATGGATGCTTTATGATGTGATCAAGGGTCTGTGTTCTTGGTATATAGGCAAGTCAGGTACCAAATAGGTGGTTGGGATTGCAGGCTAGGAGGGATGTTTTGGATCGTAAGTCAGTGTTGGCTTATGCTCTTTCAAGGAATCCTTAATGTCAAAATGGCCATGATTGGGGAAACTTCAGAGATCTTCAGCTGAAATTCAGGAATTGCCTTAAGATTTTTTTGATCCTTATCTGGAAGATCATATTGTGTGTATGATTCATTCTATTGTCGGGGATGGTTGTACGTGGTTAAACCGATCTAAGTTATGGTTTGGTTACAACACGAGTAGGTGGTAGTTCGAACCCTAAGTGGGGGAGAACTGGGTATTCTGCTTGGAGGATCATCGATCTACTCAGGTTCGTAGTATTGAGAGAATGGTTCCTAGGGATATGCGGTGTGCGTATGTGGGATCTTGGTTCAGGATTTGGTGAAGGCATGGGTTTATAGTAGGTGGCAATCAGATGTATATGTTCATGAGACACATGAGTTGTGACTCAGCATGAATTGGTTGGTCAAGGAGCTAGTTTCATTTATTGGTTTCTTGTGGGGTGCCAAAGATAGATGAGGAGCCACTGGGACACTCAGGTTGAGTATTGGTTGCGGTGGGAATTTGTCAGCTCGTTGCATGGATTTCTAATTATAGTCTAGCTTGTTCGGAGGTCGATCAGGGAATCAGTTTTAAAATTGGGTGCGATCAGCTCTGCGCGGTTTTTAAATCATTTGATCTAATTTCAATGCGTACTCAATTTCTAGTCGCGTCGGTTGTCATTCATCAAAGGTTCTCCAAAATGTTCAAGTTGTGATATTTGAAATACAATGGATGTGTCAAACTCTCATCAAGTTCATTGTGTTTTATGTTCCTTTGGTCTCTGGGTATCTTTACCCTCAATGATGGTGCTGTGGAATTTAGGTTCATAGTCGGCTCAAGTTTTGGCAGCATTCAGTTTCACCTTGGAAGTCTTCATGGTCTGGTTGCGCATTTGTGGAATCTATTCAGTCTCAACCAAGGTATGGGGTCTTGTTCCGATCATTCATGGGGATATATTATGTTAGGGATGGAGGTTTTTCGTTTGATAGAACTCTGGTATTTCTCTCCTTTTTGGACGATGTTATGGGTTCTCTATGGATGTGCATTGGGGTAATTCATTATATGTATTGCCGAGAAGGGTGTATGCGACTGGACAAGATAGCATTGGAGCACTTGGTTCGAATTATATGCATGGTTCTTTTGGGTTAGGGCCTTTGAATTAGATCAAGAATACGACCATTTATCCTAGTATCAGGTCGTGTGTGACCATGATTTTGTCATATTTTGCATTGATAGCAATGTGTTCTGTGAAAGGAATTGTGTGTGGTAAGACCATGGGCGGTGACCATGATGGGATAGACGTGTCGTAAGACTGCGGGGTAACCATAGTATTCACTAGACTTGCAGCTAGTATGGAATTGCTGTAAGTCTACAATTGGATTGTAGCATTCACCAGATTGAGGTAGACCATCGTTGAGGTTGTCGTGAGTATAAAACAGGATCAGCTTGTACCATGGGTATGGCAAACAATGGGGATGGAGAGCATATCTCTGTTATGGGAATAGGACCATTGGGGTCACAGATGGGTTGGGACTTTGTAGCTCTCGTTGGGTGAGACCCATGGGCAAGGCCCGTATAATTATGACAATACAGGTGAGACCTGGTAGAGATCGATTAGGTCAAGGAATTAGATTATGGTTTTAGTAGGATGATTATGTGGCCAAGGAGTGGCATAGAGTGGTATATAGGCTAGAATAGCCTTATCTGTTGGACTCTTAGGAACCTGGTGGCTGGATCAGGTGTGAGACTTGTAGTCTCAGCGGTGGTTTTGCGGAGTTTATAACCTGGTTTAGGGAATGGTCGCCATAAATCAGAAGAGTTTCGGGTGAAACGCAAGTGTAAATCCTTGGATCTCAAGTTATGGGTTATGTACCAAGTTGGCTCTTAGTTGAGATTCGCATCGAGAATCGTTAGTATATAAGTGCAAAATCTGTATCTCATCAAGTTATGGATTTAGGAATCGGTATGTTGGGTTATCATTTTGAAGGTTCAAGGTCAAAAGGATGCTTCGGTTCTGATGGTAGGAGGAGACCCTTATGATTGTATTTCGAAATGGTTCTACCTATGCGGAGGTCAGACAAGTTATGGGGCTTCAGAATTATAGAAGTAGTGTTTTCGATCGACAATTATGGGTTTAGTGATTTGTTCAGCACGAGAAGGTTTTGTTCATAATGTTGGTTCTCAAGAGGGTGGTAACGAGTGATTTCAAGGATGAAATCTAATTTAAGTGGGGGAGAGTTGTAACGCCTTATTCCAAATCATTTCCTATGTGGGGATGGTAACCCAAAGAACAACTATCATCAGGCTTAGGGCCTTTAAGGAAAATAGATTTAGACCCATATGGGTGTGGGTAATGTAATTTGGATGACCGGGAGTTCGGTCTGTGTTTTTGCGCCAATGGGTATTTTGGTAAACTGACAGTTTGGGCTTTTATGAATTTTGTATTTTTGTTCGGAAAGTTTTAAGGCAATGATGAGTTGATAGAAGTGTAGATCTTCTCATTACCTATCTGTGGATATAAATAACATCAAAAATTGGAGTTAGAACGAAGAAGTTATGCCCGTATGAAGTATGGTCGGTTTTGGGTTATCCTAAGTATGCTTAGCATACATAGGGGAGTACGTTGGGCATACTGAGGCACCTTGAGTACGTTGGGCGTACCAGAATTACATCGGGCGTATGTAATCAGTGCCCAAACCCTATTTTTGTGGTTTGAGCCCTATTTAAGCTCCTTAACTCCCCCAAACCCACTCCATTCTTAGCCTCTACCCATCCAACACCCCTTCCATGAAACCCTAACCCTAGTTGAGCCTTGTGTTCTAAAAGAAGGTCTTTTTGAGTGCTTTGGAGTATGAATGGTGCACCTTGGAGAAGAAGGAACTTCTTGGAAAATTGTTGGTTGCATTGGAGCTTGTAGATCTGGACTTTGTTCACCATGATCTATCTTCTAAAGGTATAAAGTTTGAATCTTGATGATGCATTTTTTAGATCTAACTAATTTTGGATGTTATGAGCTTTTGGTCATTTTAGTGCATAAAGTTTAGATCTTGAAATTTTGTGACCTTATTATGGATAAAGTTGGAAACTTTATCCATCTAAACATCATTTTGATTCAGATCTAAAAGTTGGAGACTTGTACTTAATGGATTAAGTTCAAAAAAGATGAACTTTTGGGTCCCTCCGAGACATAAATATTAGATCGAATTTGTTGGCACCATTCTAATGGATAAATTTGGAAACTTTATCCATTATAAAGCTATTATGAACTATAAAAAAATGATATTGGCCCTTCTATCCTTTCCATGCAAGAGCTGTTATGTCTTATTGGGTTAAGAACATAGGGTTTTGAACAATAAGCACTTTATAGCCATGCAAAGTCATAAAGTTGGAAACTTTATGACTTAGAACATCATTTTCGGGTTGGATATGAGTTTTGGATGTAAGAACTTAATGGAATAAGCTCTTAATGGAGTTTTGAGACTAGGCTGAGTAGGTTGGGCGTACCTGGTGGTACGTTATGCATACGCGGTCAGCGCCCCACTATTGGTTAACATCATAGAATGTTGGGCGTACTCTCTATGTACGCACGGCGTACTCCACTAGGAAGAAATATTGACTTTTGGACCTTGACCGTTGACTTGGACTTTGACCAGGGTTGACCACGTTTGACCTAAGGGTATTTTTGGTTATCGGTTTAATTATTGATTAAGATTGTATTTATTTTTAGTTGGTGCGAGTTTATCTAGTTCGGCAGTCGAGAAGTTATTTGACTTTCAGGGGATTAAGGTGAGTCTTCCTCACTGTACTTACGGGTCGAAGGCACCAAGGTCGGCCCAATATATTAGATATCATGATATGTGATAGTATGATGTTATGCTTAGTGATCTATAGATCTACCTAATTGTATGCTGACTGGTTATATGTTTATCTGTATATGTGCACATATTTTGTGGTGATTGAGGCTTTATTGATTTTTGCGTGAGCCAACAGACCGAGGGTATTCCAACCCGATGGTTGACTGGACTCGGGTTATGTATATATGAGCATTCCAATATAGGGTATTCCATATCAAGGATGACTGGACCCTATGATTGATTGTGCCAAGGGTATTCCAACCTGATAGTTGACTGGACCCGAAATGATTGTTATGCTATAAGGTGTGACTGGACTGCTTTGTGCGTCAGTCAACAGGATAGGGGTATTCCAATCCGATAGTTGATTGGACCCGGCATGTTTGGTATTCCAACCTGATAGTTGATTGGACTAAACATGCTTATTATATGAGGGTATTCCATCCCGAGGATGACTTGGCCCATCGTAGACATGCATGGTATTCCAGCCCGAGGCTGATTAGGCCAGGATTGAGTATTTGTCCATGTGATTTGTTTGTTATGTGTATACGGTGGTACTTTGGGGTAACTCACTAAGCTTTGTGCTTACAGTTTTAGTTTATTATATTAGGTGCTTCAGATGGTTGTGGCAAGGCGAAGACGTGACTGTATACATCCTTGGTTTTACAACTGGTTGGATCTTGGGAGACTCTGATTTTAAAATCATGTTCTGGAAACAATGGTTTAGTAAACACTTTTATTAGTAAATGGGTTTTTTTAAAGGTTTAAATTTGTTGAAATTTTTGTAATGTTACAACTTAGGAATATAACAGAGTCTCCTTTAACAAGTAACTATGAGAGGGACATATATGTGTTGGGTCAAAATATGGTTTATACTTTACTTTTCTAGGCAATTGTATTTTTCTGTAATATTTATGAATTTATGGTCTAGTTTACGGCTGAGTTTACGGTCGTAAACACCTTACGGCCGTAAACTCATTTACGGCCCATGTGTTTTCGGCCCATGTTCCCTAGTATAAATATAGGTGTTAGGGTGTGAGGAATAGATTGATGAACCAGAAGGAGTTTACGGCCAGAGAGAAAGGAGCGTTTGTGTAAGTGAATCTTGTGTAAGGAATTTAATTCATATTATCAATACATTGAGATTCATCATCTTCTTCTTCTCCTTCTCTTCTATTTTTATCTGACATCATCCGTTTGATTGGGATTCCGCACCATCAAACGGATCTGACTGATACACAGACAAATTAGGGACTTACAATTGGTATCAGAGCCTGGTTGTATCAGTCAAAAGGATTTATTGTTTCATCCAACAATCGAAGATTCTGTGTTCTCGGTCCAAGCTTACGGCCGTAAACACTGAGTTCACGGCCGCAAACCAGTCAAGTTCATCAACCGTGAAGTCTAGATTCTTGGGCCGTAAACCCTATTTTAGAGCATTATTTGATCTTATTTTCGTAATATTTTTGCGTTTTTGGATAGATCTCGCAAAAATAAGAGGGGTTTGTTCTTCGTGTTTTTCATAAAAAAAGGGTTTTTGATCGAGTTTTGGAGCTTCAAAGTCGAAAAATCGCTGTTTTTCACGTAATCGTTGAAGGGTTTTCGGCCGGAGCTTACTGCCAGAAACAGTTCACGGCCGGAGTATACGGTCGGAAACTGTACACGACCGGCGGCGGAGTTCGTGTTTGCGGCTAGGGTTTCCAAGCTTGCGGCTCGGTTGGAAGTATACGGCTCGGATTGTCTGCGGCTCGGCTCGGTTTGCGGCTTGGAGATCGGCTCGGCTCGGCAGCATCAGTAGGCACGCTTCGAATAAAAAGGGGAAGGGGACGCGAAGTAAGGAGGTGCCAGGGCTCGAACCTGCGACCTCCGGTTCAGCAACTCAGCGCACATTGCCAACTCCACTATCAGATCACTTGTGAAATCCTTCCGATATTTTAAATTTAACCACTACTAGTCGCATCCAACTTTCGAAATTTTGTCAATTTCACCCCAAAAATCAATTTCTTTCCTTTTTAAATATCTTTTTCAATCAAAAATTTTAATTTTTAATTTTTGACTTTTTACTTCAAATTTTGACTTTGACTTCCAAGTTTAAACTTTGACTTTTTCGTTTAACTTTTAAACTTTCAAATTTAATTTTTCGGTTTGACTTTTAAGTTTGACCTTTCAAGTTTGACTTTTGAGTTTAACTTTTTAAATTTGACTTTTAAGTTTGACTTTTGAGTTTAACTTTTTAAATTTGACTTTTAAGTTTGACTTTTCAAGTTTGACTTTTGAGTTCAACTTTTTAAATTTGCCTTTTGAGGTTTATAATCAAAGGGTTTGACTTTTAAGTTTGATTTTAGCTTCTAGTTATGCTTTTTAATTGATTTTAAGGTCTACAAGGGAGTTGAAAACATGAAAGAGAGTCGTCAGGATATCTTAAGACAAAATTTCAACATGTTCGATTATATCCCTGGAGAAACCTTGGAAGCTCAGTTGCAACGATTTACCACACTCACTACTGAGATGAATATAGCCGGGATCTTCTTGACTAAGTCCGAGATCAACAAAAGGTTGTTGAATTCACTTCCAAAATCGTGGGATATGAACGTGGCCATCATCAAGAAGACAAAAGATCTAAATCATCTTAGTCTTGCTGATGTTATTCAAGAACTTGATACTTTGAAGTGTAGAGAAACAATGAGTTCTGAAAACATTACGGTCACTAAAGTTACTTGTACTCCAGCTTGTGAAGCCACGATTAAATTTCTTCGGGAACAAATTGATGTATTTAAAAGAGAAGTTGAGGACCTGAGATATGATGGATATCAACTCAGGAAAGGACAGAAACCCCTGAAGGCTGAATTAAAAGCTAAAACCAAGGACTTTAGGAAACTTCAGGAAGAGTATAGCAGCAAGTGTGAAAATTATGATTATGTTAAGAGACAACTTGCTGCTGTAACTGAAGAACTTGACGCTTTAAAAATTAAGTGTGGAAAAACTGATGTCAGTTTCAAAAATTATACTGCGTCAAGTCAGACAGTCGAGTCCTTATATGAAACCCAGTTAAAATTCAAAGAAAATCAAAGCAAGGGTCTAGGGTATGATAGTGTTCCTCCTCCTTTCAATCATAACTACACATCCATCCCCATGACAAAGAAAGAAATTGACAGGGAGGCACATCTTCAATATGGAAAACGAGCTGGATTTGTGTCAGGAGGAGTTATTAATATGGAAGATACTTGATAAGTTATAAAACAAACTTGAAGATCGATTAGATCTATGAAACAGGTATTACGATGAACTCAAAACAGTAAATAAAACAAGAGTGGATCAAAATATGTCGAATGATTAGATCAAACAATCCTCAGCAGAGCTCGACTAAGAACTTCCGTTGTAGAGGATTACAAGAACGATAATAAACTTTCTGAATAATGCTCTGATCGTACTATTCTATCGTTAACCTAAGATGCATGCAAGCACCTATATTTATATACAACCCTACTAATCTCACGGATGGACAGGCCCAAACCGTAGATACAAGAACGGACTAACTAACGAGCCCAATAGACGCAATACTTAAAACAGAACACGACCCAACAATCTCCCCCTTTGCGTCAAATTAGAGCGAGACTACTTCTTCTTCGGGCCGGCAGCGGGAGCCTTCTTAACAGTATCAAACAGACGTGTGATAAGAGCGAGAATAGTCTGTCTGAACCGAATGTACCATTGTATCATGTCATCGAAGTACTTGACATCATCCGCTGAGTTCTGCTTGCATCTGTGGATGATCCCCAAAACGTGCTCTAAGCAAGCAGTGGTGTAGAGGTGTTTGTCAGCCAAGGCGAAAAGACATTTATGTCCTTCGTTCCTGGTGAACATGACCGAATTTCTTCTCAAGTCAATTTTATCCATCTGCATTTGGTTAAGATCACTGGCAGAGCCAACAGCAGATATTTTTGGTTTCTTCTTAAATACGTTTGCAATCTCCTGATCCATCAGTGCAACTTCCATGATGTAGCACACGAGCATCCTCTTCAAATGGTCGATAATCAGACCGTATTCAGCTTCGTTGGTGAGAAGGATGTTGTGCAAGATGATCCAATCATGGGGATTAAGGTTTGGAAGATCTGCAAGGGAAATAGCATGTTCGGTTTTAGCAGATACCCTAAGTACCTTGAACCGAATGTTGATGAAGTTCCCTTCACTATACGGCTTCAAGACCCGAACGTTGATAATTTTCTGAGCGCTCCAAGTCTGATACTGAGGTTGAGCAGCCTTCAGATAGAAATTAATTAAGTCCCGATCAACCTGTGGATGAGGATGAGGGAACTCTGCAACGTTGGAAAAGGCATGAAAGATGAACGCCTTTCGGGTCAGTGGCATGTCGAACTGAGAGTCGACAGTATTTGAACAATCAAGAGAGATTACGGGTTCCAGCCACAAGATACTCGGTGTGTCAATGGCTTCTTTTATCATCCTCTCAAGAGTCCAGGCAGGAAAAAGAGTTTTCCTACTCTCAAGAAGGTCGTGGGCTTCCTTCTGTTTTTGTTCAGCTTCTTCAGCCTCTCTTGCCACACGAGCACTGACATCAGCCTCATTGCGTCGACTTCTGTGTTTTAACAAGTCGGCAATAGTTTCGTCTTCTTCTTCTTCTTCTTCAGCAATATTTTTTCCTTTGTCTTTCACACCAGAACCGGAGGCTTGGCCTACTGGAGGAGGTTCGGTAGTGTCGGTTGCCTTTGAGGAAGTAGGTGGCTTAGACATTGTTTCCTTCTCTCCCCCTTGTTTCGGAATGGACACGAAATCAAGTAGCCCTTCGAGTTTGCTGAGTAGGGAAAGGGCGGGAGACAGCTTCTCTGCAAGGTCACGCCTCACAGTATAGTTAAGGATAGGATCATGTGCTTCGAGGATGTTGGAGATGGCAGAGTGGACATCCGAAACACACGATTTTATCACCTCCCTTTCAGATCGAAGAGAGTCAATCTCCTGTTGAGAGTGCGAGAGTTGAACACTCTTGACCTTTAGAGCAGTGGTCTTCCTGGAAAGAACATCCATAAGTGAGTTCTCAGCTGCCAAATCTTCTTGTAGCTTCGAAAGATGCTCATCAATGGTTGTGCGAAAGGCTGAGTTGTTGTCTGAAAGCGTTTGACGAAAAGAAGCAAAGGACTTCAACTCAGTGGAGACTGACGTTGCTAGCTGTTGAAAAATTGGTTCCAACGTAGTCTTGGCAGCATTTGCACTCTCCTGTAAAGACTTTAACAGGGAAGAGGCATCAGAAAATAGTTTATCGACTTTTTCGGTCGCTGCCTGACAGGCTTTTGTTGAGGCATCGATGGCGGAGGTTGCAGAAGCAATGGAATCTTGCTGAGCTTTTGAGAAGGCGTCAACAATCTTCTGAACCGCATCTTCAGAAAGGGATGACTGAGAAGTGGAAGATGAGGCGATAAGTAAGTCAATCTTGTCATGGAGCTACTTGAGATGTCGTTTTGTGACAGGAGACTCGTCATCATCATCACTCTGTACTTGAAACGGACTATAGTAGACCGAGTCAAATGTCATTCCCTCCCCGCCAAGGAATGGTTCTTCTTCCTCTGAAGCATGACCAGGAGAAGGTGGTGGTTGTGAAGCTGGTGGTGTAGTAGTATGGGTAGGTTCGGGTTGGGTTGTTTCGGGTGTTGGTGTAGGTTCGGGTGCTTTTGTGGTTTCGGGTGCAGGAGTGTTTTCGGGTGCATCAGTATGAACCCTCGTATCAGATACGTTGGCTCTAACATCTGCAGTGGATGTTGTGGTTGCTTTGGTGAATATTGGTGTTGGTATTGGGATTGAAGTGGGTGGTATTGAAGTAGTGGAAGTTATGGGGGAATAGAAATAGGAATGGTTTTAGGTGGAGAGTTAATGGGAGAAGTAGAGGCATGAACTTCGGGTGTGGGAGATCTGGCTAGAATGCTGCCTCGTGGAGAGTCATCAGAATCTGAACTCTCACCCTCAGACTCGCTTGAGGATGAAGCGATGATCAGCTTTCGCCTCGGCTGAGTTTTTCTCCTCTTCTGCTGTGGAGACGGAGCAGGCTTGGTGGGTTTCCTCTTCTTTGGAGATGGGCCCTTTGCTCCTTTTGCCACCTGTTTCCCCTTATTAGCCTTTTTGCCTCTTGGAGCAGGCTTGTCGGCGTCATGAATAGACTTCAACATCTCTGGAGTAAGATCCCTCGAACCAGAACGCTTGAATTCCTTATATGTTCTGATAATCCGGCTCTCAGCACGAACATCACCATACATAGTTTCCGGAATTGAACCGTTGAACGAAAACTTGGAAGCATCTGAGACAATGATCTTCGTGGTATGGAAGGTACCAATCGAAGACATTGGAGCACCAGCGACAATGGGGACGTGGTACTTGTCCATCACCCATTTCATGATCAAAGTCCAGAACCTAGCGTATGATATTTCGGAATGTCTTGAGGTAGAGGAGAGACTCTGGATGAGTTGTTGCCATAGAACAGACCCATAATCCATGTTGATGCCATTGTATATACCATACATTATTGACAGAAATAACCGACTGGCACCATCAGACCCAGCACTTCTTTCAGATAACCCTTTGAATAGAACAGTGAACAACCCGTTCCACTGTGGAGGTAGGAACGACTTCTTGAACTTCGTCACCGTAGTAAGCACCTCCGTATAACCCATGTTGTAAAACATGTTGAACAAATGCCCCATTGGAATCGTTTCAGGGTTAACCCTCGAACAAGCAGGTTCAAACCCTAACAGCGAGCAAAATCTCTGCTTTGAAATTGACGCCATGTGCTCAAAGACATCAAAGAAGATTCTGTCAACGACTTTGTCATAGTGAGCAGTTGCAAAGATCTGCGACAAGAACTCCATCGGAACAGTCTCAGCTTTGGTAAGTGCAGGAGCAATCGCAGAAAACTTCAAACACTCGATAATGGGAAACATAAAGGCGTCGTAAGCATGAGGGGTTAAATCGATGATTAGGCTTTGTTGTGGACAAATAAGCAAAATGTGGGATGTTGCGTGAACAGAAGATGAATATGCCATTACTTGAAGAAAGTGGAGAAGATGATGAACAGTAAAGTTTCAGGGATTTCTTGCGCTCTGGGAATTTTAATTGCAGTAAAGAGGTAAACGGTAAAGGATGTTTCCTTTTATACTGTGGTGTAAGGAGAGAGAAAGATCTTCCCAAATCTTCTATTGAAAGACGAAGGGGTTTTTCCGGATTTGACTGATGCGTGACAGTTGGGGTTGCCGATGATCACGCATGAGAGAGAGTGTCAGGTCCCTAATAACACGCCTTCCCATCAGGCGCCGTTTGGAGACGAGACGGTTCAGATTCACACGCGCCCCTTTTTTGTCGTTTGGAGATTAAACGTTTCCGATTCGCACGCTTTCCCTTTTAGCGCCATTTGAAATCAAATCGATTAGACTCCCGCCTGAGTCAGCATGTCTTTATCTTATCCCTTTAAATTGTAACGGCATCTTTTGAAAAATACCCCCACGTGGATTAAAATCAACCACAACCTTTAATCAACTGTCAATCCAAGTGAAATGCCTTGTAATTAATAGAACCTGAATTTAGGAAAATCAAAGATTTTCGTGCTTAGGGTGTAAATGAAAAGAAATAAAGCAATAATTTTGGGAAAATATGTGATGTCAATTAAGACACAAAACAAATGATCCCGGGCACGAATCTCTTCCTTCAAAGTCAAGAGAGACCTTAAAGTGTTTGTGTGGTTTCCCGTTGAATAACGATCAAACACTTATTAAGAAGTGTTGAAAGGCTTCTTTTAATTAGGCTTATTAGGGTGGCTTTCGCTTCAATTCAAACTTGCTAATCTTGATATAAGATAGAAAGTGAACGAAGTACTTGTGAGACCGATGTAGTCTATTGAACAAGTAGGTTGGAGATAATTTAATTTGGCTAGGAAATATATATATATATATATATATATATATATATATATATATATATATATATATATATATATATATATATATATATATATATATATATATATAAAATCTCAACAAGAATTTAAAAACTGGATCCCAAGGGAAGAAAGGTTATTGGTGTTAACAATTTCATAGGAATCACACAAAAGAAAATTTTGAGATTTCATGGAGGTACGTCCGTCAATACATTAGTGAAAACTTGAGCAAATTAATTGTTCACCGTCAATTCGTATTGGGTATTGAATTTTGGGTTTCACTTAGATCGTAGTGGCACGAAACTAAGATCATGAACACAGTAATTGTGCAACCATAAACCTCAGTGGTAATTTCTAAGAGTCTCAAGGGTTACGTTGGTGAAACGAATGTGATGGAGAAATGCAACATAGATGGCGTAAGAAATCAAAGTACCTCTGTTGTGAAAAATAGGACCAAGCAGAAAACTCTTATCTCATGTGAGAAGAGAGTTAGGTAGCTCATGATTAAAATAAATGAGAAAGCCTAATTGGGAAGACAAGGTTTGTTTATACCAAGTCATTAAGGCTATTATTCAGAATCAGGTGAGGCTTTTGACACATACAGCAGCATGCTTCTAGGGACACTTAGCTAATTCAACAATTTCCCCATAAACGAACACACAAGAAAAATAAAAATAAAATAAAATAAAAATAAAAAAAAAAACTAAATATTTTTGGAGTTTTTGAATTTATAAAAAAAATATTTTTGGAATTTTTGATAATAATAAAAAAATAGATTAAGACAAAAGAAAAAAAACAGAAAAATTTGGAACCGAACACGAGCGTTCGGTTTATTTCGGTTGTGAAAAACTTTGGAACCGAACCCGAGCGTTCGGTCTATTTCGGGTGAGAAAAATGTTGGAACCGAACCCGAACGTTCGGCATATTTCGGTTGCCAAAGAAAATAGGTTTTATAAAGAGAATAGCTTTGACAAAAAGATAACTGCATTTGGAACTATTATACATATGATCTACAACCAAGAAAACTACCTTTGATTGATGAGCGAAAAGCAGATTATTCAACCGAACCCGAGCGTTCGGTTCATTTCGGTACATTAGTACAAGACCCGAACCCGAACGTTCGGTCTATTCGCTTCTTACTTTTGAGTTTGAGAGGTAGTATTTGGTACTGACTCCGATTCCATCATACCTAGCCCTTGTAGAATTTTGTTGAACGATGCTTCAGGAAGAGCTTTGGTGAAGATGTCAGCCAGTTGATCAGTGGTTCGAACAAAATGAATTTCGACGTTCCCATCTTCCACATGATCCTTAATGAAGTGATACCTCAGTGCTATGTGCTTAGTCTTCGAGTGTTGCACTGGGTTATGACAAATCCTAATTGCACTTTCAGAGTCACAATATAGTGGGATCTTTTTCATATTGACTCCATAGTCTCGGAGTTGACTTTGGATCCAAATCACTTGAGAAGTACAGGAGGCAGTTGCGATGTATTCTGCTTCAGCGGTAGACAGGGATACACAAGTCTGTTTCTTTGATTGCCAACTAACCAACTTCCCTTCTAGGAATTGGCAGCCTCCCGTGGTGCTTTTTCTGTCTAGTCCACATCCTCCAAGGTCTGCATCTAAGTAGGCTTGAACGAAGAAGCCTGAGTTGGATGGATACCATAGGCCTAAAGAGGTAGTTCGCTTGAGATAACGGAGTATGTTCTTTACTGCAAGCATATGAGGTTCACGTGGATTCGCCTGAAATTTAGCACAGTAACAAACAGAGAACATTATGTCAGGCTTGCTAGCAGTAAGATACATCAGAGAACCGATCATCTGGCGATATAGCGTAATATCAACTGCTAGCTTATCCAATGATGGAGTAAGCTTGGTGTCGAACGCCATTAGAACTTTGACCTTTGAATCTCCCATCATTCCAAATTTTGCAAGGAGAGTCTTCGTGTAAGCTTCCTGATTAATAAAGATTCCTTCGGGTCCCTGTCTAATATTTAAACCAAGGAAAAAGTTAATTGGACCCATTGAGCTCATTTCAAATTTAGTCTCCATCAGCTTTCTGAATTCAGTCGTTAAGCTAGGATTCGTTGAGCCAAAGATGATATCATCGACATAAATTTGAACTATCATAAGGTGGTTACCTTCCTTCTTACGAAAGAAGGTTGGGTCAACCGAACCTTGTTTGAATTTAGACATCTTTAAAAACTTGGTTAGCATTTCATACCAGGCCCTTGGAGCTTGTTTCAGTCCATATACAGCTTTGTCCAAAATGTAACAGTGATTGGGGAACCTTTCATTGACAAATCCAGGAGGTTGCTCCACGTACACCTTTTCTTCAAGTTCTCCATTAAGAAATGCGCACTTGACATCCATTTGGTAGACCTCAAAGTTTTTGTATGCAGCATATGCAAGAAATATTCTAACGGATTCCAGCCTAGCTACAGGAGCGAAAGTTTCTTCATAGTCGATTCCTTCCTCCTGACAGTATCCTTTCACCACCAGAAGGGCTTTGTTTCGTATCACGTTGCCTTCCTTGTCCATCTTATTTCTAAAGACCCATTTGAGACCAACAACTGAGGCATCTTGAGGAGTTGGGATGAGACGCCAAACTTTATTCCTTTCGAATTCATTCAGTTCGTCTTGCATAGCTTGAACCCAATCGGAGTGATCAAGAGTAGTGTTAACTGTCTTTGGTTCAACTTTCGAGACGAAGGACTTAAACATACAGAATTCTACTTTTGAAAATAAGGAAGTTTGTTTTGCCTTGAGTTGTGACCGGTTCAGGACCTTTTCAGAGACATTACCGACAACCTGAGAAACAGGATGATATTTGGTCCATTTGACAAGAGGAGGGTAATTTGGATCATAAGATGGATCCAATTCAGCGTTTACCATCTCTTCTAGTTCAGATTGACTGTCATCGTCATAAAGCATATAAGCATTCTCCCCCTCGACAGATAAGGTTTCAGGTGTGTCTTGAGTTTCCGGAGTTATAGGGGTTTCGGGTGGTGTTGAGCTTTCAGGCGTTGACACACCTTCGGGTGTTGTAGCACTTTCGGGTATGGTTGTGCTTTCGGGAGCAGCTTGAGAAATGTTCTCCCCCTCAACATGTAAGCTCGGCTGTGATGACGAAGTTGGGTCCTCCCCCTCAACTGAAGTATCATGCTGTGGAGGTTCGTTAGAACTTGATCCTCCTTCATTCATTCTTTTTGCAGTATCTTCGATGAGTTGCTTCAGATGATCTACTTTGTTGTCTGCTGCACTAGCTTCTGAGAGAGTTGCCTTCTCTGGTTCATCGAATAACTCGACAAACTTCTCAAATAGGTTTGCGATCGAGGCTGTGACTTGGCCTGTGTGAGAAAAGATTTCTCCAACTGTGTCTTCGTTGGCCTTTAGCTTTTTGACATAGCTGTCATCAAAAGTCACATAATAAGTTTCTTCTATTTTCCTCGAGCGCTTGTTTAATACTCTGTAGGCTTTAGAAGTGAGAGAATAGCCCAGAAATATCCCTTCATCGGCTTTGACATCGAACTTGTTACGATGTTCTTTAGAATTGAAGATGAAACACCATGAGCCGAATACATGGAAAAATTTGACATTTGGCTTCCTGTTGTTGATGATCTCATAGGGAGTGAGAGTGAATCGCTTGTTGAGATATGACATGTGCTGTGTAAAGCATGCTGCAGCAATAGCATCAGCCCAAAAATATAAAGGTAAAGAAGCAAAACTTAGCATGGTTCGGGCCACCTCACACAAAGATCGGTTTCGTCTTTCGACAATTCCGTTTTGTTGAGAGTGTAGGGAGCTGAGAAGTTGTGACTGGTTCCTTTTTCGGCCAAGAATTCTTCGAATTCTTTATTTTTGAACTCCAGACCATTGTCGCTCCTGATGTTGCGAACGACTTTCTTCAGTTGCACCTCAACCTGCTTGATAAACATCTTTAGCTTGAGAGTTGCTTCAGATTTGTGCTTCAGAAAGAACACCCATGTAAAACGTGAAAAGTCATCAACAATAACAAGAATATACTTGCTACCGCCGATACTTTTAATAGATGATGGACCACACAAGTCAATGTGAATCAACTCTAATGGTTCAACAACTTTAGTGTTTACAATTGATGGGTGACTTTGACGACTCTGCTTCCCCATTTCACACGCAGCACATAAATGTTCTCGATCGAATTTGAGCAATGGAAGACCTCGAACATGACCACCTGTGACAAGTTTGTTGATATCCTTGAAGTTGAGATGAGAGAGCCTTCGGTGCCACAGCCAGCTTTCGTTAGATTGTGCTTTGGATAACAGGCAGATAGCCGGATTCCCTTTGATGGGTTTGAGGTTCAGGGGAAACATTTCGCCTCTCCGCTCCGATTTGAGAATTACTCTTTTCGTTTTCTTTTCAATTATTTCTGAACCCTCATCATCGAATGAGACTTTGAGACCGGTACCTCCAACAAGCTGAGATACACTGATGAGGTTGTGCTGTAGTCCTTCAACGTATGCGACCTTCCTAATTGTAAAATCACCATTTGTTATCATTCCATAGCCTTTTATTGTGCCGAATGAGTTGTTCCTGAACTTGACATTTCCACCGTTTGAGAAAGACCGAAATTCCCTCAGTTCTTCCTTCCTTCCTGTCATGTGATGCGAGCAACCACTGTCAATGTACCATTCTTCGTCAAACTGCTCGTCACTGGTAACCTGCAAAAATTAAGCAGATTTAGGAACCCAAAGTTTCTTGGGTCCACGTGAGCCTTTCACAGGAACAGGAATAGTAAGAGAGATGTCAACAAGATATGTTCTTTTTATTAACGTTGTTTCATCTTTCTTTTTAATGGTGAAAACCTTAATTTTATTGGGATTTGTTACAGTCAGTTTGGATTTAGGTTTAGACATTGGGACATTGGAATGCTTTTGATCGGTTTTGACTGAGGAAACCTTCGATTTTCCTTTCAAATCTGTTGAAGATTTTGGATTTTGAGTATTAACAGAATTAGATTTAGAATGAGGTTGAGAGGAATTAGAAGGATAAGAAGAAGTAGAACGAGAGTATTTAGACTGAGATGTTTTCTTGACTTGAGGTTCTAAGTGAACCTTTTGTTTTTTATCATAAGTGGTACCGAACTTAGAACTTTGGTTGCTTTTGCTCTCAGAACCGAACTTATGCCTTCGGTAGCTTGTGTTTTCTGAACCGAACCTTTTCCTTCGGCAACTATAATTCTCAGAACCGACCATGTCCTTTCGGTTGTTATGACCCTCAGAACCGAACCTCTCCCTTCGGTTGTTATTACTTTCTTGTGATCTAACAGTACTTTTCTCTGACTTTGAATTTCTGTCATGATAAGAGAAATGGGCGTTTTGAGATTGCCAAAACTGTTTTCGTTCTGAGAGATTCTTCTTGTATCTCATATTCCTTTGCTGCTTCTGATTCTTCACTTGCTTCGGCTGTCGATGGATATTTGCTTTTTGCTTTTGCTTTTTGTCAACCGGTTCACTCTGAACTGATGAAGTTTCACTTGAAGGAGTGACTTCTTTTGCAGGATCTCCTTTTTCTTCAAGAACATCTTTTGTACCACTAGTACTTGGCATGTCAAAGTTATCGGGCTTGTTCAGAGGCTCTGGAACATATCTACCTTTGGTTTTCCAGGACGTCCGTTCATACAGACCAACGGTTTCATCATCATTGTCGATAGGAGCAGACCAGAAGAACTCATCACAACCTTCAGCATTATCTTCATTTACAATGGCTGTGAGTTCGGCCGTCTGATGTTCGGTTACTCCTGTGACCTTATACACCTTATTTGGAGTCGTCCTTACCTTTTGGTATACAACAGCTTTTTCTTCAAGAATCGGGGACTTTTGTTGGGACAAACGAGCAAACTCCACAGAATTTTCTGAAATAAGATTTTTGTGGTTTTCGGGTTCGCTCTTGACAAACTCAGAACAGTCAACTTCATCCTTTACAGAAATTTCACTCATATCATCATCCTCATTAAGCTCAGATGCATTTTCAACATCAATTTTATTTTTTGAGCTCAAGTTGGCATTCAATGAGTCAAACTTTTGTATGGTTTCGGTCCTTAGTTTCAATTTATCATTTTCATCCAAAAGGTTTTTCAGCATGTCCTTATGGTCCTTGGACTTTATGAAAGATTCAATTTTGTCTAGGCCATACATATATGTCGGATTAACATCCTTAGACGAAACAACACTTTCACAGTTGTATGCTTCAGCGTCGATTTCATCCTCCTTAAAATCAAGGAAGGGCAAAATCATGCGATGAATTTTCTGCCCTATTTCACAGTTCAAATGAAGTTGAGTGATATTAGTGTAAAGACGCTTAGCAATTAAACAAAAGACATTTCTCTGTTTTAAAAGTTTCAAATTGTCTCTTTGCAAACAAATGTTTTCATCCTTGGATTTGATTAACTCCGATTCCTTCAGCTCAATCCACATCCTTCGTTCCTCACTCTTCGAAGATGCCCTGCTTAATTGGTCGGTTGACCAGACTTCCACGCCACCGAACTCATCATCTGCTACCGAACCCTGCACAATTAACGCATTCATTGAAGGGTTAGTGACAACTTTCTTTTTCTTGATCTCTTCCAGCTTTTTCATCAACGCAACTTCTTCATCTTTCTCCTCATCCTTTTCTTCTATTTTCTTGAGCACACAATCTTTGGCACAGTGGTTCTTTCCTCCACAATAGTAGCAGTTCACACCCGAATCTCCTTCAGCTTTCGGTTCCTTCTTTGGTTCTTCTGCTTTCGGTTCTTCCCTGACCTTTTCAGAACTATAACTTCCCTGCCAATTCCTGTTCTTATTGGTAGGAAACCTTTTCTTGATGAACCTCTTCAGGTTTGACACCATCATTGCATAGTCTTCAGAGGTAAGTTCATAGTCCTCTATGTTGAAGTCTTCATCTTGTTGGGTTTTGAGCATTCTAACACTCCTAAGTGTACATGCAACCCTAAATACCTTGGATCTATGTTTTCTCTATTATACATGCAAATAAGAACATCCAAGGTATTATCCTAATCTAGCATACAAAAACTATGAATGTAACAAGATAGAATACATACCTCTTTAGTGTATCTTGATGTCTTCAAGCTTTAAGAGCTTAGCCCCAATAGTGTGGAAGCCTCAAGTGGAATCAAAAATCACCAAAACACCTTGGAAGACTTTAGAGAATATGATTACTTGGTTCTCTCTAGTGAAATTGGCTAGCCCTTCTTAGTGTATCCACACTCGTGCCAATTTCACCAACCAAAGACATCTTTATATAGTATGGAGGATTAGGATTAAACCCTAATACCCATGACCTTTCATTTCCTAGGATCCATGGGTTAAACACTCCATGGACTATCCATGAAAGCTTAGCCCAACCTAAATGAACTTGGCCCATTCCATATATATAAGAGTCCATATTTAATTAGTTCCTTTTGATCACTTAATTAATTATAAATTAATTCTTGATCAATACTAATTAAATAATATGATTCCATATTAATATATTAGAACTTATAATATATTAATATTAATCATAAACATACTATTCTCAAAAGATTATCCATATAAATTGTGTCGGTGAAGTGCAACCCAAATGGACCATGCCGGGTCGGGTCAAGTACATACCAAATATAGTTATGGACTTAGACATTAATACAACAGTCTCCCACTTGGATATGTCTAAAACTATTATTGCGTATGACTTCAAACCTAACTGGCAATCGTAGCTCTTAAAGCTGCTGTCGAACTCTGATCTTGTCAACGAACTTGTCCATTAGATAAGGGATCATATATTCCTCCATTCTAGATATCATATGGACTGAGACATGGATTATAATCATTCTCTCTATCCATTTGTTGTTTCCCGATTTCCGATTTATGACGACTGACTAATTGAACAAATCAAATCAGTCCTGGCCCGGCCGAGCACTTCCATTTGTCATCATCAAATCATCGAGGGGCCCACAGATATCGCTTTTATCCCGAAGGTAAAAGGAATGGATAAACTTCGACTCATATGCCTTGTTCTACTACTTGTTGAATCATACACAAAGGCACGTTTTATAGCACCGAGTTACCAAATGCGTTTTCGTGCAATCAATGTACAACCAACTCATAGTAACAACTCATATCTCTAGGTTTGAAGAATATAAGATATTATCGTCTCATGATCACTCGTGATAAAATCCATGAAGTGATTCCAATGAGCGCGGGTTGAATCCAATACTCAGAACTTATGAGCACTCATGAGTGTTGTAGCCCTTTGTCCAACACCTTAGACCTCTACAAGCCAACCCATGACAGTCTTAATTCATATCTACTTCCAACATATGACCGACTGTGGATGGTTTGAATAACTTAGTCATTCCGGAAGAATAACCCAGTTTATTCGGGAAGTCAAAATATGCAAAGTGAAACACAATAATAATTGAATCCAATATGGTATCAAAACCTATGAACATAAATAAAACACCTTTTATTTATCACCATATGATTGCACATTATTCATTGTATACTGTTTCAGCTATCAACTTTATTCTTGAATTTAAAACAATAGTTGTCCCATGCTCCAAGCATGTACACTATGTTTTTCTAAACACTAGTCATGCCACACACCAAGTATGCATACTATGTTTGTCTATGATCTTTACTTTGTGAACTAGATCAATTGAACATAACTTCAATGATTCTCTTTTCACACTCCCAAATCCTTACTGCAAATGCAAGAATTCCAAATTCATGTCATTTACTGAAATCTGTTAGATTCTAAACTTATATGCATTGAACCTCTTGTAATGATTATCCACAAAGTCAGAAGGACTTGACAACAACCATTACAGACCATTCCAAAGGAGATCAGCTCCTTGGGAACATCCTTCTTGCATTAAGTTTCCTAATCTTAAAAAGATTGAAAAATTCTAACTTTGAAACATTTCCAGATTCCATTTTGACTATCACTTCTGAACAAGAGTTGCCTCCTTACAGATTATGTCAATATGGTCCTTCCAGAATTATCACTATACTTCCAAATGTCCTTGAGCAACCAATCTTTGGTAAACCTTAGATTGTCCTCGACAATTGTTTAATCCTTTTAGTCATATCCAGTTCTAAACCTTTTCCCTTCTTAATGCCCCAAGCATTTGGAAAATTTTAGAATGGATGAATATAGCACATGTAATCGACCCTATATCCGAAGCATATGGCACACGATTCATTATGTCTCACATAAAGACTAAACCAGTCTTTTGCTATAATATGTCCATTTCAATTTGCCAAGTTCTCATAATTCGGATTATGAAAAGGGATGCCGTAATCATAACCGAATTTTAGAACGCAAATAATGGACCCATATACAGAATTTCCTTATGTTGAGCCATTCCAACATGAAATTCATATATATCCTTGACTAAATGATTAAAACCTCACGATCTAAGCTTATAGATTTGAGATGAAGTATAATTTCCTCTCCCTTAATTATAGCAAAACAACTCTTTCCCAATTGAAACTTTTGTTTTTCTATAATTAACATTGCTAACTTGCAATACTTATCATAATTATCATGCTCCCACTAACATGATGATTATTAGCATAACACTTATGCTCCCACTAGCTTTGACATGTACCCAGAAATCAGCTGGACTTCTAGAAATCAATACTTCATTGACTTTCTTACCAAAGTTCAGATTTCTGATACTAGATTGTTTTGATAAGACTTTATCAAAATCATACACCATCCCTTAGATAGCACACTTGTGAGTCTAAACAATTATGAAGAGGTATGCCGTAATCATAATGGTTAGACCTTTTTGCCACTTCTCACAAGTCCAGGTTAGTGTGTCGGTAAACCACACACGCTCCACTAACGACTTTGAGAATGCAAATATCACAATTGCTATCTAGCTAAAATCTACTTAGTGAAAGTGTTTCCTCACCATCATTTTCATGAATCGGAGAGAAACCTTATGACACTTAGGTTTAATGGTGTATGTGTTCTTATCCATGTGAATTGTCAAAATCATAGTCACAAGACAAGGATAATGACAAATCCAAACTCATATGGACTGAACTCAATCTTAATTTCTTGCCACCTGGCAGTTCAAGGGCCTGCCATTGCTTCCAAGTAGTTGTGTAACCAATTGAGAACTCTAAGAACTCATATGCAAAGGCAACTTTAACTGGAATGGGCACAGATATCAACACGATAGGTTATAAACCTCAAGTCGTGTGCTAGGGAAGACCTTCAGGTTTTATTCTTGATTAGTTCTTGAGACTTTCAAGACCTTTAAGACTCCCACTGTCCTCTTGACCTATAAGACTCCCTTGTCAAACATCCAAGAGACAGTGTGGGTTCTAATCAAGACAAACACTTCACACATTTGGCCTAAGTTGGTCTTTGTTTTATCCAAAACATCACAACTTACCAATTTCAAATGTACAAGAGTAGAAAACTTTTACTCTTACATTTGACAAGTGTTTTTAACCTTCTTTAAGACATGTCACTCAAATGACAATCTTGGAGTATGACTCTAAGACTTGTATTGGAACGAAGTATGACTCATCTTCTTGATTTAATCATTTCAACAATTCAAGATCCCTCTTCTTAGTCATAAGAATGCACTAAGACTTCCTTAGAGAACTAATTGTGCTATGGTTTCTTAATCATTAAGATGATCACAAAACTGATACTAAAGTACTCTCCCATCTTTTCAGATTTGAGAAACTTTTATCCTTCTGCCTTATTTGATTCTTCTTATTCGCTCTGCCATACATTTGGACCTTTTTCCAATGTCTCAGAGTTACACTTAAGCTTGTAAGTATAATCATATTTACTGAGCTTTAGTAAACTATGACGAATAGTCTTATCAATCTTTTGTGGTGGACTTAATCAGTGCACAAGACTATGTACTCGATCCTTAGTCCATTACTTGACTCACACATCCATGTGATCGAGTAATTTGTCTTAATTTTCCAATACTTGAAAGTTCTCATTCATCATGCTATACAACTTGCATGATTCCAAGTTCCGGTCCAAGTGAAACTTGGGTGATGAGAATCTTTCCTTATTTGGTAAATATAGACATTACCACAAATGAAAGAATCAACTTCATATTTCCATTCTTGCTCTTAATGGAATCATATAAGCAACAATTTTTCCTCAAATTCCATTGTAAGGATATTTTAAAATAAATAAAATCAAAATTTTTTTCTTTTATTTTAAAACTTTGTGGAAAAAACTTATCCTTACAATCCATATGAAAACTTGTTGTTATCTATTCCTTAAGCAATATCTCATAACTCCTAAGAAGTAGCTCAAGAATCCGATTTTTCAAAATGCGATAGAAATCCATCTATGCGATCAGATTCAGCATATTCTTTCTTTAAGTTTCTCCACTTTTTCTTTGATTCTTAAAACATCACCATGTGACCCAGTCACATCAAGTATCAAGAATCTCAGAATAGAAACTTAACAGAGTTAGATAGTGGACTTTACCTGAAGTAGAGTCAAACTTATTGACTTTAACATCCTTAGGTAAATTTGGCAGCTTCGTGACCAATGCCCCTTCCTTTGGCAATATAAACATATGAACCCTTTGATAATGGTACATGAGACTATCACAGACTTAGCTTTTCTCTTTACCATTTGGTCAACCGAGTTGACTATGGCTGATCCCTTTCCACCGGGATGAGAGAGCTTTACTAGATATCCAATGTCATCATTGTCAATGTCCATAAAGTTTTAGGAAGTTGATCTTAACAAATAGATAAGATCATTAAGGGACTTGTCATAGTCTGTTTCATAGGTGTTCCAAAAGAACTCACTATGTGACTTAGAAAGTGATTGAACCACCAACTTTCTCAAGACTTTGACACCCAACTCTCCTGGCTTGTCAATATGTGACTACATCTCCAAGATGTGACCACACCTTGACCTTGCCTTGCCAATAGGGCTTGAGTGACCTTAAACTTTTCAAGAACTTGTGGGTTAGGGAGAATGGTTGGAGGAGGAGAAAGAAGTATGATATCCATGGGACATCATCTTCACTAGGAAACCTTGTTTCAAGAGATTTGGGAAGATCATAGGTGTCTAAACCAAGCATCTTTTGGGAGATATTCAAGATAGTTGATTTAAAGTCCTTAATATGACACCCAATATGAAATATTAAGGCTAGGACCCAACAAACTGTTTTATAACTTAGAAGAGGTATGCCGTAATCCAAGCTATAAAATATTTGAAGGTAGGTGAATGACGATTCACCAATTTCCACCAAGATAAACGAAATGTATTATTAGGTTTTAATTGGTTTTGAAACTCCTAGATCTTTGAGATTCATTGAACTTTTCAAAGGCATGTTTCAATCTCGAGTGTGCCCTTCAGGTTTTGTGACTGGGATGCCGAGGATCACAAAACAAGGTGTGAAGTAACCATGCAAATCACTTGGTACCCTTAATAAATTACCCCTCAATCGATGTGCCGGTTAACCACACACGCTCCATCGATACTATGATAAATATTAAGTCACCCTTTACCTACCTTGTTAAGTCCAAGTTAGTGTGCCGGTTAACCACACACGCTCCACTAACGACTTAGACAAAGTGTAAAGTGTAATTTCATGGGTTAGCACCTTATTCACATTTTTCCTAAGTAACTAAGATTGGGTATTATTAAGAGTTTAGTTACTTAGTATTATCATTAATACTTTTAATGAAGGAGAATTATAGTCTTGTCAAACCCGTTCGGCTAACGACCCTCCACCGGTCAAGCAAGCGGTGAGTGAGAGTGGACACCCATTAAGTTGCCATTTTATAGGCAACAACCTTATACCCACCTTATAGACCGGCTTCGTGAATGAGGCGTACTAGCGGTAAGACTGACTTTACTCTTATACATATATATATTATTAACTTATAATATTATAAAGTATAAGGGTTGAATTTTAACTTTTAAAATTCTAAGGGCTAACTTGGAATTAAAGTATTCATAAGGAAAACTTTTCAAATTCCAAAACTTGAGGGCAAGTTTTGAAACTATTCAAAACTAATTAATTCCATAACTTATGTGTTTAAAGTAGTTTTAATTAAAAAACTCTTCAAGTTCCATAACTTGAGGACAAGTTATGGAAGACTTTAAACTAATAAAAGAACTAACTTTTCTTTATTTTATAACTTATGGATTTAATTATGGTTACATATTTTTCTTTAATGAAGTGACTCTTGAACTTCCATAACTTGAGGACAAGTTATGGAGTCATAAAAAAATTATTCAATGACACAAGACTCTTCATTTTGTAACCATTGCCAACTTTATGAGTTTTAAGATTCATAAATGTGACTTTTAAGTTACATAAACACATTTTATGAACTTCTTTTAGATTAATTTGGATTAAAACCAACTAACAAATAATATTTTTCATCAATCTAAATTAACTCATAAAACAAGATAACACAAAAAAAAACTTTTCATGTTCCATATCTTAAGAACAAGTTATGGAATTCTTTAAAACATTAAGACCAAGTTTTGTAACTCCATAAAAAACTTTGAATCAATTTTTTTTTAAAACCTTTTCATATCCATAACTTATGGAGGTTTCAAAAAACTCTTTAGATCAACCTTTTAAAACTAATAAAATAATCATATCGTTTTAACTTTTACTAAATTTGACCAAATTCAGCTCATATAGCAAATGATTCAAATTTTACAAATAATTAGTTTTTCACAAAAACAAGAAATTATCTTAAAATTTGACAAACTTCATGTTTTTTTTTTTCTTCAACTTGGAAAAAAAAATCCGTTTGCATCAAATATAATAGAAAACGACCCATGGCTCTGATACCACTGTTGGGTTTTGAGCATTCTAACACTCCTAAGTGTACATGCAACCCTAAATACCTTGGATCTATGTTTTCTATATTATACATGCAAATAAGAACATCCAAGGTATTATCCTAATCTAGCATACAAAAACTATGAATGTAACAAGATAGAATACATACCTCTTTAGTGTATCTTGATGTCTTCAAGCTTTAAGAGCTTAGCCCCAATAGTGTGGAAGCCTCAAGTGGAATCACAAATCACCAAAACACCTTGGAAGACTTTAGAGAATATGATTACTTGGTTCTCTCTAGTGAAATTGGCTAGCCCTTCTTAGTGTATCCACACTAGTGCCAATTTCACCAACCAAATACATCTTTATATAGTATGGAGGATTAGGATTAAACCCTAATACCCATGACCTTTCATTTCCTAGGATCCATGGGTTAAACACTCCATGGACTATCCATGAAAGCTTAGCCCAACCTAAATGAACTTGGCCCATTCCATATATATAAGAGTCCATATTTAATTAGTTCCTTTTGATCACTTAATTAATTATAAATTAATTCTTGATCAATACTAATTAAATAATATGATTCCATATTAATATATTAGAACTTATAATATATTAATATTAATCATAAACATACTATTCTCAAAAGATTATCCATATAAATTGTGTCGGTGAAGTGCAACCCAAATGGACCATGCCGGGTCGGGTCAAGTACATACCAAATATAGTTATGGACTTAGACATTAATCCAACACATCTTCCATCACACCTTTGCTTTTGGACAGAAGGGCCAATGATCCCAAGCTTGAAACTACATTTTTCTCCTGCAATACAATCTTTTCTTGGGATTTCAAAATCCCTACCAACTTTGCCAATGAGTAAGATTTGAATTGCTCATGTGCTTTAACAATGGACACAACCGCTCTCCACTCGGATCTAAGACCGTTTAAAAACGTAACCTTTTGTTCAATCAACTTCCTTTCAATATCATGTTTAATCATCTTACTAAGAAGATGATTGAAGCAATCGAACATTTGAGTTACAGTTTCTTCAGGACTCTGCTTGAATTCACCAAACTCAAACAAAAGTAAGGTTTGAATGGAATGCTCAAGATCTTCATCTGTGGAATATAACTCTCGCAGCCTATCCCATATCTCTTTAGCGGTGTTGCACGAACTCACTAGCCTGAAAGTATCAGATTGAAGAGCGAATCTGATTAGTCTCAATGCTTTAATATTGCACTGAAATTTATCTTTTTCGTCTTGGGCAACATCTTTTACATCTTTGAACAGATCATTATATTCTTTCTGAGTTTTGATGATTCTTGACGTTGCTGAATGAGCGAATGGTCCAGACACGATTGCTTCCCAAATAAGATATTCGTTGTCCTCCGATCCAATGACATAATCTTCAAAGTGATGTGCCCAGACTTCGTAATCCTGGGTGTAAAGGATGGGAATCTTCGTCGTTGATCCAATGCTGTTTGAGATGTTAATGGGATTTGATTGTGACTCGTGCATGCTAGATCGAATAACCTGTTTAAAAGATCAGACTTGTAATATATTAAATTAGGGCAAAACGAATAAATGTTGAGTTACGTCAATTATGGGATGACGGCTCAATAAATATTATTTAATGCGGAATAACCCTAATCGCAACCTTTTTCACAGAAAAGATGTGTATGAATTATACAGCCTCCCGCTCTGATACCAATTGATAAGTTATAAAACAAACTTGAAGATCGATTAGATCTATGAAACAGGTATTACGATGAACTCAAAACAGAAAATAAAACAAGAGTGGATCAAAATATGTCGAATGATTAGACCAAACAATCCTCAGCAGAGCTCGACTAAGAACTTCCGCTGTAGAGGATTTAGGGTTACAAGAACGATAATAAACTTTCTGAATAATGCTCTGATCGTACTATTCTATCGTTAACCTAAGATGCATGCAAGCACCTATATTTATATACAACCCTACTAATCTCACGGATGGACAGGCCCATACCGTAGATACAAAAACGGACTAACTAACGAGCCCAATAGACGCAATACTTAAAACAGAACACGACCCAACAATACTAATGTTGCTACTTCATGTGCAGGTAAAGTAGCAGAAGATGAGAACAAGGAGAAAACCATTGAACAAACCAACATCTCCTTGAACTCTAAATATGTTGCTTCTAATCAACCTGCCGTTGGTAAATACAAGCCACCAATTCCAAGGAAACAGAGTTCTTGTGGCAAGTGTGCATGTGGGAACAACAAGAGACAAGGCAAGGATACGCCACCAGGGGCAGGAAGAAACAATTTCCCAGTGAAGAAAAAGACTTGTTTTCACTGTGGACCACCTGGTCACATTGCCCGAAATTGTCCTAATCGCGCATACGTTCCATACTGCGCACAAGGATGGCAAAATGTGCTAAGTGGGAGATACTTCAAAAGAAACCCTTCCAGGTCATGTTCAGACAATGGTGACTGGAACGCGCAGAAGGCCAAGAATCAAACCCACAAGGAAAAGAATCTGAATCCCAAGGGAAAGAAGGGAATGCCGGCCCAGAAGTCTAGTTCAAGAGATGCTCCATTGAAACCAAGACCGGCTAGGTCAAAGTCATCTCGGCAATCGGCTTCAAGTTCCAAAGCAAGTGTCGAGGCACCCATCGGATCGAACAAGAAATGGGTTAAACCCGAATATAGATGGGTACCAAAGGCTCAATCTCCTAAATCTCCTAATGCTTCTAACGTTTCTACATCTTCTGTTTGTGATAAGCAGGATATGTCATGGAAGAGAGTATCATGCATTGATGACAAAGGTCGACCCAGTTTCAAAATGGACTGGGTTCCAAAGACCAACTGATCCCGCTCTGTGTCGGAGCAGCTATGGAGGCATATCATCAGACTTCGGTTTGTTGGTAGTGGTTGTTCCAAGCACATAATAAAGGACATCTCTCAAATATACAGCACTCATAACTTTGTTCGAGAGTTTGTGTCCTTTGCGGGAAAGGAAAGAAGGGAAGAAAAGAAGGGATCACACGGGGTTAGTGCTTGATGACATGAAGAATTTTTGGATCTATTCTGAGATTATGCTTGTTGTTCTCAAACCTTCTGAATGCAGATTCAATCGGTGAATTACGGTTTGCGTTTTCTTCTCTATACTCCTATGTTTTTCTTAAGCTGATTCGCTTTAAAGACTACTTTTTGTTTTAGGATAGTTTAAATTTGCACATTAACTTTCGTTTCTCTCCTATGCATAAATTTAGGGGGAGAAATAAAAACAAAACAAAAATTAGAAAAGTTTCAAAAATCCAAAAACATTAGAAAATCATAAAATCAAAATATGGTGTTAACGGAATGTGTTTGAGGGAGATGTTTTGGGAAGTGATATTATCAAGTGATAACAGGCAACCTGAGTCCACGTAACGTACCCAAAGTTGAAGGGTCTATGCTCTGACTTGATGCGTCGGTAGGCACGAAATATTTTAAATGGACTTGACTAGGGAGAATTGAACTTAGGAAATTTATAGACTTGACAAATCTTGACCTAGTTAGATACGTTTAGCCTGACAATATGACGCTCAGATAGGTTGAGCAGGGAGATATATATATATATGGGAATCTACTCGTCACATTAATTGAACCCGTACCTGGAACCATGCTTTAAATTTTCCTCGATGTGCGGCATCTGTCCTTAATTCCGGTTGGATGGGGCGACTGGTAAATTCCGATAAACTAGGTCTGTAGAATATCATTTTCTTTCTTTCCATCTGTTAGTCATATGTTGTCTCCTTTGCGTGACTTCCAATCCGACCTGGTACACAACATATGCAACTCTATTTCTCTGCAGGCTATATATATATATATATATATATATATATATATATATATATATATATATATATATATATATATATATATATGTGTGTGTGTGTGTGTGTGTGTGTGAAATACTTCTCATCTGTTAGCCATATGTTGTCTCCTTTGCGCGACTTCTAATCCGACCTGGTACACAGCATATGCAACCTTCTTCTTCTCAACCCCTCTGAAGTAGTTAGCAATAGAATTCTGAATCTCTTCTCTCTCTGAATGGTTGTCTGCTCACCCAGTGTAAGGAGTACTCAGAGTCGGTTGACCAGACTTCCACGCCACCGAACTCATCATCTGCTACCGAACCCTGCACAATTAACGCATTCATTGAAGGGTTAGTGACAACTTTCTTTTTCTTGATCTCTTCCAGCTTTTTCATCAACGCAACTTCTTCATCTTTCTCCTCATCCTTTTCTTCTATTTTCTTGAGCACACAATCTTTGGCACAGTGGTTCTTTCCTCCACAATAGTAGCAGTTCACACCCGAATCTCCTTCAGCTTTCGGTTCCTTCTTTGGTTCTTCTGCTTTCGGTTCTTCCCTGACCTTTTTAGAACTATAACTTCCCTGCCAATTCTTGTTCTTATTGGTAGGAAACCTTTTCTTGATGAACCTCTTCAGGTTTGACACCATCATTGCATAGTCTTCAGAGGTAAGTTCATAGTCCTCTATGTTGAAGTCTTCATCTTGTTGGGTTTTGAGCATTCTAACACTCCTAAGTGTACATGCAACCCTAAATACCTTGGATCTATGTTTTCTCTATTATACATGCAAATAAGAACATCCAAGGTATTATCCTAATCTAGCATACAAAAACTATGAATGTAACAAGATAGAATACATACCTCTTTAGTGTATCTTGATGTCTTCAAGCTTTAAGAGCTTAGCCCCAATAGTGTGGAAGCCTCAAGTGGAATCAAAAATCACCAAAACACCTTGGAAGACTTTAGAGAATATGATTACTTGGTTCTCTCTAGTGAAATTGGCTAGCCCTTCTTAGTGTATCCACACTCGTGCCAATTTCACCAACCAAAGACATCTTTATATAGTATGGAGGATTAGGATTAAACCCTAATACCCATGACCTTTCATTTCCTAGGATCCATGGGTTAAACACTCCATGGACTATCCATGAAAGCTTAGCCCAACCTAAATGAACTTGGCCCATTCCATATATATAAGAGTCCATATTTAATTAGTTCCTTTTGATCACTTAATTAATTATAAATTAATTCTTGATCAATACTAATTAAATAATATGATTCCATATTAATATATTAGAACTTATAATATATTAATATTAATCATAAACATACTATTCTCAAAAGATTATCCATATAAATTGTGTCGGTGAAGTGCAACCCAAATGGACCATGCCGGGTCGGGTCAAGTACATACCAAATATAGTTATGGACTTAGACATTAATACAACAGTCTCCCACTTGGATATGTCTAAAACTATTATTGCGTATGACTTCAAACCTAACTGGCAATCGTAGCTCTTAAAGCTGCTGTCGAACTCTGATCTTGTCAACGAACTTGTCCATTAGATAAGGGATCATATATTCCTCCATTCTAGATATCATATGGACTGAGACATGGATTATAATCATTCTCTCTATCCATTTGTTGTTTCCCGATTTCCGATTTATGACGACTGACTAATTGAACAAATCAAATCAGTCCTGGCCCGGCCGAGCACTTCCATTTGTCATCATCAAATCATCGAGGGGCCCACAGATATCGCTTTTATCCCGAAGGTAAAAGGAATGGATAAACTTCGACTCATATGCCTTGTTCTACTACTTGTTGAATCATACACAAAGGCACGTTTTATAGCACCGAGTTACCAAATGCGTTTTCGTGCAATCAATGTACAACCAACTCATAGTAACAACTCATATCTCTAGGTTTGAAGAATATAAGATATTATCGTCTCATGATCACTCGTGATAAAATCCATGAAGTGATTCCAATGAGCGCGGGTTGAATCCAATACTCAGAACTTATGAGCACTCATGAGTGTTGTAGCCCTTTGTCCAACACCTTAGACCTCTACAAGCCAACCCATGACAGTCTTAATTCATATCTACTTCCAACATATGACCGACTGTGGATGGTTTGAATAACTTAGTCATTCCGGAAGAATAACCCAGTTTATTCGGGAAGTCAAAATATGCAAAGTGAAACACAATAATAATTGAATCCAATATGGTATCAAAACCTATGAACATAAATAAAACACCTTTTATTTATCACCATATGATTGCACATTATTCATTGTATACTGTTTCAGCTATCAACTTTATTCTTGAATTTAAAACAATAGTTGTCCCATGCTCCAAGCATGTACACTATGTTTTTCTAAACACTAGTCATGCCACACACCAAGTATGCATACTATGTTTGTCTATGATCTTTACTTTGTGAACTAGATCAATTGAACATAACTTCAATGATTCTCTTTTCACACTCCCAAATCCTTACTGCAAATGCAAGAATTCCAAATTCATGTCATTTACTGAAATCTGTTAGATTCTAAACTTATATGCATTGAACCTCTTGTAATGATTATCCACAAAGTCAGAAGGACTTGACAACAACCATTACAGACCATTCCAAAGGAGATCAGCTCCTTGGGAACATCCTTCTTGCATTAAGTTTCCTAATCTTAAAAAGATTGAAAAATTCTAACTTTGAAACATTTCCAGATTCCATTTTGACTATCACTTCTGAACAAGAGTTGCCTCCTTACAGATTATGTCAATATGGTCCTTCCAGAATTATCACTATACTTCCAAATGTCCTTGAGCAACCAATCTTTGGTAAACCTTAGATTGTCCTCGACAATTGTTTAATCCTTTTAGTCATATCCAGTTCTAAACCTTTTCCCTTCTTAATGCCCCAAGCATTTGGAAAATTTTAGAATGGATGAATATAGCACATGTAATCGACCCTATATCCGAAGCATATGGCACACGATTCATTATGTCTCACATAAAGACTAAACCAGTCTTTTGCTATAATATGTCCATTTCAATTTGCCAAGTTCTCATAATTCGGATTATGAAAAGGGATGCCGTAATCATAACCGAATTTTAGAACGCAAATAATGGACCCATATACAGAATTTCCTTATGTTGAGCCATTCCAACATGAAATTCATATATATCCTTGACTAAATGATTAAAACCTCACGATCTAAGCTTATAGATTTGAGATGAAGTATAATTTCCTCTCCCTTAATTATAGCAAAACAACTCTTTCCCAATTGAAACTTTTGTTTTTCTATAATTAACATTGCTAACTTGCAATACTTATCATAATTATCATGCTCCCACTAACATGATGATTATTAGCATAACACTTATGCTCCCACTAGCTTTGACATGTACCCAGAAATCAGCTGGACTTCTAGAAATCAATACTTCATTGACTTTCTTACCAAAGTTCAGATTTCTGATACTAGATTGTTTTGATAAGACTTTATCAAAATCATACACCATCCCTTAGATAGCACACTTGTGAGTCTAAACAATTATGAAGAGGTATGCCGTAATCATAATGGTTAGACCTTTTTGCCACTTCTCACAAGTCCAGGTTAGTGTGTCGGTAAACCACACACGCTCCACTAACGACTTTGAGAATGCAAATATCACAATTGCTATCTAGCTAAAATCTACTTAGTGAAAGTGTTTCCTCACCATCATTTTCATGAATCGGAGAGAAACCTTATGACACTTAGGTTTAATGGTGTATGTGTTCTTATCCATGTGAATTGTCAAAATCATAGTCACAAGACAAGGATAATGACAAATCCAAACTCATATGGACTGAACTCAATCTTAATTTCTTGCCACCTGGCAGTTCAAGGGCCTGCCATTGCTTCCAAGTAGTTGTGTAACCAATTGAGAACTCTAAGAACTCATATGCAAAGGCAACTTTAACTGGAATGGGCACAGATATCAACACGATAGGTTATAAACCTCAAGTCGTGTGCTAGGGAAGACCTTCAGGTTTTATTCTTGATTAGTTCTTGAGACTTTCAAGACCTTTAAGACTCCCACTGTCCTCTTGACCTATAAGACTCCCTTGTCAAACATCCAAGAGACAGTGTGGGTTCTAATCAAGACAAACACTTCACACATTTGGCCTAAGTTGGTCTTTGTTTTATCCAAAACATCACAACTTACCAATTTCAAATGTACAAGAGTAGAAAACTTTTACTCTTACATTTGACAAGTGTTTTTAACCTTCTTTAAGACATGTCACTCAAATGACAATCTTGGAGTATGACTCTAAGACTTGTATTGGAACGAAGTATGACTCATCTTCTTGATTTAATCATTTCAACAATTCAAGATCCCTCTTCTTAGTCATAAGAATGCACTAAGACTTCCTTAGAGAACTAATTGTGCTATGGTTTCTTAATCATTAAGATGATCACAAAACTGATACTAAAGTACTCTCCCATCTTTTCAGATTTGAGAAACTTTTATCCTTCTGCCTTATTTGATTCTTCTTATTCGCTCTGCCATACATTTGGACCTTTTTCCAATGTCTCAGAGTTACACTTAAGCTTGTAAGTATAATCATATTTACTGAGCTTTAGTAAACTATGACGAATAGTCTTATCAATCTTTTGTGGTGGACTTAATCAGTGCACAAGACTATGTACTCGATCCTTAGTCCATTACTTGACTCACACATCCATGTGATCGAGTAATTTGTCTTAATTTTCCAATACTTGAAAGTTCTCATTCATCATGCTATACAACTTGCATGATTCCAAGTTCCGGTCCAAGTGAAACTTGGGTGATGAGAATCTTTCCTTATTTGGTAAATATAGACATTACCACAAATGAAAGAATCAACTTCATATTTCCATTCTTGCTCTTAATGGAATCATATAAGCAACAATTTTTCCTCAAATTCCATTGTAAGGATATTTTAAAATAAATAAAATCAAAATTTTTTTCTTTTATTTTAAAACTTTGCGGAAAAAACTTATCCTTACAATCCATATGAAAACTTGTTGTTATCTATTCCTTAAGCAATATCTCATAACTCCTAAGAAGTAGCTCAAGAATCCGATTTTTCAAAATGCGATAGAAATCCATCTATGCGATCAGATTCAGCATATTCTTTCTTTAAGTTTCTCCACTTTTTCTTTGATTCTTAAAACATCACCATGTGACCCAGTCACATCAAGTATCAAGAATCTCAGAATAGAAACTTAACAGAGTTAGATAGTGGACTTTACCTGAAGTAGAGTCAAACTTATTGACTTTAACATCCTTAGGTAAATTTGGCAGCTTCGTGACCAATGCCCCTTCCTTTGGCAATATAAACATATGAACCCTTTGATAATGGTACATGAGACTATCACAGACTTAGCTTTTCTCTTTACCATTTGGTCAACCGAGTTGACTATGGCTGATCCCTTTCCACCGGGATGAGAGAGCTTTACTAGATATCCAATGTCATCATTGTCAATGTCCATAAAGTTTTAGGAAGTTGATCTTAACAAATAGATAAGATCATTAAGGGACTTGTCATAGTCTGTTTCATAGGTGTTCCAAAAGAACTCACTATGTGACTTAGAAAGTGATTGAACCACCAACTTTCTCAAGACTTTGACACCCAACTCTCCTGGCTTGTCAATATGTGACTACATCTCCAAGATGTGACCACACCTTGACCTTGCCTTGCCAATAGGGCTTGAGTGACCTTAAACTTTTCAAGAACTTGTGGGTTAGGGAGAATGGTTGGAGGAGGAGAAAGAAGTATGATATCCATGGGACATCATCTTCACTAGGAAACCTTGTTTCAAGAGATTTGGGAAGATCATAGGTGTCTAAACCAAGCATCTTTTGGGAGATATTCAAGATAGTTGATTTAAAGTCCTTAATATGACACCCAATATGAAATATTAAGGCTAGGACCCAACAAACTGTTTTATAACTTAGAAGAGGTATGCCGTAATCCAAGCTATAAAATATTTGAAGGTAGGTGAATGACGATTCACCAATTTCCACCAAGATAAACGAAATGTATTATTAGGTTTTAATTGGTTTTGAAACTCCTAGATCTTTGAGATTCATTGAACTTTTCAAAGGCATGTTTCAATCTCGAGTGTGCCCTTCAGGTTTTGTGACTGGGATGCCGAGGATCACAAAACAAGGTGTGAAGTAACCATGCAAATCACTTGGTACCCTTAATAAATTACCCCTCAATCGATGTGCCGGTTAACCACACACGCTCCATCGATACTATGATAAATATTAAGTCACCCTTTACCTACCTTGTTAAGTCCAAGTTAGTGTGCCGGTTAACCACACACGCTCCACTAACGACTTAGACAAAGTGTAAAGTGTAATTTCATGGGTTAGCACCTTATTCACATTTTTCCTAAGTAACTAAGATTGGGTATTATTAAGAGTTTAGTTACTTAGTATTATCATTAATACTTTTAATGAAGGAGAATTATAGTCTTGTCAAACCCGTTCGGCTAACGACCCTCCACCGGTCAAGCAAGCGGTGAGTGAGAGTGGACACCCATTAAGTTGCCATTTTATAGGCAACAACCTTATACCCACCTTATAGACCGGCTTCGTGAATGAGGCGTACTAGCGGTAAGACTGACTTTACTCTTATACATATATATATTATTAACTTATAATATTATAAAGTATAAGGGTTGAATTTTAACTTTTAAAATTCTAAGGGCTAACTTGGAATTAAAGTATTCATAAGGAAAACTTTTCAAATTCCAAAACTTGAGGGCAAGTTTTGAAACTATTCAAAACTAATTAATTCCATAACTTATGTGTTTAAAGTAGTTTTAATTAAAAAACTCTTCAAGTTCCATAACTTGAGGACAAGTTATGGAAGACTTTAAACTAATAAAAGAACTAACTTTTCTTTATTTTATAACTTATGGATTTAATTATGGTTACATATTTTTCTTTAATGAAGTGACTCTTGAACTTCCATAACTTGAGGACAAGTTATGGAGTCATAAAAAAATTATTCAATGACACAAGACTCTTCATTTTGTAACCATTGCCAACTTTATGAGTTTTAAGATTCATAAATGTGACTTTTAAGTTACATAAACACATTTTATGAACTTCTTTTAGATTAATTTGGATTAAAACCAACTAACAAATAATATTTTTCATCAATCTAAATTAACTCATAAAACAAGATAACACAAAAAAAAACTTTTCATGTTCCATATCTTAAGAACAAGTTATGGAATTCTTTAAAACATTAAGACCAAGTTTTGTAACTCCATAAAAAACTTTGAATCAATTTTTTTTTAAAACCTTTTCATATCCATAACTTATGGAGGTTTCAAAAAACTCTTTAGATCAACCTTTTAAAACTAATAAAATAATCATATCGTTTTAACTTTTACTAAATTTGACCAAATTCAGCTCATATAGCAAATGATTCAAATTTTACAAATAATTAGTTTTTCACAAAAACAAGAAATTATCTTAAAATTTGACAAACTTCATGTTTTTTTTTTTCTTCAACTTGGAAAAAAAAATCCGTTTGCATCAAATATAATAGAAAACGACCCATGGCTCTGATACCACTGTTGGGTTTTGAGCATTCTAACACTCCTAAGTGTACATGCAACCCTAAATACCTTGGATCTATGTTTTCTATATTATACATGCAAATAAGAACATCCAAGGTATTATCCTAATCTAGCATACAAAAACTATGAATGTAACAAGATAGAATACATACCTCTTTAGTGTATCTTGATGTCTTCAAGCTTTAAGAGCTTAGCCCCAATAGTGTGGAAGCCTCAAGTGGAATCACAAATCACCAAAACACCTTGGAAGACTTTAGAGAATATGATTACTTGGTTCTCTCTAGTGAAATTGGCTAGCCCTTCTTAGTGTATCCACACTAGTGCCAATTTCACCAACCAAATACATCTTTATATAGTATGGAGGATTAGGATTAAACCCTAATACCCATGACCTTTCATTTCCTAGGATCCATGGGTTAAACACTCCATGGACTATCCATGAAAGCTTAGCCCAACCTAAATGAACTTGGCCCATTCCATATATATAAGAGTCCATATTTAATTAGTTCCTTTTGATCACTTAATTAATTATAAATTAATTCTTGATCAATACTAATTAAATAATATGATTCCATATTAATATATTAGAACTTATAATATATTAATATTAATCATAAACATACTATTCTCAAAAGATTATCCATATAAATTGTGTCGGTGAAGTGCAACCCAAATGGACCATGCCGAGTCGGGTCAAGTACATACCAAATATAGTTATGGACTTAGACATTAATCCAACACATCTTCCATCACACCTTTGCTTTTGGACAGAAGGGCCAATGATCCCAAGCTTGAAACTACATTTTTCTCCTGCAATACAATCTTTTCTTGGGATTTCAAAATCCCTACCAGCTTTGCCAATGAGTAAGATTTGAATTGCTCATGTGCTTTAACAATGGACACAACCGCTCTCCACTCGGATCTAAGACCGTTTAAAAACGTAACCTTTTGTTCAATCAACTTCCTTTCAATATCATGTTTAATCATCTTACTAAGAAGATGATTGAAGCAATCGAACATTTGAGTTACAGTTTCTTTAGGACTCTGCTTGAATTCACCAAACTCAAACAAAAGTAAGGTTTGAATGGAATGCTCAAGATCTTCATCTGTGGAATATAACTCTCGCAGCCTATCCCATATCTCTTTAGCGGTGTTGCACGAACTCACTAGCCTGAAAGTATCAGATTGAAGAGCGAATCTGATTAGTCTCAATGCTTTAATATTGCACTGAAATTTATCTTTTTCGTCTTGGGCAACATCTTTTACATCTTTGAACAGATCATTATATTCTTTCTGAGTTTTGATGATTCTTGACGTTGCTGAATGAGCGAATGGTCCAGACACGATTGCTTCCCAAATAAGATATTCGTTGTCCTCCGATCCAATGACATAATCTTCAAAGTGATGTGCCCAGACTTCGTAATCCTGGGTGTAAAGGATGGGAATCTTCGTCGTTGATCCAATGCTGTTTGAGATGTTAATGGGATTTGATTGTGACTCGTGCATGCTAGATCGAATAACCTGTTTAAAAGATCAGACTTGTAATATATTAAATTAGGGCAAAACGAATAAATGTTGAGTTACGTCAATTATGGGATGACGGCTCAATAAATATTATTTAATGCGGAATAACCGTAATCGCAACCTTTTTCACAGAAAAGATGTGTATGAATTATACAGCCTCCCGCTCTGATACCAATTGATAAGTTATAAAACAAACTTGAAGATCGATTAGATCTATGAAACAGGTATTACGATGAACTCAAAACAGAAAATAAAACAAGAGTGGATCAAAATATGTCGAATGATTAGACCAAACAATCCTCAGCAGAGCTCGACTAAGAACTTCCGCTGTAGAGGATTTAGGGTTACAAGAACGATAATAAACTTTCTGAATAATGCTCTGATCGTACTATTCTATCGTTAACCTAAGATGCATGCAAGCACCTATATTTATATACAACCCTACTAATCTCACGGATGGACAGGCCCATACCGTAGATACAAAAACGGACTAACTAACGAGCCCAATAGACGCAATACTTAAAACAGAACACGACCCAACAATACTAATGTTGCTACTTCATGTGCAGGTAAAGTAGCAGAAGATGAGAACAAGGAGAAAACCATTGAACAAACCAACATCTCCTTGAACTCTAAATATGTTGCTTCTAATCAACCTGCCGTTGGTAAATACAAGCCACCAATTCCAAGGAAACAGAGTTCTTGTGGCAAGTGTGCATGTGGGAACAACAAGAGACAAGGCAAGGATACGCCACCAGGGGCAGGAAGAAACAATTTCCCAGTGAAGAAAAAGACTTGTTTTCACTGTGGACCACCTGGTCACATTGCCCGAAATTGTCCTAATCGCGCATACGTTCCATACTGCGCACAAGGATGGCAAAATGTGCTAAGTGGGAGATACTTCAAAAGAAACCCTTCCAGGTCATGTTCAGACAATGGTGACTGGAACGCGCAGAAGGCCAAGAATCAAACCCACAAGGAAAAGAATCTGAATCCCAAGGGAAAGAAGGGAATGCCGGCCCAGAAGTCTAGTTCAAGAGATGCTCCATTGAAACCAAGACCGGCTAGGTCAAAGTCATCTCGGCAATCGGCTTCAAGTTCCAAAGCAAGTGTCGAGGCACCCATCGGATCGAACAAGAAATGGGTTAAACCCGAATATAGATGGGTACCAAAGGCTCAATCTCCTAAATCTCCTAATGCTTCTAACGTTTCTACATCTTCTGTTTGTGATAAGCAGGATATGTCATGGAAGAGAGTATCATGCATTGATGACAAAGGTCGACCCAGTTTCAAAATGGACTGGGTTCCAAAGACCAACTGATCCCGCTCTGTGTCGGAGCAGCTATGGAGGCATATCATCAGACTTCGGTTTGTTGGTAGTGGTTGTTCCAAGCACATAATAAAGGACATCTCTCAAATATACAGCACTCATAACTTTGTTCGAGAGTTTGTGTCCTTTGCGGGAAAGGAAAGAAGGGAAGAAAAGAAGGGATCACACGGGGTTAGTGCTTGATGACATGAAGAATTTTTGGATCTATTCTGAGATTATGCTTGTTGTTCTCAAACCTTCTGAATGCAGATTCAATCGGTGAATTACGGTTTGCGTTTTCTTCTCTATACTCCTATGTTTTTCTTAAGCTGATTCGCTTTAAAGACTACTTTTTGTTTTAGGATAGTTTAAATTTGCACATTAACTTTCGTTTCTCTCCTATGCATAAATTTAGGGGGAGAAATAAAAACAAAACAAAAATTAGAAAAGTTTCAAAAATCCAAAAACATTAGAAAATCATAAAATCAAAATATGGTGTTAACGGAATGTGTTTGAGGGAGATGTTTTGGGAAGTGATATTATCAAGTGATAACAGGCAACCTGAGTCCACGTAACGTACCCAAAGTTGAAGGGTCTATGCTCTGACTTGATGCGTCGGTAGGCACGAAATATTTTAAATGGACTTGACTAGGGAGAATTGAACTTAGGAAATTTATAGACTTGACAAATCTTGACCTAGTTAGATACGTTTAGCCTGACAATATGACGCTCAGATAGGTTGAGCAGGGAGATATATATATATATGGGAATCTACTCGTCACATTAATTGAACCCGTACCTGGAACCATGCTTTAAATTTTCCTCGATGTGCGGCATCTGTCCTTAATTCCGGTTGGATGGGGCGACTGGTAAATTCCGATAAACTAGGTCTGTAGAATATCATTTTCTTTCTTTCCATCTGTTAGTCATATGTTGTCTCCTTTGCGTGACTTCCAATCCGACCTGGTACACAACATATGCAACTCTATTTCTCTGCAGGCTATATATATATATATATATATATATATATATATATATATATATATATATATATATATATATATATATGTGTGTGTGTGTGTGTGTGTGTGTGAAATACTTCTCATCTGTTAGCCATATGTTGTCTCCTTTGCGCGACTTCTAATCCGACCTGGTACACAGCATATGCAACCTTCTTCTTCTCAACCCCTCTGAAGTAGTTAGCAATAGAATTCTGAATCTCTTCTCTCTCTGAATGGTTGTCTGCTCACCCAGTGTAAGGAGTACTCTGGAAGTTCTTGATGGATGGGGCATATCAGGAAGCGGGAAACACGTTCCAGTACACTTAAAATTGAACTCATACAGATTGTCTATAGATCTCGCTGCTCAATTTAGGTGGACAACAATATCCCTGGTCGTCGTCAGATGAATGGACCTTAAGATATAGTATCTAAGAAATTAGGATCATATATAGATTTTAGGTTTTTAAGTTCACCTTGTCTTGTAACAAATATTATATCCTAAATCTGTCACAAATTTTTCGTGTTTAAGTGGACCACAATACAGACGATCGACCAGACAAATATGTGAATATGGAAGGTACCGACAAGTGGATAAAGGTTGTCTAAAAACTTTGATCCCAAATCACTCTTAAAGTTAGATATCATTTTTATTTTTGTTAAATTTGTCATAGTTTCTTCTAATTTAAATATTAGGGGAGAATTAAAAATTAAAAATAATGAAAAAAAATCAAAGAAAAATAAAAATTTAAAAATCCAAAAATAGGGTTATTTATGTTTTATTTCTTGTTCATAAAAATCCAAAAAATCCAAAAATATTTTTCTTTCTGTTTTAATTTGTGTGCTAAGTTTTCTTTTAGTTTTGTTTTGTCTTGCAAAGTGATTTCAGATATAGATAAGACTCATGGAGTTTGTGTTGAAGATTTCTGAGCCAAAGCCTCGTCCGTGAGCATCGAAGAATTCGCATTTGAAGGAGCAAGAAATGAAGATTATTCTTTCAACATTCAATCCTTCAACCCCAGAAGCAAGGTGAAGCTGCAATTGAAGATTATGTGACAAATTGCATTGAAGCCTCCTCAATCAGTATGCTGCTATTGTTGTACCTGCTGAAGTGATCCAAAAGATTTGTTCTCTCTGATGTTCTCTCTGAAGATTCTCAAGCTGAAAGCGCCATCTTTCAAGAATCAGTACGTCAAGCCTCCTCACCCAATGTGCGTTCAATGCCAAATTCTGAAGAAAACCTCAAGTGCTCAAGATGAAGTCATTCATTGAAGATTCATATGTTCATCTTGATGTTGTGAAGAAATCGAAGGTTAAAGCTGAAGCCAAGCTCTCATTGAATATTGACAAGAAGAGCCAACTACTTTTTAGGGGGAGCTTGTTGGGTCAATTAAGAAAAGAAAGCTATAAACCAAGGGGGAGATTGTTGGGTTAAAATATGGTTTATACTTTACTTTTCTGGGCAATTGTATTTTTCTGTAATATTTATGAATTTATGGTCTAGTTTACGGCTGAGTTTACGGTCGTAAACACCATACGGTCGTAAACTCATTTATGGCCCATGTGTTTCCGGCCCATGTTCCCTAGTATAAATATAGGTGTTAGGGTGTGAGGAATAGATTGATGAACCAGAAGGAGTTTACGGCCAGAGAGAAAGGAGCGTTTGTGTATGTGAATCTTGTGTAAGGAATTTAATTCATATTATCAATACATTGAGATTCATCATCTTCTTCTTCTCCTTCTCTTCTATTTTTATCTGACATCATCCGTTTGATTGGGATTCTGCACCATCAAACGGATCTGACTGATACACAGGCAAATTAGGGACTTAAAATATGTGGGACATCATACATTCATATGTATATGAACCATTCAGAAATATCACCAGACATGGTGAGAGATACTTTGTCATATTTACTTATGATTTCAGTAGATATGGATATGTTTATTTAATCACACATAAGTCTGAGACATTTGAAGTATTCAAGAACATCCAAAAAGGATTGGAGAATTAAGTGGGCATAAAAAGCAAGATACTTTGTTCTAATATGGGTGGAGAATATCTTAGTGATAACTTCTGCGACCATCTTAGAAGTTGTGGGATAGTCTTACAACTAGCACCACCAAGAACACCAAATCGTAATGGTGTGTCTGAAAAGAGAAATCGATCCTTTCTTGACATGGTTCGTTCTATGATGACTCGTGCTACACTTCCAATTAGTTTTTTGGGTTATGCTCTACAAACGGCCACTTATATTCTAAACCTCGTACTAACTAAGAAGGTTGAGAGAACACCATTCAAAATATGGAAAGGGATTTGTCCCTCTCTTGCACAAATCAAGGTATGTGGTTGTGAGGCTTTGATTCATCGAGAAGTGCTAGATAAAATTGAACCCATATCCAAAAGTTGTTACTTCATTGGTTATCCTAAAGACTTTTTTAGACACTTGTTTTACAAGCCTACTAAGAACAAGATCTTTGATGCTTGTAGGTAAGTCTTTCGTGAAAGAGAACTAATATCTCAAGAAACTAGTAGGAGCCAAATTGATCTTGATGAGGTTTAAGAATCAATTAATGAAGAACCTAAAGTTGACACTAGACCTCAACAAGAGGTTGAACAACTTTTTGATGAATCTAATGTACCTCCACCTCCACCTCGTAGATCTAATAAAGAACATCGTCAATTTATGTTTTATGGATTCCATATTACTCTAAAGGATGAAAACCTGTTAGATGATAATGAGCCACACAACTATCAGGAAGCTATGGTGTGCCCAGAGGATGCAAAATGGAAAGAGATGATGAACAGTGAGATTTAGTCCATGTATGATAAACAAGTACGAAACTTGGTTGATCCTATACCTTGTCTTAAGACCATTGGATGTTGATGGGTCTTCAAGAAGAAGAATCACATGGATGGGAGCATATAGACATATAGTGAAAGGTTATACTCAGACTCAAGGAATTGATTATGAGGAAACCTTTCACCAATAGCTATGATTAAGTCTATTAGTATAATACTTGCTATAGCTACATTTCATGATTACGAAATATGGAAATTATATGTAAAAATTATTTTTCTTAACGGGAAACTAACTGAGGATGTTTACATGGCTCAGCCAAATGGTTTTGTACAGTTCAAATCTCTAAATATTATATGTAAGCTTGAGAAGTCCATTTAAGGACTTAAACAAGCACCTCGCAGGTGGAAAATCTGTTTTGATGAGAAAAACAAGGAGTTTGGTTTCTCAATCAATGAATATAAACATTATATGTATGTTAGATCTAGTAGAAAAGTAGTTGTATTTCTCGTCTTATATGTCGATGACATTCGACTGAAAGGAAACGACACTCCAACACTTAATTATGTAAAACAATGGCCTGGGAAAAGTTTCACTATGAAGGAATTGGGAGAAGTTGCCTACATATTTGGTATCAAGATCTATAAGGATAGATCTAGGTGTCTAATAGGAATTTTCCAAAACACTTGGATAAAATCTTGAATAAATTCAAGATTGAAGAACTTAAGAAGGGACTTATTCCTATGCATCATGGCATGATTTTGAGTAAAACCTAATATCCTAGTACTAGTGAAGAACTGGACAAAATAAGTCGAGTCCCATATGCTTCTGCTATAGGATCGTTCATGTACGCCATGATATGTACAAGGCCGGTCGTCTCATATTCAATTAGTACAACGAGTCGTTACTAGGCTAATCCAGGTCAAAGTCATTGGACTATAGTCAAGAACATTTTGAAGTATCTTAGGAGAACTAAAGATATTTTCCTAGTTTATGGTGGTAAGGATGAGTTAAGCATCAAAGGATATGTGGATGCAAGTTTCCAAACTGACAGAGACAACTCAAGATCCCAGTTGGGTTTTGTGTTCACACTAATTGTTGGAGCAATAACTTGGAGAAGTTCAGAGCAAGATATTATTGTTGATTCAACTATAGAGTCAGAGTATATTACAACCAATGAAACAACCAAAGAGGCAGTATGGTTCAAGAAGTTCATCAATAATTGAGGTGTTGTTCCAAGCATAGCTGAACTGGTTGAGATCTTCTGTGATAATGAGCGTGTAATTTCCTTAACTAATAAACCTAGAGATCACAAGCACACAAGGCATATTAAGAGAAAGTTCCATCTTATAAGGAATCTAGTTGAAGATGGAGACATTAATGTAAGTTGGGTTCCTTCTAAAGAAAACTTTGTAGATCCACTCACCAAACCATTGTCATAGATTAAGCATGATGCCAATACTCGGCTTATTGGCTTTAGATTTGCTATTGAATTGGTTTGATAACAAAATTTGTAGTTTGATATCCTTTTGGAACTTATTGGATATTTTTTATTTGGTATATATTAATAAGAAGTTACTATGTTTGTTCATAATATTTGTGTTTCTACTTTTGCATGTTTAGAACCCCTTCGCGAATTATTTATTATTCGAACATTCCACAATAAATCATACTCTTGGAAGAAAGTAGTGAATTAAGATTGGCATAGTAACTGTAGATTGTTCATGGAGATGGACATTATGAAGCCTTATGATCAATATTGATGAGTGCTTGAAAATGGAGTAACCACGCTTAAATATTAATTTGTGGATTATGTGATGAGTAAATTAAGAAGACTATTTTTTATATTCTTCAAATGGAGATACATGAAGTTCTCTTTTACAATTTGTTGTATTTTGGTTTTTCCCTAACGTCATGTAACTGGCATTGATACAAGGTTTGACTAGGTATTGCATGAAGAATAATACTAACCTATGTAGTCAAGTTTATTTGATCCTTATTCCAGAAATGGATAAGTAGATATTTTTGGGTCCCTCGTTAATTTGGTGTTGATAAACAATGTTTGGCCAAGCTGACACTAAGTTAGTCAGATTTAACAGTCAGTCTGTCAAGTCATCACAAGTCAGTATCGATAAGCATAATCTTGAACCATGAGACTGACCTTTGATCCATGTCTCTAGTTCATAATAAGATATGACGAAGATCAAAGGAGTTTGAAGTTATTAGTCTAACGAATGTTTATAGAAAAATTGTTATAAGTACAATAGTTGCATTGGACTGCTACTCACTGTTGTTTCTAGTAGAGTATTATACTTTTCAATTGTTGATACTAAAGTGAAAGTGGCATCTTAGGGAGATTAGTGCCCATAGCCATAACAAGCCCTATGATATTACTATAAATATAAATTTCCTTTAGGGTTACACGCAAGAACAAAAATGAAGTAGATTTGAAAGATTTTTATTTGAGGGACTTCTTTTGTTAATTAATTAATAGTAAATAAATAGAATATGGAATATTCCAAAATGATTTGAATTCATTAGATAATTATTTTTATATTTGATAGTTATCTCTAAGGTTTCAAATCAGCAGCCCATAAATAGAGGGCTCCAAATCCAATTTTAAGACTTGTGAAATATACCTCTCAGCTGTCAAAGTTAGGAATCCTCAAAACCCTAGAGAATCTGAAAGTGTCATTCCCATGTCATTTCCAATTGATCTCCACGTCATAGCCGATGAATATAATTGAAGTTTTGATTTTGTTGAAGCTTATAGTCAAAGGATTACTTGGATTTGTTTCTTGTTTGTTTCTTCTGTGCGATTTCAGAAGAGGAACTTTCATTGACGTTCTCTAGTCTATTAAACTGGATCATCCAAAGAAAACCACAAAGGGGTCTAAGGTATGTTTTCTATCTGTTGAGTTATATAAGTAGCATAGATTAGTTAAGCTTAAAACCATATGTTTCGAGTTTAGATTACATTTGTTTTTGTTTTCGCTACCATTTGTTTGATCTAATGAGGATATAATCAACTTGAACTGGGAAGCCACAAATATATTATAACAAATTTGCTTAACTAAACCTTATTGTTCTCATCCAATCCTCTCATATAACACTAGCAAACTAGCTCTAACACAATAATATCAAATTTTTAATATTTACCGGATTTTTTATTTAGACCATTTTTTTTACTAAGTGTGCTTGTTATCCTTATTTTTCTCCCATAGATACCCCAAACTTCAAATGTACAATGCCTTCATTGTATATCTAAAAAACAGTTAAAAGCACGTGATAGATGTCCTTTTATGCATCTTTTTTATTTGTTTTTATTAAATTTTGCATTAGATTTTATGTTCTTCATGTGCATTGCGTTAAATAATGTTCAACTCATGATTTTTGTTAGAATTCTCGTACTGCTCATGTTTTTATGTCATTTTCATATGTTTCGAGTGAAGAGGAAATTTGGAAGTAGCTTAGATACATATTTGGAGCTTAATGGAGCTAAAATACCTCAGGAAGCTGGAAGTTTTGTTAGATTTGCTAAAACATAAGAGTTCGCGTCCGAAACACGCATTTTGCCAAAAATGCAATCATGTTTTCCCTTCTATGATCATTCTTTTGATCGTGTTTTACCTTCACAACTTTTTCATGCCAAAACTCAAAGTTTTGAGGCTTCAATAAAAATGACTTTTGAAGGAGATTTTATTCACTTTTTCATCACTTTCTGAAGATCTGAAGGCTATAGATCATCTCAATCATGTAGTTTAGTAAGAATTAGTAGTTTAATCTTTCTCTTCATTGGTTTTGATCAGATTTTAGCCATGTATGGCTAAAACCTAGATTTCAATTCTACATAGATCAGTACTTTTCATGTAATAAATCATTAGATCCGGTTTTTTATTTGTGATTCTATCTAGATATTTTAGTTTTGTGCTTAATGAATGTTTGATTTTAGTTCTTTTTAACTTGATCACCTAATTTAGAATTACATCAATCTAGTTAATCAGTTAATGGAATATGTAATTGTTCTAATCCATTGTTAATAAGTAAAAAGTATCAAATTGGTTATGTGTTGGGATTTGATTCTGATATAATCTGAAATTTCATATTTTTATGCTTTCGAGCTTGTGAGAAGTATTGAAGATTGTGGGGAATTTTATATAGATCATAATGTTGCTTTACTTATTTGATTAAGAGCTTGTTTAATTAAATTAGTAAAAAGTTAGGATTAACTAAAGAGCTTGTTTTGGTTAATTAATTAGGTAAAAGAGAATGTACTAGAGCTTTTTTCAGTACCAGGTTAGATATAACACACTTTGAATAACCTAGTTTATGTTGATTGCATGATTAGGAAAGTTGCAGCAGAATTGAATTTGCTTTTTATTATTCAATTTTCTCTAGTTATTTTCAAGGTTTTTGTCATAAAATCCCCCGAATTTACATAAAAAAATAGTTATGCCCAAAATCGATTTTTTTTGCCACAGATGCCTCACATTTGCCCATCACATTTCATTTTAATGTTTTTCACTAATTCCCCTTTACAAACCAGTTACATCCCCCTTTTTAACCCCCAAACATCATCGTCTTCCATTAACATCGATCCAGAGACTTTACCCCGTCTTCTACCCTCTATCTCTGTAAAATCTCGACTTCGTCTGCCAAATCAAGCTTCCAAGGTGGTCTAAGATCTCAAAAGAAAAAGAATAGTTAGATATGGCTGTGGAGATGTGTGTAAGGTATCTGTTACTCGAACACCTGAGAACTATGGAAAAAACATTTACAGGTGCCCTTATTACCAGGTAAACAATTTGCCCTAATTTTTAAATTTCTTGAGAAACCCTGAAAAAAGGTATGTAATTTATACCAATTGTTGTTTTTTCTAGGTGGAAGAAGAGGATTGTGGTTTTTCAAATGGTACAATGAAGAAGATGGTCACATTATCGTCCCAATTCACACAAAGCAGGGGCAGGGCAGGGACAAGGGCATGAACAGCTAAAGACTTTGGTAGAAATAATTGTAAGGCTCTTAGTTATTATTTTTGTAATGGTGCAATAGTTGTTTTGAAGATGTAAATCATTTTGGATTGGCTTTTAGTAGAATGTTTGGATCAACTTTTGGATTGGCTATGTAAAAGTGCTTAGGCTTATGTAACTATTGTTTTAGTATGAAGATTTTAGCTGCAAATTATTTGTGAAATGAAAATGGTAAAGTACAATGATGAAATGGTACATAACAAACATAACAAACATATTGATCCATAACAAACATATTATAACCATAATGGGGGGATTCATTACATCATATTCATCTACCATTACAAAAGATTAGAAATGATAAACTAACATGTACCATCCATCCATTTGTACCAAATGGCCTAAAATATATCCCAAAAAGGCAACCCAAAAGGTACATGAGAACAATTAGACGAATGGTGCACTTAGTGGGTATATAAACTAAGATGTACAAAATGTACCAAAAAGGGATTCCTATGCAAATACCCAAGTATACCATCCCCACTTAAATCCACAATATACATACCTAACTACTCCAAATTCACTAGATTTGGACATGTGGAACCACCCCCATCTTTATCAAAAACTGTCTTTTTAAGCTTCAGTTTAGTGATCCTCTCTGTTGACTTTCTTTTCCTTGTCTTAGGCACTATCATATGGCCTTCATCATCAGCCTCATCCCATCATCAGCAACCTTATTCCCATCATCATCAACCTTATTATATAGAACATCATCAGCAACCTCATTCATATTGTACTTTGAAGCTTACTATTAGGATGCTCTTAAAACAACACGCTCAATACATGTGGTGTAGAAGCATCCATTCATTCTACATCTTGATATGCATCTTCAGGCATGTCACTTACATCAAACCCTAAAATCCATCTTATACCCCTTCAAGGCAACATACAAATAAATAAATTGTAGGGAAAAGAAACCCAATTCATTTTATTATCATGTATGATTATCGTTCTTTTTTTGACTTTTTCAAAATTTATTTTTCAAAGTACACTATGATCATTTTGTTATTAATCATCATTTAAATAATATTTCTTACAATTTTGAACCATTTTATATAGAGATTATAGATAAAAATATTGTATCAAAAGAAGCGTTTATAAATCTATCATTAGTGACTATGTTTTTATTATTAGCTAAGTTATTCTAATTTGTTAACGTTAACATATGAAACTTTATAAAAATATTAATATTTGTAAATATATGATTAATGATCATTGCTATGTATAAAGAAGTTTTTAAAAACTTATAAACATTTGTAGAATTTATTTTTTATATAATGTTGTATTTATTATTAGTAAAACACACTTTATTCATCATCTGAATTTTTAATTTATTTTATTGCTTTCCTATATGTTTCTTATATTACCTTATTTTTTGTTTGCATATAACAATATCATTCGGTGTGTTTACTTGTTTTCAGTTTATTCAATTTTATATTTATTATACAAAATTATCATTTGTTCATTAATCTACACATAAAAACGTTGCTTCTATATTCAAACCATTTTACATATTAATTTGAATTAACCATTAAAGTTACCGAGAAAGCATAATGACTACACTTTTGAATTATCAATATTCTTTTACTTTTGGATTATCAATGTTTTTTAAAATGTTTCATGAACTTGAAGGTGCAACATCATAATCGTCAACTACGGTTGGGATCTTTAGTTTGTTTTTTGTGTTCACTCTTGGTTTAAAATGTTTCATGAACTTGAAGGTGCAACATCATAATCATCAACTACGGTTGGGATCTTTAGTTTGTTTTTTGTATTCACTCTTGGTTTAAAATGTTTCATGAACTTGAAGGTGCAACAACATAATCATCCTCACTTTCTTCTACCAGGCAACACATTTTGTAAACTTCATGGTGGTCGACTTAAGCCTTAAGCCTAGTGAAATTGGTATTGTATTTTACACGTCCATCATTAAGATTGGTTCACCAATATTTGATAATGTGTTTCTAAATATTTTAGGCTTCAAAGGTTTCTTTCATTTTTCTATTATAAACATTGTACTTTGAGAAATTTACCCAAAAAAATATAATTTTTAACCTAAAATAGAAAATTATATTTTTTTAAAGAGTAATATTGTATAAACAAAGAGCGATAATTTATTTGTCGGTCAACCCATCTACCAGACGAGTATAACACTAGTTTTATTTGATGTGTTGTTTGATGGCGATTTGAACATTTTTATGTGGGCCCGCCAAAAACTTAAAAAAACGTTTTTTAAATATATTATATATACTTGGATATAATTACGTAATTAGGTTTTTATGTGGACCGTCTCTTTCCCCCACAACTTTTTCCACGGAACCCAAATACCCAAATAAGCTTCATTTCAATCGTTAAAAAATAAAAACCAACAGACAAATAAATAACCAATCCTATATGGTTGACCATACCATACCTCATAAATTGCATATAATTAACTTAAATAACCCGTAGAAGCACATCTTATGCAGCTCGTTTTGCATGGGATTTGGGAGACCAGCTCACACTCGAATAACCGCAAACAGTCCAATACTCACCTTACTAATTTATGACATTCTTCTCTTATAATATGTAGAATGGATTTGGACTTGATTGTATAAAAGGATATTAACTTTGTTGGGTTGTAATTACCTTTAACGGGTAAAACTTGTAAAATTCTACTTTAAAGCGGTCCAAAGTGTTTTTAAATCTCAAAATATCCTAAGTTTGTTTACTTATCATAAGATAACAAAAAAAACATGGACAATACCCCCAATTTAAACCGAACCCATATCTCAAAAAAGAGAAGGCCAATGATTTGGATCACCCATATCTAAAAACAACAAAAGAACTTTAGCATAAAAGTGAAACTTTATCTTATAACAAAACATCAAGATTTTGGACACCTATCCTGCTATCCATAATTCAATAGTCATCATCGTTTAGTATACCGTTTCTATCAAATTCATTTGCAAACAACTAAAAAACCCCAATTCAATGTTGATTAGGTTGAACGGTATGATAAACTTTTTACCTGATAAAAGTATTCATCGGTAAAGAGAAGAGCAAATATAAGGGAGAGAGAGAGAGAGAGAGAGAGAGAGAGAGAGAGAGAGAGAGAGAGAGAAAGAAATGCACCGACGGTAATATACCGCCGATAAATTCAGTGTCACAGCCCGGTGTTCACTACCGGTAGAAGCATCCACCTCAGCTTACCGTCGTGTCATTTGTATGAAATTGTTTAGCCTTAGAAGAATTAATTTATATCCTTTTTTATAATAAATTTAAAAAAAAAAAAAAAAAAAAAAAAAAAAAAAAAAAAAAGCTAGTTATCTTCTCGTTTACAAGAGTATGGTCGGTGTAATAGTAATAATTTTCAAATATATGAAATTGGGAAGGATAAAAGAATCACAAAGGAAAGTTGTTGGATCCTGGTACAAAATAAATATGATATCTATAAATCTGAAACAATAGATCAATTATTAAGGACTCATAAATTTTTTTATATATTTATTACTTGTTAATTAGATTTTTGCCTTTGATGTAAGAGTTCACGTATAACTTCTAATGTAAGAGTAAGACATCATGGATATGTTTGACAATGAGCGTTTAGAACTCTTGGTTTTCAGTTTTTAATAAGAAGTTTGATTTAAACAAAAAGTTTTGTTTAAGAATATGAATGCTTAACTTTTAGTTTAAATAAAACACCTTAAATCTAAAAACTATTTCATATAACAACTAAGAAAAAATATTGAGTTTTTTAATTAATGTTCATAATTGTCCTTAAAACTATATTTATATATTTATCTTTTTTAATTTATACATTTCAAAAAAGTTTTCAATTATTTTTATCAAATACTCGTATAACAAATAAAAACTACATCTTTCAGGTATTAGTTTCAAACTTCCACCTAACAACTATTAACTATTAGCTAGTTTTACTAAACACGTCTTATATCACTAAACACCGTAAAATAATTCTGAACTTGTTTGATTTATTGAAACTTAACGAGTCATAATAGCACATAATTATTTTTATTAAATCCCATAAATTAAAGATAAACCAAAATAATAATCGTTTTTTTCTTTTTTTAAATTAAATCTAATTAAAATGCTTTGACTAGCACCTTATTTCCAAGATTCATATAACTAAAATTGTAGTATAAAATCTAAAGGTTCGTCGATTGTGAACCCGTTTTATCCTTTATACTTATACATAAACATTAAACGAATTAAATTAGTTTAAAATGGAAAAAAATTTGTTCCATGTTACTTATTGTAATGAAATATTTCCTTAGGTGGAACAAGTTCCATAAAAACAAGCAATTCAAAAAAGATAGATGTACAAGGACACATATTTCATATTTGACTTGAAAAAAAGTCTAATCAACAAACCTACCATCACTTTTAATCCAATCACTACAAATGCCCTTTTAAAAATAGTATGGAAATTCAACCAATAGCCTAACAACAATTTTCAAATATTAGTATTGGTTTTTTGTAAAAAACTAATATTAAATAAGTATTTTATCTATTTTTAAGTTAGAAAATATATCGTTGAGTTCTGTTTTAAATAAGTAAATTATAAGTTTGTGATTAAAAGACTTTTTGTACCACAAAAGATATTAGTGTGCAACAAATTAGTAATCGAATTCTTTATTTGATCACGAATTTATAACATAAACTATTAAACATTTATTTTGTAAATATGTACATTCACATAAATATTAAATAAAAGCATTTTTTTTACCTTCAATTTGTTACATTAACAGAGACATGTCGACTTAAAATATTATCGTTGTATGAAGTATATTATGATTATTAAGAAAACAAATTTTGATTATGTTTGACATATAACAACTAATTTATCTTTTAAGATTTTTTAGGTTGTTATGTTTAAGAAATTAAAAAATAGTTTATATGTTAGCTTATAAAGCTAGCTTTAAAAATGACAAAATTGCAAAAATGGTCCCTGTGGTTGGCAAAAATTCTGTGTTTTTGGTCCAAAACGAAATGTTGGTGCACCACTGGTCCAAAATTGGATCTTTCTATTGTTTTTGGTCCCTATCAAAATAAAAAGATTAGTATACCCTTACATTTGTTTTTTTTTTATTTTTTATAATTATTCAAACGTTTTTTATTAATTAAAATTGAGAAAAATGTCTCTCTCTCTCTCTCACGCTCTCTCTCACTCTCTCCCTCTCTCTCTCTCTCTTGAAAGTCAACTTGTTAGATGAAGAAAGACTGGTGAATCCTTTTTTTCCGTGGTTATACACGAGAAGGAGAAGCAACTGTCTCTTTCTTTTGAACCCATCCACCACAACTCCACCATCTCTTAACCACCGTTTAGGACAAGAAAACCCACCCAAACACCTCCTCCCATATGCCTTGCTCCCCCTTTTCTTGTGATAAACCTCCAACCCCAACACCCTCAAAACATCACCATCTATTACCTTCCTCCGGTCTTAGAGTTGTGTTACGGAGAACCACCAGGGACCACTGGAACATCACCACCGCCACCACCCATTTAGCCTCCTGCCATCGTTGATCAACCTACCAACCACAACCCTTTCCCCCTCTGTCACACCCCTGGACCAGACGGCGGAAACGTCCGGAGGCGGGTGACTTCATTGTGCAGTATCATAACAATTGAATATACATGAAACCGAGCAATCCAAACATCATACATTGAGATAACAAACTTGCATTGTTTACATATTGTATTTGTTCTTCGAGTTACACAAAAGATATGTAAGTAGAAAACTTCAACTACAACTAAATAGTCTTGCATCAGCATCCCTCATTACCTGCTTACTAGATCCCTGAGAATACAAGTCGTTTTGAAAAGTGTCAACTAAAATGTTGGTGAATTCATAAGCATTTTTCTATAAAATTGTTTATACTTGTTTAGAATCGTTCTCGTTGTACTTTCAGAAAATCAGATATTTTCTATGAAATTGTTTGGAGTCTTGCCTTGAAAATCGTGGATATATGTGTGTATGTAATTACTTTTGTTCATCCTTATAAGGATTGATCTTTGAAAAGTATTGTAATTTGTGAAAGCGAGTTGTGTCCGAGAATAGTTCTTTTGAATAGTAATAATCAACCCCTTCAAGAAAAATCCCGTATTTGCAAAAAGGAAATATGGTTGAAAATCTTGTTCCTCTTATCGAGTAAAATTGAGTGTGCGTTCTAGTTTATCGTTATCGAAATCGTAGAAAAATCGTTCTCTCCAGAAAATCCTATATTTTCTACTATAAAATATTCGCAAGTTCTGGTTTATCGTTATCGAAATCGAAGATAAATCGTTTTCTCCAGAAAATCCTATATTTTCTGCTATAAAATATTCGTAAGTTCTAGTTTATCGTTATCGAAATCGTAGAAAATCGTTTTCTCCAGAAAATCCTATATTTTCTGCTATAAAATATTCGTAAGTTCTAGTTTATCGTTATCAAAATCGTAGAAAAATCGTTTTCTCCATAAAATCCTATATTTTCTGCTATACAATATTCGTAAGTTCTAGTGTATCGTTATCGAAATCGTAGAAAATCATTTTCCATAGAGTCCTACGCTCTCCCTCCAGGAGACTCTAGCTATAACTCCTTATAGGACTTAGACGTACACTAATATTTTTATATTTAGGTACTTTTGAGATTTGTCTGACTAGAATATTAACAACCTTTTGAGCAATCGTTAGAGATCCATTATTTGTTAGATAAATAATGAAATTCGTACTCATTGAATAGAGATATCGTTCTCGTTCCATAACTTTGATTGTGCTCGTTAACTGGGTGCCCGGGTTCGTTCCTTTTCGTTTATAGAAAAATGATTCATTTTAGTCAAGAGAAAAAGTGTCAAGTTATAATTTGTATAAATTTATAACTGCCGGTTATGACACGCATTTTCTGTTTTATGACATATAGAACATTACTTATGTTCTTGGAGGTTCTATGACAGCAGCTTATGACATGCAAATGTTTCTGTCATAAAGGCTCTATTTGATATTTTCTTGATGCAAACTTTTATATTGAATATTTATAAAATACCCCCTGATAGTTTTCAAATAGTCACAAAGTTTCCTTTTTTGAAAATTACTAGAAATGGTGTCCACTTATCAAGATCCATTTTTATAACTTATATCTCTAGACATGAGAGCATAGATAAAGGGGTTAAGTTGGACAAACCCCATAGTTGGGCAGATCTTTTGTAAAAAGTATCCTTTGTTCTTTATGAAATTGAGATTTCTTACGTTCATGAGTATATTACTAAAATATTAATTTAATAATATTTCACGCACACATACAAACATACGTATATATTCAATCATTTAAGAAGTTAGGCAATATTTGAATTGTGGTCTCCCCCAAAAACATTAAAACATTGAAAAAGGTGGGGTATAAAGCTCACCTTGAGTTGGTTGAGGAGTTGTTTGGAGTTATGGAGTGAAGATCTCAAGCTTAAACTCTTGTTGGGATGAGGAACTTCCCTGGGAGGGATGCTTTCCTAAGGATGATCATCACATATTATTATGAATAAAATAATATGGATTCATCTTGAAATATAATAAAATATTAGATGAGTGGAGGAATTTACCTTACAACTCAAGGGAGAAATTGAGAATATTTTCCCTTCCAGCAAGATCATTGTTCTTGCCTTGAAGATGAGTTTTGAGGGAAATGGGAAAAGTAAGAGAGAAGGTGGTGCCTAAACTCATTTACTGTCATTGCTTTGGAGTATAAGAGAAGGGAGGAATCTTTGGTGCATGGGAATCTGCTGGTCCATGCATGTATATTTGGTGGGTAAAGCATGGGATACTGTGATTTGCATGGGAAATGAGGAATTCATCAAATCACAAAGTCAACTTCCTTGTCATTTTTTTGATTTAGGGTAAGGTTTTCCTAAATCCCAGACATTTATTTTTATGAAAAATATGTTTAAAATAATTAATTTTAGCATAAATTAAGGGTGTGAGGGGTTTAGGATAGGAAAAATACGAGTTTGGTGTGATTTCCGGCGTCAAAATGCGTTAAAATGGTGAAAAAGTTTGAAAATAACCAAAATCTGGAGTGGGGTTGGTTCCTACGAGGGTTCGAAGTGTTTAGGTGGAGTTCCGGAGCCATTCAGCAAGATCTGGAGTCGTTTGGGTCATTTCCGAAGTGGTTTCCTAAAATCCGGGGTGCATCCTAGGATCCGAAGTCAGACGCGAGGTCAGGAGCTGCAAGCGAAGTCCGGAGCCCAATCATCAGACTGGACCGAAGGTGCGAAGGCTGGCTAGGCAATTCCGAAGTGATGCGAGGTAAGGTCTTCCGGATGAGAGGATATTGCGAGATGGTCCGGATGAGAGGCTTCCAAGGCAAAGAAGGTTCTGAAGCACAAGAGGTTCCTAAGTGAGAAGCTTCTTGGTTTCTTAGAAGGTATCCAGACTAAGAGGGTTCCGGACCAATAGGTTCAGGACCAAGAGGAGTCCGGACCAAGAGGGTTCCGGTCCAAGAGGTTCTGGACCAAGAGGGTTCTTTTGGGGTTTCCTCTTCCGGTTTTGAGCTGTTTTCGATTGAGGAAGGTACTTAGGGAGATTTGAGAGATATTTGAGATACATAGAGAGATTTGGGAGAGATTTCACATACTTGGAGAGATTTGGGAGACATTTCACATACTTGGAGAGATTTGGGAGAGATTTCACATACTTGGAGAGATTTTGCATACTTAGAGAGATTAGGGAGAGATTCACTATTCTTGGAGATATTTCACATACTTCAGGAGATTTAGGAGAGATTTCACATACTTGGAGAGATTTAGGAGAGATTCACTATACTTAGAGAGATTTCGCATACTAACACTGTATGGATCCTTAGGAACTCATATTGAACACTTAGGTGTGTTAGCACAAGTCTCATAATAGTCCTTGCTTACTTGAGGATGAAATTCCCTAGCCAAAAAGGCTAGTTGTGACATCATCACCCCGTTAGAGGGAATTTCGTCCTGAAATTCTTTCGAAAGATAGGGTCATGAAAGGGGAAATAGGTGAGAGTATTTCTGAGTTATTTGGTCTTTGTGTTCCCAGGTGAATACCGGATCATGCCTAGCGTTCCTTTGAACCTTCACCATCGGGATGTGGCTTTGTTTTGTGTGCTTAACCTTTCTATCCATAGTTTCGATAGACTAATAAATTTTTAGGAAGTTCTAATCCACTAAACCTTGTCTAGTGGGACTAGAAGGGTTTTTGCCTGACAGATCCTTTCTAGGTTCAACACATGGAACACAGGATGTACGTTACTAAGCTTGGAGGGTAGTTGGAGTTTGTAGGCTACCGAACCGATTCTTGCGAGGATCTCGAATGGTCTGGTGCATCGGGGAGTTAGTTTACCTTACCTTTCAAATCAAGCCATCCTTCCTTGATGGAAGATCTTTAAGAATACCCTGATCCTTTACTTAATATTTTGAGGCTTAATCCTTCTATATGTATAGTCCTATTGTTGACTTATACGATGTTTGGGGTCATGCTCGGGTTTTGACTATCCTTTTTGTGGTTTCTCGAATAATCTTGGGGCTAGGTGAGTGTGCTATTGGGCGCTTGTCATCTTGTCGGTTGGGTGTCTCTCACCTCAGCCCAACAGAGGATGACCTGCACTTCCGGTCACGCGGGGCCTCGAAGGGTACAACTCCCATGCTTGGGTGGCATTTGTTGGTATATGAGTACTGTAGTAGAGGTGGGTAGGTATCCCAACTCTTTCAATTTCCATTACACATGTTTCTCTTCGGGGTGCGGATTCTTGTTTACCTCGTTCTTGTCAAGTGGGATTTCTAGGGCTTCGGTGGTTCAACACTTATGAGTGTTGAATACATGGAATGTAAAATGTCTAAATTGAGCTCTTATGTTAATCGGAGACTATGGTTTATCGGGCCTTTTTCTTGGCGAGGCCTTTTAAATGGTCTTCTAGGGATCGGGATCCTGGTGTCCTAGAAGTAGAGTTTTCTGGGCCTTAAGGATTGGTACTATGGTCACCAAGGTTGAGTTTGTGTGATGTAGTTAACCTTATGAGTCTTAGGTTATCTTGGGAGTTTTCTTTCTAGGTTTTTCCAAGTTAATGGTAGGCCGGCCTTTGTCAGTTCCTTGTTGTTGGTTGATCATGTCTCCGATTCGGGGTAGGGAGTATCGATCCTTGAGGATGGGTTTTGTTTGGCTTAATCGTAGTCGGTGGTGCCTATGGCAATTTCGTCTTTCTCCCCTTATGAGTTAGACAGGTGCTTCCTGTGGTTAGGGATTGGGTTTGGTGTTTCCTTTACATAATATGTCTATCTTATGATCAGACACTATTTGTTCTTGTGCATATGCTAAGTGGTATCAGGTGTTTGGTCATTGAGGTGTTTCCAGGAGTCGAGGTGATTCTATCTCTACTTAGCACATGGTTGAGGTGTTCTATGAGATTTTGGGAATGTCTGGAGGAATGTTGGAAGCCTTTCGGATTCCTTTTTATGCCCCTTAATCCTTGATTTTCAATCTTTGTTGGGGCTAAGGAAGGGTGTGGTATTTCTTACACCAGAACTTAGGTGTCTGGTTGATAGGGATTTCTTTGTTATCGACTGAAAGAGATTGTTATTCGGTTGAGTAAGATGAAAGTGTATTTGCAGGGATCGAGGTTTGTAAGGTGAGAATCAAGCCTATCTTAGTCAACCGATGACATTAGACTCCTTGTTGTTACGTCGATTTGAGGAGTATTGGTTTTTAGGAATGACAGGGCGTTTTATGTTCATGCTTCTATCGTTACTAGTTTTGTTTTCGTTGTTACCATTCGGTCTATCTCGTTTCTGCTTGTTAGGTGTTCTAGTGTTTGTGTTCTTATCGTTGCTAGTTTCGTTTTCGTTGTTACCATTGGGTCTATCTCGTTTCTCCTTGTTAGGAGTTCTGGTGTTCGTGTTCTTGTCGTTGCTAGTTTCGTGTTCGTTGTTACCATTGGGTCTATCTCGTTTCTGCTTGTTAGGTGTTCTAGTGTTCGTGTTCTTATCGTTGCTAGTTTCGTTTTCGTTGTCACCATTGGGTCTATCTCGTTTCTGCTTGTTAAGTGTTCTAGTGTTCGTGTTCTTATCATTGCTAGTTTCGTTTTCGTTGTTACCATTGGGTCTATCTCGTTTCTGCTTGTTAGGTGTTCTAGTGTTCGTGTTCTTATCGTTGCTAGTTTCGTTTTCGTTGTCACCATTGGGTCTATCTCATTTATGCTTGTTAGGAGTGTTAGCGACACAAAGGTGTTGCGATAAGTCAAGGGAATTCGTAATCCGACTTCTGCCAGGCTTTTCCACTATAGATGGATGTGACCCGACCGCACATACTTAGGATTTTAAAAGGTAATTGACTTGGGGTTCTGTCCTAATCAACATTCAGACCAGGGACAGGAAAATGATGCGGAATCGCACGCTTTTAGTTTATGGAATCCTAACTATATACGATGCCAGCGTTCATATGGAACCATTCATGGTGCATTCGTAAGGAACCGCTAGCTTCTCCGTGATTTACGGATTTGCTCGATTGGGAGTTGTGATGGGTTTTAGCCATATGAACATTCCTATGTGCACATACAAACCCTAATGCTTGGATCTAGGTTTCTCTAATTGAACATGCATTGAATCCAAGACTTCTAATGATAATTCTAGTATAATAACATAAGAAATTAGATTTGGAAGATTACCTTGAATCACTTGCTTGAATCTTCTTGTCCTTGGAGCTTTAGAGTCACAAGTGTCACTCCTCTAATGGCTTACAAACACCAACTTAACAATAGGATGATTAGAGAGAGAGGAGAGAGGAGGAAGAAATCGGCCATGGTTTCTTTAGAGACAAGGGTTCCGATTTTCCTTAACCCTTAGGGTCTATTTATACTAGTGAGGCTCCTAGGGTTTCACCCTTAAAATCTAATTGGATAACTTAGGCCCTAAGCAATCCAATCCCTTTATGATAAGCACTTGGACGAATTCTAGGCTCTTCTAAACCCTAAATTCGTCCACCCCTTATCCTTAAGAGATTATAGCCCAAAGTACAACTATTCCACACTCCTTTCTGCCACACCATTCAACTGCGGTGTCCTAGGTGGCGTCGATTGTGAAACTATTCCACACTCCTTGAGATAGTCGTGGAATTCAAGACTTAGGTACTCTCCTCCTCGATCGGATTGAAGCATCTTGATTTTCCTGCCCAATTGATTCTCCACTTCATTCTTGAACTCTTTGAATTTTTCAAACGTTTCTGACTTTTGCTTGATTAAGTAAATATACCCATATCTACTATAGTCATCGGTAAAAGTCACATAGAAGCGGTTCCCATCCTTTATGGTTGATCTAAACGGTCCACATACATCGGTATGTATGAGGTCCAATAGACCCTCACCCCTTTCACATGTACTAGTGAAGGGTGACTTTGTCATCTTTCCAAGTAAACCAGACTCGCATGTGTCATCTTCCTTAAGGTCGAATGACTCCAACACTCCGTCCTTTTGGAGTTGGGCTATGCGCTTCTTGTTGACATGTACAAGACGACAATGCCACAAGGATGCTCTATCCATACTATTGGAAGAATCCATGCATAAAACATCATTTCCTAGGTTATCTACAATCATAACAGTTTCATAAATTCCATTACATGGTATTGCTTCAAAATATAAGACACCATTTAGATAAGCATAAATAGAACCATTCTCATTATTAAAAGAAAATCTAAATCCTTGTCTAAACAAACCATGAAATGAAATGATGTTTCTTTCCATTTCTGGCGAATAGCAACAATTATTAAAATCTAAACATAAACCATTCCTAAGCACTAGAGAATACACTCTAATCTTGGTCACATGCGACGATCTTCTGTTCCCCATGATTAGATTTATTCTTCCATGCTCCACATCCCTATTTCTTCTTAGTCCCTGCAATTCAGAACAAATGTGGTAACCACACCCGGTATCGAGGACCCAAGAAATAGCATGAGATGAATCATTAGATTTAATTGTGTATATACCTGCGAAAGACGGCTTGATCTTTCCTTCCCTGATGGCTTGCAGGTAGTCTGGGCAGCTTCTCTTCCAATGCCCTATTTTGTGGCAATGGTGGCACTCTGCCTCCTTTGGGTTAGGGTTAGGCTTAGCGGGATCAACTTTGGTCCCACTAGAAGAGGAACCATCTCGGGACTTTCCGTTGCGCTAGCTCTTAGACGGAGCCTTCCTCTTCTTACCCTTACCTTGCCCAATTGCCAAAACAGGAGCAGCTGGTGGATTGGGAGTTGGTGCAACAGACTTGTCCTTGAGGTTGCTCACAGTAACCCTAAGGAGACCTTGGAGCTTACTTAGGGTGACCTCCTCTTTGTTCATGTGGTAGGTCATCCTAAATTGATTGTAACACGGAGGCAAGGAGTGAAGCACCATGTCGATAGCCAAGTCTTCCCCAAAGTCAACATTCAACTTGCGAAGACGATCGACATACCTTTGCATCTTTTGCAGGTGCACGGTTAGAGATTCACCATGACCCATCTTAGTGGAGATCATGTTCGTGAAGATCTCGTAACGTTCCTGCTCGCGTTTTGATGGTATCTCTCCAACAAGTCTTGGTGCATTTCGTACGGATACATGTCCTCGTAGGACTTTTGGAATTCAGCGTTCATTGTGGCTATCATGATGCAATGAACCTTCGTCGCATCACGTTCATGAGTCTCAAAAGCAGTCATTTCAGCCGGAGTAGCGATTTATGGGTTGATCTTCTCGAGCTTTTCATCGAGGACATACTCCTTATCCTCGTAGCGAGCAATCGTGCGAATGTATCTTATCCATTCGCTAAAGTTCGTCCCATCGAAAGTCACCTTTTGGCAAAGGCTCATCAATGTGAACGAACTAGCAGCAGCGTTGTTCGCGTTCGACATCTACAAATAGAAAGGACAAAGATAGATTAGAATTTGAATCCCTAATTATCACCCAATAAGAAAAAATTAGGGCTAGGATCCAACAACAGTATTTACATATTAGAAAAGGGATGTCGTAATCTAACATGCAAATAATTTGAAGGTAAGTGAATGACGATTCACTAATTCTCCACCATGAAAGCATAACTTTAAGTTCTAAATGTATTGAGAATTCCTTGGTTTCGATGAGATTCATTGAACTTTTCAATGGCATGTTTAAATCTCGATATGCCCCTCTCGTTTGTGACTGGGATACCAAGGATCACAAAGTGGGTGTGAATTACCATGCAAATTCACACGGTGCCTTCATTGTAACAATCACCTATTCAATGTGCCGGTAAACCACACACGCTCCATCGAACTATGATAAACAATTAATCACCCTTTGCCACATTTACTTAGAACCAATTAGTGTGCCGGTAAACCACACACGCTCCACTAACTTCTTAGCAAGGGTGCAAAGTGTAATTTCATGGGATTGCATCAATTCACTTTTCCTAAAGTAACTAGGATTGGGAATTTTGAAAAACATGTAGTTACTTTGTATTTCATATTATACTTTTAATGAGGAGATGAGGTTGCCCTATCCTACCCGTTCGGCTAACGACCCTCCACCGATCAAGCAAGCGGTGGGTGTGAGTGTACACCCATTAAGCGCCATTTTATAGGCCGCAACCTTATACCCACCTTATAGACCGGCTTCGTGAATGAGGCCTACTAACGGTAAGACTAGAATTTTTAATTATACATATATATATATATATATATATATACATATTAATCTTGTAATATTATATTAGTATAGGGTTGAATTTTAAACTTGTAAAATTCTAGGGTTTGAAATTTAAATTGTCTAAATTAAACTTTTAATCACAAAACATAATTTTCAAAACTTGAGGGCAAGTTTTAAACTTTTCAAAACATAGGGGATCAAATAACAAATAATCCAAATTAACATTTAATCATATAATTATCCATATTTGATTTATTTAATTATTTCTTGCAAAACAATTTACCAATTTAATTAAAACAATTAATCAATTATCACATAAGGAAACTAATATTCAATTAATTGATAAATATCTTCAATTAGGTCAAGAATATACTCAAATATATATTAAAATCGGATTTATATTGACCTATTAAGATTAAGGTAAGTTCCCAAAAGATAAACAACAAGAAATCCCGAAATTAGCTCTTTCTGACGCTCGAACTCGCCGAGTACCACAATGGACTCGCCGAGTTGAGGCCTACTCGCCGAGTTCATCAGGCAGAATGACAAAATTCGAATTTTGCAAGCAACAAACAAGCAACCAATGCATCAATTCAATAGAAACCAATCAAGGCTCTGATACCACTGATGGGTTTTAGCCGTATGAACATTCCTATGTGCACATACAAACCCTAATGCTTGGATCTAGGTTTCTCTAATTGAACATGCATTGAATCCAAGACTTCTAATGATAATTCTAGTATAATAATTTAAGAAATCAGATTTGGAAGATTACCTTGAATCATTTGCTTGAATCTTCTTGTCCTTGGAGCTTTAGAGTCACAAGTGTCACTCCTTTAATGGCTTACAAACACCAAATTAGCAAGAGGATGATTAGAGAGAGGGGAGAGAGGAGGAAGAAATCGGCCAGGGTTTCTTTAGAGACAAGGGTGCTGATTTTCCTTAACCCTTAGGGTCTATTTATACTAGTGAGGCTTCTAGGGTTTCACCCTTAAACCCTAATTGGATAACTTAAGCCCTAAGCAATCCAATCCCTTCATGATAAGCCCTTGGACGAATTCTAGGCTCTTTTAAACCCTAAATTTGTCCACCCCTTATCCTTAAGAGATTATAGCCCAAAGTACAACTATCATACAATTGACAGTTTATGCCCTTCTATTTAATTAATCTCTTTAAGTCACCAAATTAATTCCTAATTAATTTATGAATTATATTAATCAAATAATAATAATATTATTCCTTATATTATTCTCATAATATATTAATAATATTTCTTCTCTCATTATAAATCATCCTGTCAAGTTGCTATGGTGAAGGCAACCCAAAAGGACCATGCACAACCGGGTCTAATACTTGCCTAATATAGTTGCAGCTTTAGACACTATTCCAACAAGTTGGGTGACGCATGGGGCCGGGGCCCTACAGTAGCGGGAGGTGTGTCCCATCTTGTTGCACCTTTTGCAACGAAATGTCTGGCAGGCTCCCCAATGATGGTATTTGCACTTGTTGCAGGGTGGATTGTTCCCAAGGTATGATTGACTCGATGTGGGAGGAGTAAGGTTAGTAGGGGTAGGGACTGATCCTGCTTGTTGCCTTTTAGTAAGCCTCTAGGTCGAACTACCTCCTTTTCGTTCCCAAACTTTTGTTTTTTGTTCTTAGGTTTAGGTTTTTAAGTGCATGGGTGAGTTGTTCTTCGTCGGTTTCCTTGGTTGTTGCTATAGTTGAAGTTACCGACACTGCTTCCAACTTCGCTTGTGTCGTTGGCAAAGAAGTATGCCATGACGGCTGTCACAGCCACTGTTACAGTGGCTTGGAGGGTGGTGGGGTCTATTCGTAGGACCGGTGCATAGCCGGGGTACTGGTTATCTTCATGAGAAGACATAAATTTTTTGCACATGAAAAGTGAGCTTGTGAGTATTCGTAGTTAGTTTCAAGTGAGTTTACACGTGTAATCTTAACATACTGGTGTTAATCAGGTCAACCTACATCCCCATGATGCAATTATGGTAGAGGGTGGGACATGTATTCTCTGACATAAAGTCCGTCAAAATAGCACATAGCTAGCATTATAGTTAACAGATTCGGTTGTATGGATTCTTGGAGGACGTACTCCTTTTGATTTACTACTACTAGTTGAGATTAAGGGCATTACGGACCTAAGGCGAGTAGTGTGGTGATCCATTTTTGGCGCGCAATGTGCTTGGCCATTTCACTTATATTAAGGGTGCCCTTTTGTGTTCCTTACGTTGCTTAGGCTGTCCTAGCCTTGATTGCTATGAGTTGTGGTCTCCAGATGACCATTTCCTCTTTCAAGAAGTGTACATGGTCTACATAGTTTTCTGGTCCTACTTGTGGGTTTCGTAAGGAATTTGGAATGGTGTTCTTGTTACTTGTGGGGGATCGGATTTACACTGTTTCACACTGGGCTTTGCTTATGGTCTCCATTACTTCATGACGGAGGATTGGAAACTGGGAGTCAATTTGGGTTACTTGTGGTCTAGACAGAGATGATGCTTGATTCGTGAGGGTGTTGGCTATCGGAGTTCAGTGCACGTTAATTGTGGATCGGATTGTCTTTTGTGGAGATACGCCCTGAACCGGTTAGGAGTCAATTCCTAAGCTCATCTTTACATGGGTATTGTTTTGTTTCTAGGTATATCTATTCTATGAGTACCTATATGGGGTGTTTATGTATCTGGGAAGAGAAAGGTGACAGGGTCTCTGATCTACTATCAATTGGGTAGAGCTTCACCTAGGGTTTCCTTGGCGCTTTCATCCTTGCTGGGTTCTTAGTCGGGATTCTCCCTTTCACAATTCATCCCTTGGTGTTCCTTAGGATCCACTTCTGGGTTTTCCTCTTGGGCTTCTTTTAGTTTCTCCTTTCCCCATCTGCAAATCACCATGATAGGGTAGTAGAAGTCTTGGTGAGGAATTTCAATTACGTCGTTTGTGCAAGAGTCGCGGCTCGAGATATACTGGGATAGTTTAGGTGTAGGGGGGTTATAGTATCCTAAAATACTCCTATAGTATTTTAAACTTGATGTTCGAATTCTAGCATTCTCTTGTGCATATAGTTGTTAGGTTTTAGGTTTGTTGCAACACCACCATTACTCCCAAGCACATGTTGGTCATATCAAATAAATATAGTTGATCAGGCTATATTGATCCTAGATATGATTACATAGCAGCCCAGGTTTGACTGTAGTGTTCAACCTTTAGTTACTTTTGGTTTCTTCTCGTTATGATACTGGGTTTGTAATTATGTATACTTTTATAAAATACTTATCTTCTTAAAGTATACTTTCAGACAGAGTTTGTTTTATTCTCATTGTATTTATAGTTGTATATCTCGTATGGCTAGATTTACCAGCTCACTATAAACAATGCTCTGATACCAATCCGTCACACCCCGGACCAGACAACGTAAACGTCCGGAGGTGGGTGACTTCATTGTGCAGTATCATAACAATTGAATTTACATGAAACCGAGCAACCCAAACATCATACATTGAGATAACAAACTTACATTGTTTACATATTGTATTTTTTCTTCGAGTTACACAAAAGATACATAAGTAGAAAAATTCAACTATGGCTAAATAGTCTTGCATCAGCGTCCCTTATTACCTGCTTACTAAATCCCAGAGAATACAAGTCGTTTTGAAAAGCGTCAACAAAAAACTTGGTGAGTTCACAAGCATTTTTGTATAAAATCGTTTATACTTGTTTAGAATCGTTCTCGTTGTACTTTCAGAAAATCAGATATTTTCTATGAAATCGTTCGGAGTCTTGCCTTGAAAATCGTTGATATATGTGTGTATGTCATTACTTTTGTTCATCCTTATAAGGAGTGATCTTTGAAAAGTATTGTAATTTGTGAAAGCGAGTTGTGTCCGAGAATAGTTCTTTTGAATAGTAATAATCAACCCCTTCAAGAAAAATCCCGTATTTGCAAAAAGGAAATATGGTTGAAAATCTTGTTCCTCTTATCGAGTAAAATTGAATGTGCGTTCTAGTTTATCGTTATCGAAATCGTAGAAAAATCGTTCTCTCCAGAAAATCCTATATTTTCTGCTATAAAATATTCGCAAGTTATGGTATATCGTTATCAAAATCGTAGATAAATCGTTTTCTCCAGAAAATCCTATATTTTCTGCTATAAAATATTCGTAAGTTCTAGTTTATCGTTATCGAAATCGTAGAAAATCGTTTTCTCCAGAAAATCCTATATTTTCTGCTATACAATATTTGTAAGTTCTAGTTTATCGTTATCGAAATCGTAGAAAATCGTTTTTCATAGAGTCCTACGCTTTTTAATTTGTAAAGTAGCAGTATTACGACTCTATACTTGTTAGAAGAAAGAATCAACATGGCAATTGTGGACATACTACACGGTGAGAAGAAAGGACAGTCAACGCAACAAATGCGAACCGTCACCTATCACGTATAGGACAGTCAACACAACGTGCCAAAATTTATTTATGAGGTTTTCCTTACATAAATTTCTAGTTAATATAACATATTCTAGTGAGTCGTTATAACCATACTAATCTGACGGAGTGCATGTTTTGGCGTTTCTCAGGCACCCTCGGTTTGGAAAAGACATTTGTTCCCTAGACTGGCCTATCTAGCTGTAGCGAACAACGAAGGTGCGGGGTGTCAACCCCGTATAGATCTATACACAAATTACCGCTCTCACTCCAGGAAACTCTGGCTATAACTCCTTACAGGACTTAGACGTACACTAATATTTTTATATTTAGGTACTTTTGAGATTTGTCTGACTAGAATATTAACAACCTTTTGAGCAATCGTTAGAGATCCATTATTTGTTAGATAAATAATGAAATTCGTACTCATTGAATAGAGATATCGTTCTCGTTCCATAACTTTGATTGTGCTCGTTAACTGGGTGCCCGGGTTCGTTCCTTTTCGTTTATAGAAAAATGATTCATTTTAGTCAAGAGAAAAAGTGTCAAGTTATAATTTGTATAAATTTATAACTGCCGGTTATGACATGCATTTTCTGTTTTATGACATATAGAACATTACTTATGTTCTTAGAGGTTCTATGACAGCAGCTTATGACATACAAATGTTTCTGTCATAAAGGCTCTATTTGATATTTTCTTGATGCAAACTTTTATATTGAATATTTATAAAATACCCCCTGATAGTTTTCAAATAGTCACAAAGTTTCCTTTTTTGAAAATCACTAGAAATGGTGTCCACTTATCAAGATCCATTTTTATAACTTATATCTCTAGACATGAGAGCATAGATAAAGGGGTTAAGTTGGACAAACCCCATAGTTGGGCAGATCTTTTGTAAAAAGTATCCTCTGTTCTTTATTAAATTGACAATTCTTACGTTCATGAGTATATTATTAATATATTAATTTAATAATATTTCACACACAAATACAAACATACGTATATATGCAATCATTTAAGAATTTAGGCAAGAATTGACTTGTACTCTCCCCCAAAAACATTAAAACATTGAAAAAGGTGGGGTATGAAGCTTACATTGAGTTGGTTGAGGAATTTTTTGGAGTTATGGAGTGAAGATCTCAAGCTTAAACTCTTGCTGAGATGAGGAACTTCCCTGGGAGGGATGCTTTCCTAAGGATGATCATCACATAGTATTATGAATAAATTAATATGGATTCATCTTGAAATATAATACAATATTAGGTGAGTGGAGGAATTTACCTTACAACTCTAGGAGAAATTGACAATATTTTCCCTTCCAGCAAGATCATTGTTCTTGCCCTGAAGATGAGTTTTGAGGGAAATGGGAAAAGTGAGAGAGAAGGTGGTGTCTAAACTCCTTTACTGTCGTTGCTTTGGAGTGTAAGAGAAGGGAGGAATCTTTGGTGTATGGGAATATGTTGGTGCATGCATGGATATTTGGTGGGTAAAGCATGGGATACTGTGATTTGCATGGGAAATGAGGATTTCATCAAATCACAAAGTCAACTTCCTTATCCTTTTCTTGATTTAGGATAAGGTTTTCCTAAATCCCAAACATTTATTTTTATGAAAAATATGCTTTAAATAATTAATTTTAGCATAAAATAGGGATTTAAGGGGTTTAGGATAGGAAAAATACGAGTTTGTTGTGATTTCGGGCGTCAAAATGCCTTAAAATGGTGAAAAAGTCCGAAAATAACCAAAATCGGGAGTGGGGGTTGGTTCCCACGAGGTTCCGAAGTGCTTAGGTGGAGTTCCGGAGCCATTCAGCAAGATCCAGAGTCGTTTGGGTCATTTCTGAAGCGGTTCCCTCAAATCCGGAGTGCATCCTCGGATCCGAAGTCAGGCGCGAGGTCAGGAGCTGCAAGCGAAGTCCGGAGCGCAGTTATCAGTCCGGACCGAAGGTGCGAAGGCTGGCAAGGCAATTCCGAAGTGATGCATGGTAAGGTCTTCCAGATGAGAGGATATTGCGAGATGGTCCGGATGAGAGGCTTCCGAGGCAAAGAAGGTTCCGAAGCAAAGGAGGTTCCGAAGTGAGAAGCTTCTTGGTTTCTTAGAAGGTATCCGAACTAAGAGGGTTCCGGACCAAGAGGTTCACGACCAAGAGGAGTCCGGACCAAGAGGGTCCTTTTCGGGTTTCCTCTTCTGGTTCTGAGCTGTTTTCGACTGAGGAAGGTACTTAGGGAGATTTGAGAGAGATTTGAGATACGTGGAGAGATTTGGGAGAGATTTCACATACTTGGAGAGATTTGGGAGAGATTCACTATACTTGGAGAGATTTTTCATACTTAGAGAGATTTGGGAGAGATTCACTATTCTTGGAGAGATTTCGCATACTTAGATATATTTATGAGAGATTTCACATACTTGGAGAGACTTGGGAGAGATTCACTATAATTGGAGAGATTTTGCATACTAACACTATATGGCTCCTTAGGAACTCATATTGAACACTTAGGTGTGTTAGCACAAGTCTCACAATAGTCCTTGCTTACTTAAGAATGAAATTTCCTAGCCAAAAAGGCTAGTTGTCACACCCTCCTTCCCTCTGGTTGAACCCGTCGGAACAGGAAGACAAAAGCAGCGAGGCTGCCATCTCCACCCACCACCACCATCTTCACCTTCTTGTTTCACCACTGTTGATGCAAGTCCGACCACCACCTTATACCCCCTACTCTCGACTGAAAATCACCACCAAAAACCACTCCTATTTGTTTTCTCCACTGATTTCGACCAAAACCCAACCAAAACAACTCCCATACGAACACCATCGATTTTTCCATCTTCGTCTTGGAATCGGAATCACAAACAAGAATCAGTGGGTCTATATGGATTTAGTGAAAATCGAAATGGGGTTAACCAGTTCTTAGAATCGGAATCACAAACAAGATGTTAACAAACAAGATGTTTAAGTAGTGATCTACAAAGTAGATGGACGGAAGGCAGATCCGAGGGAACAATGTAAGCAGCAATAGTCGTGCAGGGGAGGGCTTTCGGCGGTGGTGCTCTAACGGAGGAGGTGAGGTATGTGAGGGGTGACACCGGTGATGGTGGGGACTACCCACCACAACAGCGATGGCAAGTGGTGGTTGCACATCAGTTTCGCTGCTTCCGTCTTTCTAATCCAATGGTGATTGACGAGGAAGAGAAACAGTAGCAACGATGGATATTGGTGGAGATGTTCAGGGTTGGGCTTGGTCGGCCAAAATAGTGGCGGCAGTGGGTGGTGTTGGGCAGTAGGAAGTGGTGGAGTGTGACCGAAGCAAGGCAGAGCAAGGCCGGTATGAACTGATCATCGATGAATCAAGAACTTGAGGGAGTATTTTGTAATGTTGTATGAAGTCAGATAAGAGAGAGAGGGGGGAGGGAGGGAGAGAGAGAGAGAGAGAGAGAGAGTGGTGTTATTTTCTTTTTATTTTTTTAATGAAAATAGTAATAAAAAGTTAAAAATAAATAAAAAAAAAAGAATTATCAAATGGCATATTCATCATTTCAGGTTGGGTCAGGACTAAAAATACACAAAAATGCCAACTATATGGACCAAAATCACACAAGGTATCTAAAATTGGACCAATAGTGCACCAACGTTTCGTTTTAGACCAAAACTACAGAACTTTGACAACCACAAGCACCATTTTTGCAATTTTGTCTTTAAAAATAAGTAAAGAAAGTTTTAGCAAGCTACACATGTTTTACCGAATATATCTTTTACTAAGTCTAAATTTCAATATTTTATATCTTTTTATGTCATTTAAGTATTTCATCTATATTCTCAATTAGTTTTACTAAATTTTATTTTTTTTATCGATTAACATCTATTTTTTAGTAATTATATTTGAAGCTAGAACTAGCTTTTCAACTAATCTACAAAATATAGCCTTAACAAAAAAATACATATTTTATATATTGATTTTTAAAATTGCATTAAAGTCATAACTCGGTAAGGTTTCTCATCTAATCTAATAAATGAAAGTTTTTTTTGTCAAATGTTACACTCTTATTTAGATTATCAAATGTCATTTTGTGGTTGTTTTGAATTAATTTCTTCTCCACATTTAATTTTATGAGTTTTTCTACTTTAATAAATTTCACATCATATTTTAATGTAATAATTACAATAAATGTTGTAATAAATGAATATCAATTTCATTAACGGACTTACTTTCTTATTTCAAAATTCTCGATTTAAAGCTCGTTAGTTTATTTTGTTTATTTATTTAAATTTCAAAGACAAAAAAAAAATCAATTTTAATAATTCATTATTTTTCTTTTTTTCTTATAAATCCAAACTTCTTAAATATTTAGACATTTATATTTAATTTTTTAAATTAACTCATATAATACATTGGTCTTACATCTAGTTTACTATCTAGTAAATTATGAATAATATATCAATAAATACATGATATTTTATATGATGATGTGTTTGTATTTGAGTTTGAATATATATATATATATATATATATATATATATATATATATATATATATATATATTCTAAAAAAAGTATTTATTAACTTATCTAATGGTAAAACAAAGTTTTTCTTAGAAAATATTCGGATTAACTTATATTTCGTAAGTTCCATACTTGCTAAACATATCCTAAATATCATGAACACTACAAGAATGTGACAAATTTGTAATGAATACAATACAAGGCAAATAATTCAAACTTACCCTATGAAACATTAGAAAGTAGACCAACTCCATCAAAACACCACCTCCACTCTTTTAGCATCAAGTGACTTTTATCCATCCTTCCTCGGTCTATTAGAGCATTAGAAAGAAAACGGCTAAAAAGTAATAATGACTTAAAAGATAGAATATTTTTAGATTTATACACGTTTGGTCATTGAGTTTTTTTTCATCCGTCTATATTTATCCTTACACATTCAATCTTTATGACTGATTACTCCAGGTTAGCTGGTAAAAATAACTTAATATGGTAATATATTTCTCATTTTGAACACATTTAGTCCTTAATATTTTTGTACACATTTAGTCCTTTATATATATTTTTTTTCAAAATAAGTCATTTGTTTTTGTACTCATTCAGTATTTATGAATAATTTCTTTAAGTTTTTCTCATGATATCTTACATGGGACAATCATTAATGAGATGTTTTCGGGCTTCTGATGCTTATATCCATCGCAATCTCGACTACTTGGTTGTTTAGTTCATGTGTTTTGAACGTCATAACTTCTTTATACGATCTCGGGTTTTAATGATCTTTATATACATGCGTTCGTATTTTAGTCTACTACAACTTTCATTTAGATTAATCCCGTTAAAAAGTAATATTTTTTTTACTTACGATCTTTATATCCATACTTTTTATGAATACATGTAAAGATGTTTTTTTTATAAAATCGTAAGTAAATATATATTACATTTTAACTGGAGTAATTTTAACGAAAGTTATAGTAGACTCAAAATAAGATAAGCAGACATACACGCAACCATATCAGGTACTGCTCTCGCATCCTCGGTCGTCAACTGAAATGTCCTACTCTTCACCACAGGTGCCTCCGCCTTGGCCTGACGGCCATCGGTAATCCTCAAGGTGGTTGGTGCAAGCGTTGCCGCTGCCCCTACTAACAACCTCAGACAATCGGCTTTTTTATGGCGTGTCAGGTTGCAGTGAAACAAATTAATTCACTCCGGGGGCAATCCCTACTCATATGACTGGTCTGACCACATCTGTAACAACCTAACCCAACTTCTCGACATGCACCACCGTGTGGCTTGCCGCAGCGGCTCCGACCCTGTTGGCCCCTAGTATGCGAATTAGAGGTCTTAGGCTTTTTAGCCTAGCCCACTGTTGTTTGTACCAGTGTACCTACTCTGGCTTGCGCTTCTTTCAAATCTCTAACTCAATTTCCTGCTCTCGGGCCCTCACAATCATATCATTCACGATCTTGCACCCCGAATACCTCACAAACTCCCTGATCTTGTCCTTCAGCATGTCATGATATCATGTCTTCTTCATTTTCTTGTCTACAACATACTGCGAAACTAATAGGGTCCCCTCTCGGAACTTGGCGGTGATCTCCTTCACAGTCTTTGTAGTCTAATCAAGGTCCTGAAACTCCCTCACTAACTACTACACCTCAATTGCTGGTGCAAACTGTTGGATTAGTGTCTAAGTCCATAACTATTTTGGTACGTACTTGACCCGATGGTGCATGGTCCTTTTGGGTTGCCTTCACCAAAGCAACTTGATAGGATGAATTATGGAGAGAAAGGGTTAAATATGATTTATTAATATATTATGGGAATAATATATTAAAGGAGAAATCATATTGTTTAATTAGTCAATAATTAATTGGTAATTAGTTTTGTGACTAAAAGAGATTAATTAAACTTAAGGGACTGGAATTGTAATTATAAGATAATTGCAATTTGGGCCATGGATTGTCTTGAATCAAGGGGTGGACGAATTCTAATGGGAAGCCCATAAGGAAATCGTCCAAGGGCTTGATTAAAGGAGTTTATGGGTTGCTTAGGGCTTAAGCAACCAAATTAGGGTTTCCTTGTTAGATAACCCTAATAGCCTCACTATAAATATAACCCTTAAGGCTCAAAAACGTGGGGAACTTCTTTTCTAGGGTTAGAACACATTTTGGGCAGCCTCTAACCTCTCTCCTCTTCATCCTCTTGCTTATGGTGTTTGTGAGCCATTAGAGGAGTGACACTTGTGACTAAGCCTTCCAAAGTCAATTCAAGGAGGAATTGGGATTGTTATTGCTACATAACAATCAAGGTAATATTATAAACCTAATTATATGTTAATATTGATTCCCATATGCTAGAATTAGGGTTTATAGTCTTGGATTCAAAGCATGTACAATAGAGAAACTTAGATCCAAGCATTAGGGTTTGTATGAGCACATAGGATGTCTTATGACCAATACCCATCAGTGGTATCAGAGCCTAGACTGGTTTCAATTGTATTGATGCATTGTATATCTAAAAAATTCGATTTTTGGTGTTCTGGAGACTGGACTCGCCGAGTCCATAGCTGAACTCGCCGAGTCCATGCAGACTCGACGAGTCCAAGCCTGGCTCGACGAGTCAACTCGTCAGATGGAGGGTATTTCGCGATTTCTTGCTGTTTTTGCTTATGGATAGTTACCTTATCATATTAGATCAATATAAATCCGATTTTTTGATATATATATGACTATATTTTTTATCTAATTGAAGATATTTATCAATTAATAAGATAATTGTTTCCTTATAAGATAATTGATTAATTATTTTGAGTAAATTGATAAATTGTTTTGCAAGAAATCATTAAATAAATCAAATATGGATAATTATGTGATTAAATGTTAATTTGAATTATTTGTTATTTGATCCTTGTTGTTATGAAATGTTTCATATTTTCCCCTTTAGGTTTTATAGTTTAAATTTGAACCCAATAGTTTTGTTGTTTTGAAATTTAAATAGTTAAAACCCTAATGTTTTGAAAAAGGTTTCAAAACTTGCCCTCAGGTTTTGGAATTTAAATTTTGATTAATAGTTTAATTTTGATGTGTATTTAAATTCTAAACTCTAATGTTTGAAATGTTTCAAAACTTGCCCTCCAGTTTTGAAATTTAAAAGTTGATTAAGAGTTTAATTAGGAATGTTAAATTCTAAAACCCTAGTATTGTTTTGAAAAAGTTTAAATCACACCCTTATGGTTTTATTAATTAATTAAGGTGTATAATTAAAAGAGGTTTAATAAATCCATAAAAGTTTAGGTTTACAATTTAATTGAATTAAAAGTAGGCCACATTCACGAAGCTGGTCTATAAGGGGTGTTTAAGGAAATTGCCTATAAAATGGCGATTGAATGGGTATCCACTCTTACCCACCGCACTCTTGACTAGTGGAGTGTCGTTAGCCGAACCGGTAGGATAGGACGAAACCTTCCATTATAAGTATAATGAATTATTAAAGTAACTAAATGTTTTCATAAAATTTCCAATCTTAGTTACTTAGGCAAAAGTGAATTGATGCAACTCCATGAAATTACACTTTGTGCCCTTGCGAAGACGTTAGTGGAGCGTGTGTGGTTTACCGGCACACTAAATGGTTCTAAGCAAAGGTAGCAAAGGGTGACTCAATGTTTGTCATAGTTCGGTGGAGCGTGTGTGGTTTACCGGCACATCGAATAGGTGACTGTAACATGTGAGGGCACCATGTAAGTTTGCATGGTTATTCACACCCGCTTTGTGATCCTCGGCATCCCAGTCACAAACAAGAGGGGCATATCGATATTTAAACATGCCATTGAAAGTTCAATGAATCTCAAAGAATCTAGGAGTTTTCATAGATTAAAAACTTAAATTTCTTTTTCGTTTTTCGTGGTGGAAATTAGTGAATCGTCATTCACTTACCTTCAAATATTCTGCAATTAGGGTTACGGCATCCCTCTCCCGAGTTGTAGAATATTGTGTTGGGTACTAGCCTTAGTATCTCATTTGGGTGATTTGCTAAGGACTCAATCAATCAACTAACTTGAATTCGTTTTCTCCCGTATTGTAGATGTCAAAGTTCGACAACTATGGTTTTCCCAAATCCCGTGGAACAAGCATTCCACATGATGATGATATTCCATGATTCGATCGAGGAACAAGAGATCATACTTCACTTCCTCCTCCTCCTCAAATTATTCTCCCTAACCCACAAGCTTGAAAAGTTCAAGATCACTCAAGCCCTTTTGGCAAGTAAACATAAAGAAGGAAAGTCGGTGTGTGCACACGTCCTAGGGATGAAGTCACACATTGATAAGTTAAGAATGTTGGGATCCGTTGTCTGTGAGGAAATGGTTGTTGATTGGGTTCTTCAGTCACTTCCTAACTCATATAGTGAGTTCGTAAGAGAGTACTATATGATGAACCGCGACGTGACCCTTATAGATCTCACCTATATGCTTATTGCTGCTGAATCAACAATGGTTTGGCGCAATGGAAAAGCAAAGTTGATTGGTGAATCTGCCTTCAAGACCTCTATGGATATAGACAATCGCAACGAAAGACATGCTATGATCGAAAAGTTTGATCATAAGAGAAAGGCAATGTCTAAAGTAGTTCCATATCATGTTCCAAAAGAGTCAATTTGATTTTATTGCCAAGAGAAAGGGCATTGGAGACGAAGCTGCCCCGTTTACCTAAGAGATCTAAGAGATGGGAGAGTTGAAACGTATGGCTCTAATATAGGTAAAATCCACTAACTAACTCTTTTAAGCTTCTATTCTAGATTCTTAATACATAATGTGATAAGATTACAATTGATGTTTTGTAGGATCGAAGAAAAGAAAGGAAGCTTAAGGGAAGAAATGAGCAGAATCTAACCGTGAAGGAATGGATTTCGATCGCATTTCTCGAAGATTAGATTCTTGAGCTACTACTTAGAGTTAGAATTAGATTGCTAAGAATTAGCATAGTTTTTCAATGAATTGCATTGTAAGGACAAATTTTTCCGCAATAAAATAAATTTTGATTTTATAATATTTATTTATCCTTGCAATGGCGTATATGAAAAATTGATGTTTGAATGTTTCTATTATTATCAATAATGGATTTGGTTCTTATTATGTTATTTACGGAAAGTTGAGAATTTACCAAATAGGGAGAGTTTCTCATCGCCCAAGTTTCAATTGGACAGAAACTTGGAATCATGCAACTTGGTTGCACGATGAATGAGAAATTTCACATTTGGAAATTAGACTAATTCATTGACAAAGTGTCAAGTGAAGGACTAGGAGATTGAATGCACAAAGTTGTGTGTTGATCAAGTTCACCATAAGAGTAACAAAGATATTCGTCATGTTTTACTAAAAGTTTAGTAAATGTGATTATAGTTACAAGATTAAGTGTAATTATGAATTGATTGAAAAGGTTTAAATCAATAGCAAAACGAATAAGAAGAATCAAGTAGGCAGAAAGATAAAAGTTTCTCCATTCTAAGAAGAAGGGAGAGTATCTTTTATGCTTTATGATAGGTCTTAATGATTAAGAACCATATCTCAATTGATCCTCTAAGTGAGTCTTAGTACAATTGTATGTCTAAGAAGAGGAATCAAGAATTGAAGAAATGGTTAAATCAAGAAGTCAATCATACATCGTTCCAATAACAAGTCTTAAAGTTAAGATTGTGATAATGAGTGACAAGTATTAAAAGGTTTATAACATTCATCAAATGTGGAAAGTTGTGATGTCTTGGATAAAACAAAGACCAACTAGGACCAAAGTTATGAAGTGTTTTGTTTTAATAAAAGATACACTAACTCTTGAATATTTGTTTGTCAAGAAATGGTTATTGACAAGAGAATCTTATATGTCAAGGAGTCAGTGGGAGTCTTAATGGTCTTGAAAGGTTTCAAGAACAAATCAAATAAACCTTATCGATCATCACTAGCACACGAGTTGAGGTTTACAACCTATCGTGTTGACATTATTTTGTTTCTGTGTTGTTCCAATTGAGTTAATTATGCATGTGAGTTCTATGAGTTCTCATTTTGAACGCATAAAAGGCAAAGCACCTTAATCAATGAAAGGTACATTGATAGGAAAGGGTGAGCTGCTTAACTGCTTGGAAGACATGGTGGGCAGCTGTGCTACCATATGGCAAGAAATCAAGATTAAAAAAGATCGGTCCATATGATTTTGAATTTGTCATAAACCTTAGTTTCAACAAATTCACATGGATAGGAACACATACACCGCTCAAATCTAAGTGTCATAAGATTTCCTCCTTCATGAAAATGATTGTGAGGAAATGCTTTCACTAAGAAAGATTTAAGAAGATAGTGATTGTAAAATTGCATTCTCGAATTCGATTATGGTTACGGTATCCCTTTCCATAATTTGAATTGTGAGGTGTGGCAATTAGTCTGAATTGTTTAGACACACATATGAACTATCAAAGTCAAAGGTGTATAAGTTCAAGAAACCTTGATAAAAGATTATCAAAGCACTAAGTATTAGAAACATGAACTTAAGAAATTCAATAAGCATTGTTTTTCTGAAAGTTAAGATGTTTATGAATACACGTCGAAGCTAGTGGGAGCATAAGTGTTATGTTTTATAATAATCATCATGATAGTGGGAGCATAAATGTTATGATTGTATGATTATTAAGGAAAATATTGCAAGGTTAGCAATATTAACTATAGAAAACAAGATTCATACTTTGCAAAGTCGCAATAGTTGAAGAGTTGTTTTGCTATAATTAAGGGAGAGAATATTATGCTTCCTTTCAAATCTAAAGGCTTAGGTTGTGGAATGTTAATAGATTTAGTCAAAGATATATAGTGTGTTCTTAAAATTTCGATTATGATTATGACATTCCTTTTCACAATTCGAATTTTGAGAACATAGCAAATAAAACATTATGTGTCGTGTCCCATATGCTTCGGGTATAGGATCGATTGCAAATGCTTTGATATTTGACCATTCTAAAATTTTCCAAATGTCGAGCGCATTTAGAGGGAAAAGGGACTAGTTTTGACTAAAATAATTAAACAACTATCAAAGGACAATCCAAAGTTCGACGAGGATTGGTTGCTTGTGAGTAGTTGGAAGTATAGTATTAGAAAATATGGAAATGTTTCCATATTGGATGGACCATATCGACATTATTATGAATAGATAAGATTCTATTAAGAATGAGTTGTCATATGGAAAATATGGAAACGTATCCATATTGGGAAATTGAATATTGAAAATCTATGACAAGATTAGAAACTTTTATGCAAAAGGATGTTCAAAGAATGTACTTTGAGTGAGAGACATCACATCTATGGAATTGTCTTGTAACAATCTCCGATAGAGGACTTTGTAATATCATTGGCAATAGTCTTTGTGACTTTGGTGCAGTGACATTACGAAAGGATCATTGCATAAAATGTTAGAATCTAACATATTCTATAAGTAGGATGAATTTGATATTCTCACACTTATGAAAAAGGATTTGGAGTTGTGAAATGAGAATGATTGGAAATGTGTTCAATTTGATCTATTTCACAAAAGTAAGAACCATAGGTAAACATTGTGTGCATGCTAAGAGCATGGGACAAGTGTAATAATTCAAGTAAGAAGTTGATTACCTGAAACGACAAATAATGAGTAATCAATATGGTGATAAATAAAAGGTGTTTTATTTATGCTCAAAGGTTTGAGGCCATATGGGATTAGTATTATTCTTGTGTTTCACATTTGCATGTTTTGACTTCCAGAATAATTGAATTTATTAAGAATAATCGAATTATTCAAACGGACCACAGTCGTTCATATGTTGGAAGTAGATATGAATGAAGATTGTCGTGAATTGGTGTGTGGATTGTCTAAAAGAGTATTAGACATAAGCAAATGTTTGCTGCAACGTTCACGAGTGCTTATGAATATGAATTTGAGCATTGGACTAAACCCACGCTTACTTGGATCACTCCATGAAATTGTATCACAATTGATTGGTGAGACGATAACATCTTATATTCTTGAAACCGAGATGTGTAAGTTGTATCTTGCGAATCGGTTGCACATTGATAATATGTAAACGCACTAGTAACTTGGTGTTATAAAACATATTATTGTGTGTGATTCGGTTAGTAAGTGCAAGCGAGCATTGTATCAAAGTTTATCCGTTCCTTTTATCCAAAGTAGGATAAAAGCGATATCTTTGGGCCCCTCGATGATTTAGTGATGACAAACGTAAATGCTCGACCGGGCTAGGGCTAATTTGATTTGTTCAATTAGTCAGTCGTCATAAATCGGAAGTCGAGAAGTAGTACAAAGAGAATGATTTGAAATCATATCTCATATGATATCTAGAATGGAGGAATATATGATCCCTTATCTAAGGACACGCGTATCTGATAGGATCAGAGTTGACAACGGCTTTGGAAAGCTATGATTGCAGATCAGGATCTGAAGTCATACGCAAAATAGTTGTTAGACTTATCCAAGTGGGAGACTGTTGGATTAGTGTCTAAGTCCATAACTATTTTGGTATGTACTTGACCCGATGGTGCATGGTCCTTTTGGGTTGCCTTAACCAAAGCAACTTGATAGGATGAATTATGGAGAGAAAGGATTAAATATGATTTATTAATATATTATGGGAATAATATATTAAAGGAGAAATCATATTGTTTAATTAATATTAGTCAATAATTAATTGGTAATTAGTTTTGTGACTAAAAGAGATTAATTAAACTTAAGGGACTGGAATTGTAATTATAAGATAATTGCAATTTGGGCCATGGATTGTCTTGAATCAAGGGGTGGACGAATTCTAATGGGAAGCCCATAAGGAAATCGTCCAAGGGCTTGATTAAAGGAGTCTATGGGTTGCTTAGGGCTTAAGCAACCAAATTAGGGTTTCCTTGTTAGATAACCCTAATAACCTCACTATAAATATAACCCTTAAGGCTCAAAAACGTGGGGAACTTGTTTTCTAGGGTTAGAACACGTTTTGGGCAGCCTCTAACCTCTCTCCTCTTCATCCTCTTGCTTATGGTGTTTGTGAGCCATTAGAGGAGTGACACTTGTGACTCTAAGCCTTCCAAATTCAATTCAAGGAGGAATTGGGATTGTTATTGCTACATAACAATCAAGGTAATATCATAAACCTAATTATATGTTAATATTGATTCCCATATGCTAGAATTAGGGTTTATAGTCTTGGATTCAAAGCATGTACAATAGAGAAACCTAGATCCAAGCATTAGGGTTTGTATGAGCACATAGGATGTCTTATGACCAATACCCATCACAAACTCCTCATGAAATCTTGTAACAAACTCCCCCAAGGCATGGCCACCACCGCCTCAGTCCCCACTGCACGACCGACCTCCTCCCATCAATATCGGGCTCGATCTCTCAGAAGGTAGGAGAAAAATACCACATTTCCCCCTCATGGCATAAGCTCATTCGCTGAGCATTCTCCATGCAACGATCCATCGGTGGCTGACAATGGAGTCCTTAGCCCCAAAGAGCTCTGGAGCTTCACATGCCTTTAATTCCTGAAAAGAGGGAATACGCACTATTATATGTCCCGCAACGATCTCTGCCCGAAGGGCCCTAAGTTGCTCATCCATAAACTCCACAATCCCCTCCTTGATGGTACCAAAAATCACAGGGGTGCCCTCCAAGATACCATAGGTAATCTCTAATGTGATAAACTCACGCAATCGCTTATCTGTTGGTTCATCACCAACGCCAGAACCAAATCCAGAAAATCCTCCTCGAGTGGTCACCATATTCAACTGAAATACAAACATATAAATGATTAGCACGACCTCGAAGGAACTTTCACTCTACAGGTCCCCTTAGAATCTTCAAGACCGTCCTTGCTTCGAGTACAGATCTTGTGATTTTAGTAATACGAGCCCAATACTACCTTCCACACCTATTTATACTTTCCCCAAGAACCATCCTAAATCCTCTAAGTCACCACACTAAATCCATACATAAATCATATGCTATACCGCATATAAATCCTATGATGGCATCTCCTAGACTTTCCAAGAAATTATCAATTTGATCATCTCTATAACACAAATAATCTCAAACCAACACTGTTGGTTTCCATATAAATGCAAGTTGTATAAAGAATGGGATTACATAGGCTATAAAATAATGATTCTTCCCTAAGTCCACAAACAAATAAGGAACAGGATATAAGGTTGAATCGATCGTTCTAGGGCTATATGTGATGTGTTTTATACAAACAATCCTATGTGTGCATGCAACCCTAGTTTGGATCTATGTTTTCTCTATTAGACATACAACAAATGAACACAAAAGGAAAACCCTAATATGCATCTAATAATTTCGAAATACACATATGAAAGATTATATTACATACCTTTGTTGCTATATAGTAATAACAACTAATTCTTGAAGTTCCTTTGCTCTTAAGAACAAGTACCAAAATTATAGTACCTCTAATGGCTCACAAACACACTAGGGCGAATGGATGAATATGAGAGAGAGGAGAGAGGGTAGCTTGCTCCAAAATTCAGAACTCTTAGGGTTTCACAAGGTGTGGACAAAATCTAGTGCCAAAGGGGTCTATTTATACTTGAGGCTAGCTAGGGTTTTAAGGTGGAAACTCTAATTCCTTAGCTTAGGTCCTAAGCAAGTCCATGGACCTCCTTACCTTAGGCATTGGACGAAAATACCTAGAACCTTCTAGGGATTTTCGGCACATGCCTAATAAGGGTGATCCAATTCCCCGAAGCCTCAACTATCAAATAATTACAAAACAGTCCCTATACTTTTAATCAGTTCCTTTAATCCCAAAATTAATTCCAAATTAATTTCTGATTAAATACTAATTAATAATATAATTTCTAATTAATATACTATTCTTATAATATATTAATAAATCATATTTATAACCCAATTTATTATTCTTAATAATAAATCAACCTCTCTCCTCAATAGTCATCCTGTCTAATCACCAGTGTAAAGGCAACCCAAAAGGACCATGCTACTATCAAATCAAGTACATACCAATTATAGTTATGGGCTTAGACACCTAATCCAACAATATGATCCTAATTGTATATAACTTTTAAAGCATACATTTATCAATTAACTCAGCCGACATCAATTCCAAATAACACATAGCATCTAATTCTCCAACGCTATAAGGCATCATACAAATCAGGAAATTCTATCATATGAATCTTAAAGGTATACTTAGTCCAAATCTAGCATGCAATTCACATATCAAGCATACTAGTCATAACACATGAGTATGAGTATTTTGGGAATCACTTACTTGAGCTCGGCTGATTACACGCATCACATCCCTCTTTTCTATTTTGTAAAAATATTTTAGAAATTATTTTTTTTTCTTTTAAAAAGATTATCATTTCCTCAGTTTGAGTTCTAACACACTCGAAGTGTACCTAAATCCCTCAAACCAAGACTCTGATACCAACTTGTAATGACCCAAAATACAGTGATAAAAATTTTCATTTTCAAATCATTAATCCCATACATCCTATGTCTCAAAATCCACCATGATACAAACTATCCCAAAAAATCATAATAAAAGAAATCATAATTGTGGAATGTGAGGGGGAAATGTTGTGCCATCACGTTGGGCCCTTCCATTTCGTATCGGAAGTACCTGAAACCAAAAACATAATTGTAAGCACAAATCTTAGTGAGGTTCCCTGAAATACCACATACAACATACACATAAATATAACAACATGTGGCTATGTCAGGTCTGTATCAACCCTAAATAACAAGAAGTAGTTGTGTCGGGTCTGTAACAACGCCGAGTCCATAACGACTCCGAACCCAGATTGGCTCCATGCATATAACATGCACTTATATAAATAATAATCGCATAGTCACATACACCCTACACATATAAATCTGCGGGTTGACATTGGTGCTTTCGACCCACTAGTGTAATGAGAAGATTCACCTCACGAAAAATGCTCTACTGATACAGCTCTTACTGATAGAGTATTACTACTACGCATCATATATTCAGTTAAATCAAATAAACTTTGAGCTCATCCTCAAAATTAGGTGCTTCACCAAAAGTCAGTTCAAGTCAAAATTCAATGGTCAAAGTCAACGGTCTATGTTGACTTTAATCAACCACCACATCGTGGCCACCTATGGCCAGCCCATGACCCTCCAGAAATATCCAGACGCAATTTTTCCCACCACCACGCTGTGGCGACCTGAGCCATGTTGTGGGCAGTGGGTTTTCAGCAACTTAATGGATTAAGCTGCTTTCTTCGATCCTAAGGGCTCCAAAATTTAGATCTGGTGCGAAACAAAGTCTAGGAGGATAAAGTTTCCAACTTTACCTAATAAGACCACCTAAAAGGTCAAAAGCTAAAACCCTAGTTTCAAAGGAGTCAAAAAGACATGAATTTCCCCATTAAGCACTTATTCCAAAGAGTCCATAGCTCATTTACTCCATAAGAAATTCTAATACCAAATCTAACGTAAAAGTTGGTGCTTTATAGACATGCATGTCTTGAAGCCATAATGATTCAAAAAGAGGGTTTATCCATGGAAATCCCATGCATGGTTCAAAACCCTTCAAGAATCAAGATCCAACCCAATAATTATGTCAAATGTACAAGAGATCCATAAAGTTGCAAACTTTATGACATCCTAACACTCTAACCCGCATGAACATGAAGATTTCAGGACAAAACATAAGATCTAGCAACCTAACATGATAAAAATTGAGTCTTGGACACTTAAAAAGTTCCAGAAGATTGCGAACACAAAGGATGAGGACTAGCTTGCTGAATCTTGGCTCACCGCTTCTTCTTTCTTCCTTCTAAGGCTTCAAGAACACCAATAAGGGCTCAAAATGAGAGAGAGAGAGAGAGAGAGAGAGAGAAAGAAAGAAAGAAAGAGAAAGAGAGAGACGGGATTTAGGGTTTCTCAGATGTCAAGGAGGCTGATGGAGGCTAAGGGTGAGCAAACCCTAGCCTCCTCGTTCCTTTAAACAAGGAGAAAAACCCGAAAAATAGGATTTCTCACTTGCCAACTAACACGGCATAGCCTATATTGCCATGTCATGGCGGCTTAAATGAAATGTGCGACCTGAACTTGACTCGCTACATCGTGACACCTCCCCACCACGTCATGGAAAACGTTAAAATGCATAATTTTGGAAAATATAAAATACCTCGAGCTTTGGGTGTTACATCATGGTTAAATAGTATAATATAAGTTTAAAATTAATACTAGACTAGATTACAATATTAGTAACCATATTTCAATATATCAACTTACATTCTAGGTATCAGATCTCACACTCCAACTATAAACTTATAACATATGCAAGGGAGAAAGTAGTTAGTTGGCAAGGGTAGCCCATGCTACCCCTCGAAAAATCCTAAGAATAAGGTACGATAAGGCATTTAGGCAGATCAATCGTATGTATGTCAAAGTGATACTCCTCAAAAAAATTTGTGCAAGTCAAGAGCTCAAGAGAAAACCCTAAATCATCATCGGTTTGTTATTGCTTCATTTGGATTAGATCACGAAAGATCGATTGATTAAGGTATGTTTATTAAATTGATGAACGGGTTTGATTTTGTTCAAATTGAGGATAAAAGTGTGATGAATTGGTTTGATTTTTTCAGATCATGGAAATTGATGTTAGTGATTCTCGTTGTTACAGTTTCTTCACTAATCTTTCATTTCGGGTAGTTTAACTTCTAAATTTCAAGAAATCTCATATCGTGATTGTTAATCGAAATTTGTATGAACACCAAGTGTTCAATGAAACACCTCAATGAAAAAACCTCTACAAATATTGGGTTGCTTATGTAAGTTGAGTTTACTAACATTTGTCTATTGTAAAACTTAGTTGTTAAAAGAAGTTTGATCCATTTCTTTCATGTAATTTGAGTATATTAGTGGCCCATTAGACTAAAACATACATCATATTTCTTGTGAACATGTTGGTGTATTTTCCGTTACAATATGTAAGTGAGTGCTAAAGTTGCTCAAAATAAATCAACAACAAGCACAACTATGTATCTAGTTTTAGTTGACAAGTCAAATGTTTTTTCATTATGAAATGTTATTGTTTGACCTTAAAATGGTATAAACAGTGAATGGAAATCTCCAGAAAAGTCCTATTATTTTGGGAAATGTTACATTTAAGTCCAAAATTGTTTTTCAATAGAGAAACCCAAGAAACCGAGAATATCTTACAATTTAATCCTTTATGACCTTTTCAGCAGGTAAAGGCTTACGTGGCATGCCAATCTGGAAGGGGATGCTGACATGGCAGCTGATGTGGCATGCCATGACAACACAGTTCAGTACACCTAAATAAAAACGAATTTCAAAAGAAAACAAGGGTCAGAAGGTTCGAACTTAGGACCCCACACTCACAACACATGCACATTACCAACTGGACTTGTAGTTTCACTTGGTTTTCTTCCTTCACACAATAATATAATGTCATCTCATTTTCTTAAAGTAGTAAGAAAGTCGAATTTTAAAGGAAGAAAAAATGGGATGAAGGGACTGGGCTCGAAGTTCCACTTGGTTTTCTTCCTTCACACAATAATATAATGTCATCTCATTTTCTTAAAGTAGTAAGAAAGTCTAATTTTAAATTAAGATAAAATGGGACGAAGGGACTCGAACACATGAACTATCTCACAAACCACACTCCTAACCAACTAAACTGAAACTACTTTGTTGTTTTATTTTCTTATCAGAAATATATATATATATATATATATATATATATATATATATATATATATATATATATATATAGACACACACGTATTTATATGTATTGTGTATAATAAAAAACGTGTGTGTATTTCCTTTTTAATAATAATAATAATGATGATGATGATGATAATAATAATAATAATAATAATAATAATAATAATAGAAATATATTGTAATTATTTCTTCAGATTTTATTGAATATATATCACTGTTAAGAACTTAAAACAACAAAAAGTTTTCAGTCTGGATAGTTAGGGGCGTGGTTTGGCTTATACAGGTCGTGGGTACGAGTCTTTTTATCCTTTATAAATCCGATTTCCAAATGAGATAAGTTTTATACTATTTCGTGCAGGTTTAAAAAACTTCCAGACTAACTAATCCCTCTAAACATTGTTTTCTTCCCCTTTGCACAATTTATTTTCTTTTAGCTTAAAACAATGACGTGGCGTTCCACATCAACTGTCATTCCACCTTGGCACTCCACCTCAGCAGGTGGCCTGCTGAAAAGGTCACAAATGGCTAAAATGTAGACATTAGCCGATTTTTTGGATTTTTTTTATTAAAAAAAAGCATTTAAATGAAACTTTTTCCAAAAGTTTGGGACTTTTCTGATAAAAACCCAAAAATAAAACATAAAAACAATGGTGCTTACTGTAATTTGCATTTAATCATTTGATAAATTTTTTAATCAAGTTCTAGCCTTTAACAAGAAGTTTGTTGCTTTATGTTTTATTAGTAGTTGGTTTTATTTGAGCTTGTAGTAGCTTATTTCTTTGTACAATGAATTAAAGTAACATCATTTTGATGTCTGTGTTTAATTTGTCTCTGTTTTTCTTGATTGGACTTTATTCCCCCCCCCCCCCCTCCCCCTTAACATATTCAACAACTTGAGTGTTTAGTTGTTAAGAATATATATTGGATTTTATAAGTTCCTTTTCTTTTTTCTGACATTCAATTTTGACTTTTATCGGGACATTAAACATAATGCTTTTCCATTTCATATTTTATGTTTTTTTTTCATCATGTGAAATATTTTTTTCCTATTCAGATATACAAAAATTTAATGATCATTCAAGTTAATTTATGAAGTTAAAGAACTAATCCATTGACACAAATAGGGCAAACAGTTTCTCATGTCGCGACCTTGGTGTACTGAAAGTTCTCTGTTTTTGTTGATTTGAGATGATTAATTTAGTATTTCTCTTTATATTTTATCGAAAAAAAAAATTATGATATCCCAAGCAAAAATTTCTAATTCCACCCCTAAACATATCTCTTAATTTCTCGTATAGTTTGAATAACATGAATTCTATATTTAATTTTTCATATATATATATATATATATATATATATATATATATATATATATATATATATATATATATATATATAGGTTCAAATGTTTTTCACATCTATTGTGTGCTAGAATGCACCAATAGGAATTTATATTAATTATATGTATATTAAATACTATCCATACTTATAACTCATTTTTATGGAAACTAATTAAATTCGTCATTAATGTCAACAATAATATTATTTCAGAATGAATGCATATCTAGAAGAATGAGAGTGTATTCCGGCAGTATGAAAGTATATTCTAGTAGAATACACTCTCGTTCTTCATATTCTATGCAAATTTATTGTAGTTTAAGCGAATGAGTTCTGAAACAAAATACGAACTCATATATAAACACCTAGATGCGAATTCATTCTGAAAGAATGTTATTGCTGAGACTAATGACGAATTTAATTAGTTTCCATAAAAAGAAAATTATAATTATGGATATCATTTAATATACATATAATTATGGAAATAATTTAATATCTATATTTATTTAATTAAATAATTATTTAATTTACTAAATTCTTATTGGTGCATTCTAGCACAAAATAAATATAAGAAACAAAATAATCTAACTCTCTCTCTCTCTCTCTCTCTCTCTCTATATATATATATATATATATATATATATATATATATATATATATATATATATATATGGGAGTGTTCATGCGAAAATGCAAATAATCTGCGAAAACGCGAAAACAAGAAAAAGCTATGAGATTGTGTCACCTCAACATTATATTTTGGACAATCATTCATCCAAACTTTGAAATACATTATGATAATCGATAATAGATAAGAAATTGTTTCATATTAGCAAATTATGATTTTTGACATTTTTATTATGAAAACGTTAATTTAAAAATGGTTAAGGACGTGAAAAAAAAAAGTAATTGTTAAAAACGTTTTTAAATCTATATTATCATAACACGATCCAATGTAAACTTATTATCTTTAATTTATTGCTAATAAATTTATTTTTTATAGTACATGTATTTGAGTTTTATAAGATAAATATGTTTTCGCGTTTTCGTAATATATTATGTTTTCGTATGAACCTATATATATATATATATATATATATATATCATAGTCTATGTGGTCTTAGGATCACATAAGCATATGTTAAGTTGTAGATGAATTCTAATAGTATATAAATATCATAACAAATTTCAAAGTATATTTTTTTGAACATTATTTGTTTTATGTTACTTTTTAATAATAAATACAACTTGTACGCTAAATTCGGTTTAATACATGTTTCCTCTTTGAGGACCAACCTCATAATAAGTTCAATGTATATTAATCCATTACATAAAATGTAACATGATCAAAATTTAATTATAACTAAAATTGTAAATTAATATCACATAATTACAATAAAAGAACTCAATAATTAGATCTCTTACCTTCAATAAGGACCACTTTGACATACTTTTATATCCAACAAAAAAAACAAAATGAGAATGATATATTCATTTGAAGCAACAAATTTTGAAGTATACCCAATCTTTATTCCTAAAATCAAAAAACGAGGTTTTGTAATGATCCCTTCCTATACCCAACAAAATTGAACACGAAAGAATGAATTTACGAAAATGACCTTTGTCTTATTAAATGAACCTGATCATTGGTGGAACAAGATTTTGCACAAATCACGAGGCAGAAAAAGTACCTGCAAAAGCACACACTTTGCATTGGTTTACGAGCTCTCACAGAATTTATTAATGTTGCAGTTTGGTACTTGTAGTTTCAAACAAGTAACCTCTCAACCCCTCTTCCTGCAAAACTCTGAATAAGTACCCAACTTTTAAGCAATGTTACTTTCACACTCCACCTTCTTCATCTAAGCAAAATTGCCTGTTTGGAGATCGGATGGATGCCCTTTCTATCGACCTTTTCGTAGTATATCCTTAAAAAATTAATTCATCTATTAGTAATTTCTAATGATTTATTGACTTGTATGTTGTATAAAATAATAAGATTAACTTCAGAATTTTATGTTTTTATGTATATGTAATACTATCTATTTAAAATTGTGATGGTTATGATAAGTTTTAAGTTAAATATATACATAACAATCAAATTTGGATTAATTATATTTTTAAAAATTACTATTTTATGTATACACAACATTTAGTGATGTTAATAATTTTGATGGTTAAATTAGTATCATGTATGATAGCTGATGATCAGCAAAATAGTTGTAATGTTGTTTTTTAAGAAAAACAAAAAAAAAATATTTTCATAACATTTTTTGCTACGCGACGCAGCACATGTGAAACACTTGCGTCTCGTAGTAGTTTGTTTTTTTGGAATGTTTCGGATTACCATCTATGCTTATTCTGTACAGCGCAACATTTGAACTTTCTCTTCAAACCTCTTCAGCTTTCAATTTTTTTTTAGAATTTTGGTATATATATTTTTAAAAAATTTGATTGTTTTTTTTTTATTTACGGATTTCATACAATTTCTTTTAATAGTTATCACAATTTTTTATACCCTAATTTAAAAAAATATATATAAAAAAACTTTGATATTTTTTATTTTTTACCGTTTTGTTAATAATATTTTCAGTTTTAGTCGTATTTTTTTAACATGTTTAATTCTTTTATGAATTTTGTAGACATTGTTTGCAATATTTTATTACTTTTTATTATTTTTTTTTATGTTTTTTAAAATTAGTTTTTTGTAGAATAAAACTAATTATTTTACATTTTTTAGATTTTTTTTAGAAATTTTATATTTTTGTTTTTTTACATGTTTTTTTTGCTATTCTTTCAATGTTTTAAGACTAGAATTATTAAAATTTTAATTTTGAGAACTCTTTTCAGTTTATAAAACTAGTTTACTTAAATTTCAGTTTATTACGGCAGATCTGTAGATGTTAAAAACAAACATGTTTCTTTTTATAGATTGTAGCCGTTAGGTCCACTTCTTATGTTACAAATGGTTGCAGAAATGGTCCACATATTTCATAAATTTTTAATTCGAAAAAAACAAACAACACATTTATCTTAATAAAATTTGCAAAACGGAATAATATGTTTCATTATTTGTAGAAACTATATTTCATAAAATATGTAATGACATAAGGTATATTGTGAGTCATCTCCAACAATATATTCATTTTGTGTTACAAAACTGTTAAAAAACGATTTAAATATAAGATATTCAAACATCTTAATTTGATGTATTAATGAAATGTTTATAGTTAAAAGTGGAGCCAGCAAAAAAATGCAATCTATAAAAACTAACTGAACCTAACCTAAAATTAACAGAGTTTGTTTGATATTTTCAACTCATTTAATTTAAATGGGTCAATCCTTATAATATATTTAATTAAAAGGGTTGAATTGGATAAAAATTATTAACTAATTTAATTTAAACGAGTTAATCCTTTTAACTTATTTAATTAAATAGGTTGAGTTGGTTAAAAATTATTAATGCGTTTTCTAACCCCTCAATTTATTTAAATACTACTATTATTTAATACTGTAATTTTTATTTTATAGTAATATTTATGTTTTCGAATAACACATTCCTAATTATCATCTCTAACATTGGTACCGATAACATTATACACTCCAAATCTCATTCTTAAATCATTTTTTATGCGCTCAACCATAAATTGTTGAACTCGAAATACATACACAAGTCAAATCGATAACAACTCATTTATCTAAGGTTGGATTAAATTGAAAATTTTAACACATTTGAATTAACAAGTTGGATTAGATCAAGATCTTCAAAACATAAACTCAACTCAAATGGACACATTGCCAACACGAATTAAAATGTTGCATGATCTCTTTAGTTAACAAATAATTGAATTGTTATTTTTTCAATCTAGGGTCTAGCAAATATCGTAGTTGCTTTGTTTGGTAGGTGTGGCTAATTAGATGCTATATATCTAGATCATAGTCTAAAAGTGTTAACGACTTTTTTGTCATTGAATTCTTCTTTATATTGTTTAGAAAAACGGAAACTATGATATTCTATTTTTATATTCCATATTAATTTGTATGCATCACAAAATATCCACGAAGAGTGACGATCATGCATAATGACCATTTGATAAAAAAATATACTATAATATAAGTATATAACTATTAATTTCATAAAATAGAAATTTATAAAAGCATTTCAATACAAAATGCATTTTTAAGAGTAAATTACACGAATGGTCCATATAGTTTAGGGTAATTTGCACATTTGATCTCTATCTTGTTTTTTTAAATCGAAAAGTCCTTATTGTTTGTTTTAGGGTAATTTCACTTTACCTTACATATCCTATCATTTTTTTCTATTTAAATAATATTTTTTTTAGGTAAGTTAGGGATCAAACGCGTAACAAAAAAAACAATAGGGAACAAGCGCGTAACAAAAACAAAAAGTAAAGACCTTCCAAATTAAAAAAATAAGTTATGGACCAAACATTCAAATTACCCTAAACCATAGGGACCATTCGTGTAATTTACTCCATTTTTAATGAAACCAATCAAACCATAATGTCATTTTGTATAAGAATGGTATTGTTTCGCAAAAAGGTGCAAAAAAAGTAAAAATCAGATTTTTGGAACGAGGATTATTCACATTATTTTCTATATCCTAAATTCCTTCCGTATTATACTTTATGGTCAGACTAATCATGTTCTTGATCTTTTTGTATCTGTTTTTTGCAATTAGTATTTTTTTTTTACATTACTTAACTAAATTTTGTTTATATGTATAAATAATAGAATTGATCTATATCCACAATTTTTTTCATCTTGCAATATTTATTTATAAGTGTTTTACTTTTACTTACCTATACGTTGATTAAAAAAAAATAATTGCTTTTAACAGATAAAATACAATTTATTTAACTACCACACACAAAACGGCTTGAAAGCCGAATGAAGCGGCGGCTAGTAGAATTAAATTGTAAGCCGGTGTCGTGAAAAACGCGGCGGCTCGGCCGGTAAAATGGCTTAAAATAGACAAAAACTGATGTGTATAGATGAAGAATCCAAGGGGTTACGTGGGAGGAGTGATGAGTCATCATACTTTTTGAAAAAGACTGATTTGACCTCATGCTTTGTTTCCTTCCTTTTCAATCTCTCTTTTTTCCTCCCATTTTACCTTTCTACCCATTCCTTTTCCTAAAAAATATACAAAATTTTCCCATAAATTTCTTTTTATTTTTCTTTACCATAATTCAAATGCTCTTTAACTTTTAAATATTATTTCAAAGATTTGGTTTAACGAAAAAGAGAAGAGATCATAGTTCTACGTGTCTTGTTATGCCAATAGTAATTACTATTTACAATTAAAATGATATTTTAATTTTATAATTCGAATAATTTTAGATATTTAGTTAGAAAATGACAGTTTTAATAATCTTAATATGTTCCTTGTCCAATAAACAAAAGAAAATCGTTTGATGTTAATGCATTTGTTTAATATTGTAAAGACTAAAGAGCTAGTGGCGTTCAAAGAAAATTGTATGTAATTTAAACGATATTCTCATATTTCATTATTTGGTTTACTTCTTATGTGAACTTAGTAAATATCTTTAAACTATATTCTATATATTTTTTAAGAGAAAAAAGATGATTAAACAAGGAAATGGAAACAAAAGAAAAGTTAAAATTCTTGATTGTACTTCTAAGTTGGGAAAGAATATGAGAAAACAACTAATGATTTTACCCTTTTATCTTTTAACTTAAAACATTTAATAATAGTAAAGAAGGTAAAATAAGAGGGATATTTTCAACATTATGTAAATTTTTTATTCCCATTCTCCCAAGAATCTAAATAATTTTTAAAAAAAAAAAAAAAACGAAAATACATTTTTTCGTACATTCCTCTCATTTCTTTTCGTTTTCTTCTAAAAAAAACTCGGACATGGAATTTTCTTTTCCTTTCCTATTTCGATCTTTCTAAATTTGTCGAGAACCCCATAAAAAAGAAGTTCATTTTTTTAACGGCATATGATGAAGTGAGCAGTAACATCCAATAGAACAGTATGTCATAACACCTAACGAACTCGGGTTCGATCCCTCCCCGAAAAGATGACAACAACATCCTTAGTAACTCATGTTTCCATTAAAAAATTTCACTGCTTTGAATACGGATAAAACTCATCACCATTTCCCTTGAAGCCAATGACAAAATTACAATAAGCCCAAAATATATATCTAATTATAACATTGGCATCTTGGGATTTTGGACAAACAATGTATGAATGTTCAAATCCTAACAATAACAATTATCTTTGGGTTGTTGGTTGTTAGCTGTTAATCCCATTCCTTTTATGTGAGTTGTTAATCGGTTCCCAATCCGACTAAACACTAAACACCTGATTCATTAGCTACACTACATGAAACTACATGGGTTTCGAATGTTATCATTCGGTTAAAGTTATCAAAAAAATCAGACTTTTTGAGAGATTATCAAACATACGATGACTAAAAGAATAAAAATAAAGAAGAGGGGTAGAATGGTAAAAGTGAAAGAGTATTATGCCAAGAAGAAAAGCTCTTCCCTACCCTTACCCACCCCACCCCACCCCACGCCTCCCCCCTCCCACCCTACGCCCAAGATTGTGCTTATAAGCCCCATCAAGCGCTTCTTTTCAGAGAAGATTCTTTTCTACTCTCTCTCCATCAATCAAAACTTTGCATGGTTTTCCCCTCTCTCTTCCTGCCATTGAATTGGGATTTGTAAGTGTGGGCTCTCTTTACTAAAAAAACCTTTTCATGACTCTTAAAAATCTCATCACCACCTTCTTTAGACACAAGCAATTGTTCAACAACTGAATTCCACCCCACCCTCTTCGTCTACACATCAAGAAACACAACTGAAAGATTTAACCCAATTCTTGTTCATAAGCTATGGAAGATGAAATGGTGTTTGAGGATTCTAACAACATCACCTCTTTCTTGAATCCTTCTTCTCAAGTTCTTGATTCTCTATGGATTTCCACCTCCTCTTCCACCTCTTTTCATGGTAATAATTCTCTAATTTTCTTCTAAATTTTCATGTTTTAATCAATTTGATTCAATTCTCATTTCATTTCTTGAAATAAAGTTTCCAACTTGACCTTCAAAATACTTCTTTTTCTTGATTTGAACCTTTTTGTACTTAATTCTTGAAAGATGAGTCCTTTCATACTTTAACAAAAAAAATTCACGGGTATACAAAAGTTTTCTTCTTGTTATGTGGGTTGATCATTGTTGATTGTTGCCATTGCCATGTCATGTATAAGTTGTTTAGCTTGCCTGTGAATCAGATTTAAATATTTTAATATACAAATTATAAATTAGTTAATTTTACAAGATTCTTAAATAGACCCTTTTTATATTTCGCCACTAATGTAGTCTGCCTTCTAAAATCCCATCAGGAGAAACCAACACAACAACCACAATGGCTCCGGTAATCGGCGGCGAAACCCAAGACGAAAACTACTACGGTCAACCGGAGAAGAAACGGCGGCTCATGGCGGAGCAAGTGAAGTTTCTCGAGAAAAGTTTTGAGGTCGAGAATAAGCTTGAACCCGAAAGAAAAATTCAGCTAGCAAAAGAGCTAAATTTGCAGCCTAGACAGGTGGCGATCTGGTTTCAAAATCGCCGAGCAAGGTACAAGACGAAACAGCTTGAAAAAGACTACGATTTCTTGAAATCAGACTACGATAAGCTAAAATTGGATTTCGATTGCTTACAAAAAGACAATAATAAGTTAAAAATCGAGGTACTTGATTACTTCCCCTGTTTTTTCTTTTTCTTTGTTTTGTCGAAAACCTTTTTCGCTAAATTTCAGAACACTGTTTTAATATAATGGATTTTTGTGTATTTTGGCTAAAAAAACAGGTTCAATTTCTGAAAGAAAAGTTAGTCGAAAGGGGGAAAGCAAAACAAGAATCATTGGAATGCGGGATTCCCGCGATGGAATTGGAATCAAAAGGTGGGAAACCAAATCCGTTTCCGATTGTAACTCAAAACGGGACCAATGTGGTGATATGCAAAAACGAAGATGCGAATTCGGTTTCAGCCAAGAGTGATATTGTTGATTCCAATAGCCCACATCAAGATTCAAGTCATTTGTTGGAAAACCAATCTGATTTTTCACAAGATGAAGATGATAACGTGAGTGGAAATGTTCTTCGGTTTCAGAAATCTGAATATGAGTCTTATTTTGAGATGAGTGAGAGTGGTCTTGGATACCCTATTGTTGATCAAAGCTTTTGGCTTTGGTCTTGATTTTCAATCTTGATAAAAGGGTATTTAAATATCAAGACTCGTATTTCATTTCTTAGTAGTGAGGAGTCTTGTTGCAAATTATACTTAGATGTTAATAAATATCTCTTTTAACATCTTTTTGTTTCGAGGAACATTGGTTCACAACTTCTCATTGACCTATATTTCGAGGAACATTGGTTCATAGTGAGCCAGTGTCATAACTAATATGGGTTCTTTGTTCATACAAAAGAATCGATTTTTATATGACAATAAACCCATAAATCGAATCATATATGGTAATTGGTAATTGTCGGGCTAGTGACAGATTGCCAAAATTGCATAATATGTCCACTCGAATAATGACCAATGGGATTTGACATTCTTATGAAAATTTACCTCCATAGTTTTAAATGTTTTGTCAAAAAATAAATAACTAGTAACGTACGAAAGTCATCTTCTATGATCGAAATAGCTTGTAGCAATTACTTAAAAATACTATTGAATGTGCGTATGACATCATAAGTTTGAAAAGATGGCAAAGGAATATTAAAAATATTGAGGAGTCACGGGTAAGTTCATAAAGTTTTATTTATGCAATAGAGATTGATCTTTAGGCCTAATGCCGCCAATTGAAAATGTTGAAATATTCGTTTTCATGTGGATATTTTAATTCAATTTAACCACACATTGTTTCCATGTTATACTTCAAAGCAACATATAAACTATGTTTGGGACACAATCTTATTTGAGGAAAACAAAAGCAAAGATTATATATATATATATATATATATATATATATATATATATATATATATATATATATATATATATATATATATATATATATATATATATAGAGAGAGAGAGAGAGAGAGAGAGTTAGGTTCAAATTTTTCACTATCTATTGTGTGTCTGTATGACTGATTCTGGACCAATCATTTTAGTTATTTTAAGAAAGTAATTAATGCATATTAAATGCTGAAGATGTAATTAATACCTATTATATCTTCAACATGTAATATGCATTAATTACTTTCTTAAAATAACTAAAATGATTGGTCCAGAATCAGTCATACATGTACACAATAGATAGTGAAAACAAAATAACCTAACCTTATATATATATATATATATATATATATATATATATATATATATATATATATATATATATATATATATGTTCAGGTTAATTTGAGACCATTCTAATTTTGTGATATCGTGAGACCAAATCTAAAAATAAATTTAAAATGCAAAAAAAATGGAAAAATCCAAAAATTCTTTTTTTTAAATATTATTTTCGGAACTTGAATTAACTAAAAAAAATTTTAAAAATAAAAAATAAATAAATAAATCCCGCTTTTTTTGAAAAATACCTGAAATATTCTAATAGAATATTACACTGACATATTCTAAAAAATAATTTTAAAATGAAAGCTAAATGGAAAAATCTAAAAAAAAAAAAAATTTAATATTATTTTCAGAATCTGAATTAACTAAAAGAAATAAAATAAAAAAAATAAAAATAAATAAATAAATCCCATTTTTTTTTGAAAAATACGTGAAATATTCTAATAGAATATTACACTGTACATATTCTAAAAAATAATTTTAAAATGCAAAATAAATGAAAAAATCCAAAAATTCTTTTTTTAAATATTATTTTCAGAACTTGAATTAACTAAAAAAAATAAAAATAAAAATGCTTCTCACGGTCTCACAAAATTAGGCCGTTTTACATGAACCTAACCATATATATATATATATATATATATATATATATATATATATATATATATATATATATATATACAGAGAGAGAGAGAGAGAGAAGTAGGTTCATGCGAAAACATAAATATCTTGCGAAAACGCGAAAACAGATTTTATCTTATGAAAATCAAACACATGTACTATAAAAAAAATAAATTTATTAGCAATAAATTAAAAATACTAAGTTTACATTGGATAGTGTTATGGTAATATAGATTTAAAGACGGTTTTAATAATTATTTTTTTTGCACATCCTTAATTATTTTTAAATTCATGTTTTCATAATAAAAATGTTAAAAAATCATATTTTGCTAATATGAAACAATTTCTTATCTATCATTGACTATCATCATGTATTTCAAAGTTTGGATGAGTTATGTTCCAAAATATAATGTTGAGGTGATAAAATATCATAGGTTTTTTTTGTTTTCGCGTTTTCGCAAATTATTTGTATTTTCGCATGAACCCATATATATATATATATATATATATATATATATATATATATATATATATATATATATATATATATATATATATAATCGTTTACCCGTGCAAAGCGGCGGACGGCGAATAATTTGTTTCGGCAATTACTTCAATTCGGAAATATGTTATATTTTAAGGAACATAAATTACTTTTCGGCGAATCGTTTCCTTTCGGTGTTTATTTGTGATTCAGATATGTCACCTTTTAGTTAATTAAAATTGAAGTATGTAAATGTTTTTTTGTTAAAAAAGAAAGTGTTGTTCTTAATTAAAAATAAATGTTTTTTTTGCTTTTTATATAAATATACAATATTGATAAAAACGCAATTAAATCTTCGTTTTTTCATTATACTTATGACTTATGTTGCTTTTTTTGTCACAACAAACTGAGGTCAAACGACTCATCGACACTTAGACGGAGATCCTTAATTGTATTAGAATTTTTTTTAAAAGTACTTGCCTATCTTCAAACAAAATTAATAAATGACGGATTTTTATTGTTATGTACTTATTTTGGATATAAGTAATATATTAAAAATTTGTTCAGATATTTATATATCCTAAAAAAGTTAATATTTGAAGTTTTAAAATTTTGATGTAATATTTGAAATTTAGAAAATTTGAAAACTTTTGATGTTATATTTGAAAAATTATATAAAAATAAATTCAAAATCCGACACTCAAAGTAATTGAATTAACAGATAACATTGAAAAAATCTATGTATAAGTCCACTGATATTTTCTTAACACTCCAACATAAAAGTCATAAGTAATATGTTGATAAACTTAAACTAAAACGTTATTTTTTTTTAAAAGTTAACATCGACATAATTACATGGAACAAAATCTCTAAAATTGATACTTTCTTAACACTCACATTGACATCAAAAAAAGTCACCAAACTAATTAAAAAATTACAATCAGAGACTAATATGTAATAAACAAAAATGATTTTCATGTTCCAGAAATAAACCATAAGTGCAACAATTTGTTTATTGCTACGTAAATTTTACAAACGCATATGAGATTCATATTCTAAATACATATATGCCTTCTAGACTAAGTCAACTAAGAAATACTTAAAATCACATTAAATAATATCCTTTATTAAAGAGTTTTTCCCCAAATAGCATGGGCTCTAGTGATTATCGTCTTATCCAAGTTAGAAAAAGAGTGCACGGGCAGTAGATAATACCTGGAGACCTGCATAAGATTATACACATACACATAGACCTGCATCAGATTATATGCATACACACATCGGAGTTGAATATTATAATTTTGTAATTTAAAAATGAAACATGTATACCAAAAGGCCTTTGGTCTGGCGGTAAGGAGTGATTCTCTCAAATGAGAGGTCATGAGTTCAAGTCTCTTAGGAGACATAAGTGGTATTTAGGAGTAGGTCTAGATAGTTTGCCGTTTCGAAAAAAAATGAAACATGTATGAATCTAGACCTTGTAAATATGACATTTTCTTGTTGGTTTTACTAATAATGTTGGTTGCAACAACATATTGAAAAAATAAGGGAGTATGTTTCTATATCTTGCATTTATCCTAAAATTAAAAGGGTTACATGCAAGATATAGCAACCTACTCGAGTCTTTTTACTAATAAAAACAATATTGCATAACTATGCCTTCATTCATACACACATCACACAAACAGCACAAACATGATTTATCAAGTTAACCATTTTCCTAAACTCCATAATCATCACATAACTTCTTATAATATTTGATCACTCTAAAACAAAACTTTAAAATACCATAACGAAGGGAGCCGCGAAACAAAAGAGATATTTGTAGTCTTGGTTGCAAAATAAACTGTCAACATAATAGTCAAATACAAAATAATAATAATAATAAATTGGCATCTAATGACAAATGAAAATGCAAAAATTAAAAGAAACACAACAAATTGAGCATAGTTTTATAGCATGGACAATTGTTATCCTCTGTTTCTCTGTTTGGATTTGTTTTGGCCAAAATCGAACATAACTTAAGTTACGAAAGATGAAGAGAATGAGTATTTGATAAGAAAGATGGAAAACATAATATGAAGTACAAAGTTATGACTTTTTAGTTAGCTTCGGTCTTGAGTTTTTTAAGTTGTGTCAGTTTATATTATTCATGCAAAGAAAACATGAAATTCATAAAAC